>NW_028227260.1:35981932-36149432 GCF_978045245.1 Mus caroli | reverse complement strand
GTACTAAAGAGGTTAGAAAATCTGTCTCATCTCTACCTGTGATATGAGACTCTCTGTTGGCTATTTACTCTTGGGTGGAGTATCCTCTTCTACCTGTATTATCAGATAAGGTTTTTGGTGCAACTGAAATACAAAATGAGATTTTTGGGGGCCACCTTCATCCCCATATAATTCTCCCTGATAAGTTGTACCTTCTAGGTCAAATACTCTGCCACCTCTGCACTTGCACACAATTTTATTGGGCAACTTAGATCTCCCTGTACAACCAATACTTTGGATGAGTCCCAATTCTTTGGCACAACTGTATTTTAAAGTGAGACTCCACAGAGAACCTGCACTTCCAAGTGGGATTACCTATTGACCTTGCATTGCCAGGTATTTTGTTTCTTCCTCTTGTTACTGTGTTAAAGTACTCTAACATAAGTAACTTCCAGAAGAAAAGTTATCTGGGTCACAGCTACAGGTTGTAGCTCAACATGACAGGGACATGGCAGCAGCAGAAACTTGAAACAGCAGGGCCACATTTTGTCTGCATTTAGAAGAAAAGAGTGATGACCATATGCATACAAAAGGTCACCTCCCTTTTCCCACTCTTATATTGCCCAGGACCCCTTGCCTAGGTAATGATCTTGACCACAGTTAAGACAAATCTTCTTGTCTGGTTTAATTAGGGTTTTATTGCTGTGAAGAGACACCCTGACCAAGCCAACTTTTATAAAGGCAAACATTTAATTGAGGCTAGCTTACAAGTTCAGAGGTTCAGTCCATTATCATCACAGCAGGAAGCATGGTACTGTGCAGGCTGATTTGGTGCTGGAGGAGCCAAGGGTAATACATCTTGATTCAAAGGCAGCCAGGAGGAGAGTCTCATTCCACATTGGGCAAAGCCAGACCATAGGAGCCTCAAAGCCCACTGCCACAGTAACACACTTCCTCCAACAAGGCCACGCCTCCTCACAGTGCCACTCCCTATGGGTCAGGCATATTCAGACCAACATACCACTTGAATCTCTGCAATCCACCTTCACTTCAGGTGGTAGTCTCTGGGGCATCCGTGCTTTCAGGTAAGATTTCCTACTGTGACTTCACTTCCTGATGAAATATTCTGATGCATGTACACTTCCTGGATGGTTCCCTGATGTGTCTTGACTTCCATGAAGAAATCAGTAGGGCATCTTGCTGTGAAGTAAAAATCTCTGGTACATCTGTTCTTACAGGGGAGACACCCTTCATTCACCTGCCTTCTTAAGTGAGATTCCACGGTGCCCTTGCAATCACTTGGGTCACTGTGGTCCACTTTCCAGTTGAATCTCCATGGAGATGAACAAACAGGTGAGATCATCACAGCCTGGTATGGAGAGTGTTGATATTCTCTCTGGAAGAAGGGGTTAGGGAGGACAATGGGACCCTCACCTGAGTACCTTACTGCCCCTATGAACTCGTTAAAGGCAATCTAGCGCCTCTAATTTCAGGCAGCAATTAGATCTCTTGGCAGGCCTGGACTGTAGAGTTGGGGAAGGACGAGGAGAGGGTTCCATCTATACAGACATGGTGAGGAGTCTTCATGCATACTGGGTGTAGACCTTCCAGTGTGGCTGCTTTAAAGTCATCCATAATCCTGGATGTAATTCCCCCACCCACTGTTCTGTAGGTGAGGCTAACAAACCCCTTGGTTCCCCAGTGTGAATTTCAGTGGAGTCACTCATTGGTGTGTCATTAGGAAGGAATTTTGGCAAAATGGTTCAGGACATAGGAGAGAGCATGCTACACAGAACAGCTGATACCACACACTGTACAACACACATACAAAATACACCACTCAGCATCCACATTACAACCCACAGCATATACCACTAAATATAGACACAGAAAAAATAAATACCACACATATACCACTGAATACAGCACACACCATTGTATACATTACTCAAAATAGCATTCTCACAGCATACAATACAATCGTTAATATGTATGTTCACACACAGAACACACTTCATACACAAACATGATGAACACAACCCAGCTATGTGATGGACATACACAAAACACCCACTCAACACAGATCGCACATATGTAGGCAGAGCTTCTACTATGGAGAAAAGTGATGGTAGGTAGACCACCTCCAGATAATGCTTCACTTGAGAAGGCTGTAGATATTAGCTATTGCCTACACTCACTTGGGACCAACTACAGACAAGCCAGCAGAATTCAGGCATTTTCTAGACACAACAATATATTATCCTTTGAAAGTTCCTAGAAAGAGGACAGATGGCTTGGCAGAAGGGTAAGTGTGAACGGGGAATAAATATGCATTTAGATGTGTGGATGAGGAGGAAATGTGTGGAAAGATGGATTAATGGGAGGATGGTTGGGTGAATGAATAGATGAATAGATGTAGAAATGGGTAGATGAATGGGCAGTTTGACTGATGAGTGGGTAAGTGGATGGATGATTTAAGGGAAGGCAGGCTGGCTGGGACATTAAAGATAATTTTTTAAAGGTCAAGGAGATAATGAGCCCATCAAAGGCCTAAACTGGGGCTAACGTCTATTTGTCCATCATAACACAGTGTGGCCAATGAACTGGAACCTGGGTTAGGATTGTCGGCTGTCTGAAATACACCCTGCTAGAGAAGTACATGAGGGAGAAAAAAGACAGATGGCTGAATCTCACCTGCTCATTTTCATGTCTACATTTATGTATGTGTGTGCCTGGCAGTTTGTGTATGCTTATGATTTGTGTTTGTATATGGATGTGTTAGAATGCACACTGATTTGTAATTTCAGGGATGTTTCTATGCCCAGACTGTGCGGGAAAGTTCATTTGTTTGCCTGTCTGGATGTTATTCTGGGAGCGTTTGTCTATATGTCTGAACATTCGCATGTGTACAGATACATGATGTGCTTTTTGCCCACTACAGTTCACGGCTAGGATTTCTTGCTTTGTTTTCTCCTGACTCCCTGCCAGTGATGGACCTGCTAAATGTGTAATAACTGCCTCCAGGGACAAAGGTTGAGTGAACACTGAGTTTTGTACTTGATGATACCCATAGGACAAATCCAAAGAGCAATATTGGTGATAATTGTGTATGTACAGACGGCTTGCCAGAGCTGGCTCTAGGGTACCTCAGGTGAGGTTTGACACCTTACTTGATAAATGTTCTATGATCTCATTCTACCTTAGTTGTGTGATTCAAGGGGCTGCCTGAGTAACCATTGAGTAACTTTCCTGTGGTAGTTTAAATGAGAATGGCCCCCATAGGGTCAGAGATTGAAATGCTTGGTTCCGGACTGATGAACAATCTGATAGGAAGGATTAAGAGGTATGATCTTGTTGAAGAAAGTGTGTCACTGGGGGTGAACTTTGAGGTTTCAAGAGCCAATGCCACCTTCAGTCCCCCTCTCTGCCTGCAGCCTGTGGATAAGATGTAAACTCTCAGCTGTTGCTCTAGCCCCATACCCACCTGCCTGATGCCATACCCCACCATGATGATCATAGACTCAGCCTCTGAAAGTATAAACAAGTCCCCAATTCACTTCTTTCTTTTATAAACTGACTTGCTCATACCATCTGTTCCCAGCAATAGAAGAGTAACTAAGATATTTTTCACTACCCATGTAGTCAAGACTGGCCTAGAGAACCCTTCCTAGCTTGTGTGACTAACTAAGTTGCAAAACACTGAGATCGGGATCACAGATCAAGGCAAGACTTATCAGCTAAATGGCCTGGGGCTCCTCAATGTTTTCACTTACAGACCCAAGTTCTGGTGATCATGCTGCTGCTTGGGCATGGTGATAAAGGGTCTTGGTCTCTTTTCCTGTAGCTGTAATAAAATACCCTAACAAAAGCAACTTAAAATAGAAAGGGTTGACTTTAGCTCACTATTTCAGGTTACAATTCATCATTGAGGGGAAGTCTCAGTGGCAAGGCCTTGAGGGAGCTGGTCATATCACATTCCTAATCAGGAGCAGGGAGCAATGACTGCATACAACTTCTCAGTTCCATTTTGTCATGTATACAACCCAGGGTCCCTTGTCTAAGGAATGAGCCGGGCGTGGTGGCGCACGCCTTTAATCCCAGCACTCGGGAGGCAGAGGCAGGCGGATTTCTGAGTTCGAGGCCAGCCTGGTCTACAAAGTGAGTTCCAGGACAGCCAGGGCTACACAGAGAAACCCTGTCTCGAAAAACCAAAAAAAAAAAAAAAAAAAAAAAAAAGGAATGAAAGGAATGAGACTGGCTACAGTTAGAATGATTCTTCCCAAATGAATGTAATCAAGATATGACCTTACAGGCATGCTTGTAGGACCAATCACCCAAATGATTCTAGAGTGTGTCATGGTAACAATTAGCAGTACCCAGAAGATCAAGCCATCTCCACCTTCATTTCCACCTCCATGATACACTCCCAGCTCAATAAGCCCCTCACACACAACGGCACGATTACCCTGAAAATTCCCACTCAATATGGGATGTACTGACTCAGCAGATCCAACAATGGTAACAGAATTGAATAATCCCTTCTAAAACTGGACCTGTTTTTCCCCTCTGTAACCATGTATTGGGCTAGAAGCTGCGATCCCAGACACAATGGTATAACTCTGTCATACTGAAGGTTTCCTAAATGCACCTCTGACTCTACAAACTGGTTCCTTCATGGCACTATGCTCTGAACTCTACTTGGGCTCTGCTAGTCGATATGATTCCATGGGTACATTTTAGTACACCCTTCTAGAAACAGCTGAGGTCTCAGCCTAAACAGTTCAAATCAAATGGGCCCATGCCCCTGCATTTCTTCTTCAGTGAGTGCACTAGTCCTGCAGTGAATTTCACCTAATCAGAAAAGACCCTACTGAGGGTCCCCTTCTCTCCCTCTGGCTCCTTTGCACTCTCACACACGGGACATGGAGCAAGGATCTCAGGATCTTTAACTAGTTCTGTCATAAGATATCTGTCTTCAGCAGGGAGAAAGAGAGGGTCATTCCTACAGCAGATGGGTATAGGACAAGATGGCCCCAGGGATCTCCCAGAGTACTGTACTGAGACCTCCTTTGCGTCTTATGTCCAGCAGGGAGAGAGGGCACTGTAGCCTTTCCTTCCCACTGGGTATCTCACTATCTGAACATTCTCTGCTTCAGGCTTTGCTCTGGCCATTTGCCCAGGGCCAGATCCCTGTCATCTGCACTATCCAACACTAACATCCTAGGCAGCCACCCCATCTTGAAGAGACATGGTCTCAAAATGGCTCTGCATAAGACATTCATGGCTCCCTGCTATCTTCAGGAAAATGGACAGAATACCTAACTTCTGTTCCGGGCTTAGTCTGGGTCTCTTGTCACTGCCCAGACCCCCAATCCCTTCCAAGGAAGACTCTGCAACCACAGGGAACTTCCTGTCCATTGGAAGACAAGACTGGCCAACTTGACCCATCAGCTCATGCCTGGGTAAAATAGTTTTCAGTCCTATGCTATTTCCTTTATCCCTGAATATGCAGGAAATGTTAACGTAGAAGACGGTAACCTCTGCACACAGGAATAATACCCTGTGACAAAGACACACAGTCGAAGGAGACAACAGGCAGGTCATATATAGACGAGGAATGGTGAGGAGTAGAACCAGAAAAGGCCATTTTGGCAAGTTGCTAGTGCTTCCAGGGGACAGTCAGGTAAATAGTAGAGGCAAAGAGACCCCACTGAGAAGATTATGAGGTGGGCAGCAAGTATACAGGCGCTGAGGAGGTAGCACTTTACTGCAGGTTCTCAGAGAGTCAGTGTAGTTATTCTGGGAGGGAGGAGGGTGCTGCAGAAGCCATGCTCAGAACAAGACAGGCTTCTAGCAACAGCCTTGTGGACTGATCTGGAGAACTCAGATATTTCAAGAAGCTACTAGTGGTGCCTGGAACACAACAAATCCTTCGTGTGTATGCTTGCAAAGATGACAAGCATTGTCCTCCCAAACATCAGACAACATACAGTCATCAAATCCCCGCCCTCCATGCCCACTTTAAGGACAGAGGTGAAGTAACCTGCCCAGGACACCATAGCAGGTAAAAACCAAAGCTTAATTCACAGCGTTGTTCTCCACAAACAGTGACTTTCTCCTATAGAGCATGGGCTTAGTTTGGTTAGAGTGACATCACAGTATTCACTGAAGCTCAGGGACCAGCCAGGATCTGACTGGGCAGAGGATCCAAATGTGCCGTGTCCTTACAAACTTCGATGTTGTGGGACTAACCTACCTATGCAGACACGCACCCCTTACTTACTCATACCCATCCATTAACTCCCTTCAATCAGCTCATTCAATAAATGTACTGTAGCCAGACTCATTTCTTGAGCATTGCAGAGGATGCTGGAAAGTATCACTGATATGCTTAGGCAGGAGCCTTTAGACAAAGACAGGTGAGAGAGAATCCCAGGGGTGGCTAAACTCAATGGAGGCATCTCTTATAGGCATGCTCAGAGGGCACTCCCATCTGGGTGGGGTGACCACCCTCTCCACCTTTCAGACCACTGCTTCCATTCACATGTGTCTCAGGGACACTAGAGACCCTTTAACTACCCATTTCCTGTGCTCCATGTCCTGATTCCAAGGAGAAGATGATGTGGTTGGGTGACGTGACCTCACAAATTCATGTACAGTGATTCAACTGGCTTGCCTGCCGACCTAGATCCTGAGGCTCTGCTGAACTCTGTACCCCAGAGGCCTGCAGACAGGCAGGAAATAGTCAGAGAGCCTGGGGCCTCTCTTGGGGCCAAGGGAAGCAGGGAATGGGACTATGACCTAAAAAGGAAGGCAGATACTCTAAGGCCAAGGTCTTATGACCAACAAACAGAGTGTCCCAGGCAATGGGTGTGTCAGGAGGTAAAAGGGAGCCCCACCGCTCTGAGAGTATTGAAATGTCGGGGACTTGCCTGACCATTCGTTCCCTGTAGTAATGGTAATCTGGTGATATATGGAGTAGTGGTTGGATCCCACAGATGCTAGGCACTTCCATCCTAGGAGTCTCTTGGCTTTATATCATTTTGGAAGATCTGTGTGATTCACAAACTGTAATCGTGGTGGACCGACCTAGAGTCTCATTTAAATGAGGCTTCAAGATCCATGGAAGCCAAGAAGTCCTGACTTCTCTCCAGGAAGGGCAATGGGAAATGGGAGACCTAGAAGGAAATGGGGGTAGAGGGTAGTGGAGGGTTCAGCACAGGTAGACTCTGAGCTATCTGTTGTATAACCTAGGAATGCTCAGACTGCCCCCCCCCCCCCCCACTCACACACATAGAAAACGAGAGTGCAGAGCAGGGTATGGCTTGCTCCTGAGCATAGATCCACCAGATTCCTTAATCGCATCACTTCCTACAGACTGATTTTCACATTCCTCAGACATGATCTGCTGGCTCAAGCCTCTAACCAGAAAGGAGTTGAGGAAATGCACCAAGGACCCCATTTTGGACTTCTGAGTTCAGATCCTGCACAGGGATTTGGATTTGCATTCTCCAGCTGTGCAGAACTATCTGAAAGGAGGCTAGTGAGTGAGGGATGGATGCGCAGAGCACTCCAGCTGTGCAGAACTATCTGAAAGGAGGCTAGTGAGTGAGGGATGGATGCGCAGAGCATTCCAGCTGTGCAGAACTATCTGAAAGGAGGCTAGTGAGTGAGGGATGGATGCACAGAGCACCCCAGCTGTGCAGAACTATCTGAAAGGTGGCTAGTGAGTGAGTAATGGATGCACAGAGCATTCCAGCTGTGCAGAACTATCTGAAAGGAGGCTAGTGTGTGAGGGATGGATGCACAGAGCACTCCAGCTGTGCAGAATGATCTGAAAGGAGGCTAGTGAATGAGGGATGGATGCGCAGAGCGTTCCAGCTGTGCAGAACGATCTGAATGTTGGCTAGTGAGTGAGGGATGGATGCACATGCACTCCAGCTGTGCAGAATGATCTGAAAGGTGGCTAGTGAGTGAGGGATGGATGCACAGAGCACTCCAGCTGTGCAGAACTATCTGAAAGGTGGCTAGTGAATGAGTAATGGATGCACAGAGCGTTCCAGCTGTGCAGAATGATCTGAAAGGAGGCTAGTGACTGAGGGATGGATGCACAGAGCACTCCAGCTGTGCAGAACTATCTGAAAGGTGGCTAGTGAATGAGTAATGGATGTGCAGAGCATTCCAGCTGTGCAGAACTATCTGAAAGGTGGCTAGTGAGTGAGGGATGGATGCACAGAGCATTCCAGCTGTGCAGAATCATCTGAAAGGTGCCTAGTGAGTGAGGGATGGATGCGCAGAGCATTCTTAAAGGTGGCTAGGTGAGGCAGGGACGGTATCCCTGGGTAACTGGTAGACCATGAGACTTGGCACTAGCAGATGCTTCCTGAGTCTTCTGCCCACAAGGAAGGGCTACTCCCCACATACAGCCCAGGCACAGTTGGCCTGATTCCTATGAGGGAAGAATGGGGCAATGTGGGAAGGAATCTCAGAGTTTCCAAGGGCTGCAGATTCAATAAGAAGTTGCTTTGCTCCCCTCCCCCCCCCCAGAGCCCCAAGGATGACTCTTCTTGGCTAGGTCCAAGTATGTCATATTTATTTACATGTTGCAACTTCCTTCAATGCTCATGGTCACTTCCTATGATACCTCTTACATGGAGGAACAAGTCTTTGTGTGTGTGTGTGTGTGTATTAGTACTTGAGCTCTAGTTATTTTTGTCTTCTGTTTTCTTTTTTGATTTTTTATTAGATATTTTCTTCATTTACATTTCAAATGCTATCCCCAAAGCCCCTACACCCTCCCCCGGCCCTGCTTTGCAACCCACCTACTCCCACTTCCTGGTCTGGGAAGAGTCCCAACTTTCTTGATCAGAGACATCTGAGATGAAGCACGAAGTAGAGAAACTCACACCAACACCACAGTTCTGTTGCTGGGTATCATTGGGATGCAAATTCAACCTCACTGAGCAGTAGTTTCCCAGGACTGAAAATCTCCCATGCTTCCAGGGTGATTTGGTGGTTTCTTGAGCTAATGCATCAAGAGGAAAGGCAGAACCAACAAAGAACAGCTTCAGGACTGGGCAGATAAGCCAGTCTTCTGAGATGGAGGCAAGGAGACTGCTTATCAGACCATCAGCTGCCAGTGGGTACCATCCACCGTACTCCATGTTATTTTCTCAAAAATATTTGAAATTTTAAAACTCTTCTGCATATGGGAGTTTTCCCCTGGGTTTTAGACTGTGTTTAAAGTAACAGGTATGTTTTTCCTTCTGTGAAGTGGTTCACAGATCAGCCCTAGCCTAAGGCTCACAGAGCACTACAGAAGGAGTGGAAAGAATGCAAGGGATGTGAAATGTTATCTTCAGGCTATCACACAGCCATTTTGAGCATGCTCACTCACAGCAGCTCTGGCGGTTGCCTTCACTGGTTAGGTACAAAGCTGGGCCTGCCAGCAGCAGGGCAGAGAATGAGGAACGGCTCTAGGGGGCTCTGCCCCTCCTGGGTGAACGTTGGCCAACTGAAAGATTCCGGGACTGGACACTCGTTGCTTGGGTTGTGTACCAGAAAATGCGCGCTCATGTATTAATGGACAGTGCCAAACCTCTGACCACACTGAGAGATCTGGTCAAAAACAGAGGTTTTGTCTTGAAATAAAAAAGATGTGAATGCATGAATGTGGGAAAGTGACCTGTAAGGAGGAGGGGGATAAAAGGGGCTGTGGAGGCCAGAGAGACAAGAAGCTTCAGCTTCTCCTGAAAGCACTCCTGCCACAGGAGGCGTGGTCTGCAAAGGGGCAGAGCAAGACTGCCACAGGAGGCGTGGTCTGCAAAGGGGCTGAGCTACACTGCCACAGGAGGCGTGGTCTGCAAAGGGGCAGAGCAAGAATGCCACAGGAGGCGGGGTCTGCAAAGGGGCTGGGCAAGAACTGCACTGGGTCAGGCTACTCACTCCACACAAAGCACATCCACTTCCCTAGAGCTTGCTTGCCCACAACCAGGGAAAGTGGCTTCACTTACCACATCACCGCAATTCTGGAGAACATTGGCAGCAAAGCCTTTTAGTCTCCATGACCCAGAACCCCCAAAGCCCTTCAGATAGCCCAACAATGACTGTCACCGAGAATCTGCAGGCCCACACTCAGCAAAGAGTTCCTCCTCAGAGTCCATCCGCATGCTTGCCTCAGGCTGGTGAACAAAGCAAGGAAACTGCTCAATGCTTATCAAGGAAACCCACATTTCAAAGGCATGGGCGACTCACAGCACTGATTGAAGACTCTCACCACCCCCTTTCCCGGACAGTGACTGAGCAAGCACTGGCTCCTTTTCCTTGGAGAATCATCTCAAGTTCCTGGGGAGCAGTTGGGGACGAGGGGGCAGCTACCCCTTACCTGCCTTCTGATGAGAGGTGCAGCTGTTGCTGTCAGAGACCCTCTAATATGGGGCTTCCTCTTGAGGGGGTAAGGAGATCACAGCAGACCACACCAGGCAGGATGCAGCTAGGGATATCCTATGGCATTCTATAGGGCTTCACCCCCAAATGCTGGCCTTCTAGGAAACTCTTTTTAACAGAGGAAAACTATTAGCGGAGATGCCCACACAACTCTGAACAATTAAACTCCATTCTACCTTCTAAGTTCACCCTCAACTAACAGTACAAATCAACACACACCTTTGATTATAACTTTTCAATAGACTCTTTTTTGTTTGTTTGTTGTTGTTGTTTTGTTGTTGTTTTGTTTGTTTTGCTTTGTTTTGCTTTGTTTTGAGACAGGGTTTCTCTATATAGCCCTGTATGTCCTAGAATTCACTCTGTAGACCAGGCTGGCCTCGAACTCAGAAATCTGCCTGCCTCTACCTCCCAAGTGCTTGAATTAAAGGCATGTGCCACCACCGACCAGCTACAACAGACAGGTTACATCTGGTGGAGAAACAAAGAATGTACCAGAAACCCTGCTGCAGAAGGTGGAGCGTGTGCTGCTGTGGATACACGCTGTACATAAACTATATTGATTCAGGTGAGCCCACATGAGAACAAATCCTTGGGTGTGGTAATTGTATACATTCTGTGGAGGGCACTTTGGTTCCTGAGGAGAGAACTTTAATAAATGGCACTACACTCAACTAAAGCTATCTGGGCTAACAGGAGGGAATTCATTTGAGAGGATTATTTAAAGGGAGCAAGGAGGGATCCTTGTAGTGGGGACAGGTGGTAGCTTATTGGACGGGCAAGTAAGGAAGTGGGAAGAGACACTGAAGTGTGGAGGGAGCACTGTAGAAGAAGAGGTCCATTGCAGTGGGCAGGGCTTGTGTAAGGTGGGGTCAGTGGCCTAGAACAGTGCTGTGACTCTGAGCTCCCTGGGGTTGCCAGCTGGAGGCCATTGTCCTATATAGATAGGTATTTAAAGGAAGAGTGTGGGGACACTGGCATCAGGGATCTCAGGAGAGTATGGAAGAAGGACACGTTTCCCTCGGGAAGCCTCTTCTCAGGTGGTGTTGTGTGTGTAGCTCTCAGGATCCAGTGAGCCCCTTCTTAAGACCTGGAAGGAGAGATGGCTCAGAGTTGAGCTCATAGCCGTTTTCCTCTGATGAAGCTTGGGAAGGAGAGCTTCATTTCATCTTCAGGGACTCTAAGTATTTTTACTTGTAATGTCTGAGTCTACTATGGTGTCAGTTGGGAAGGGTTAGCAGTGTGCTGTAAGTCACACTGACAGAGTCTTTGTAGTCATTTGCCTGCAGAACACAGGGGAGGGTGAGTGTAGCCTCTCCTGTTTTCCTAGGCGTCTTAGGTGAAGGTTAAGACCAATGTACTGGGAAAACGGCATAGACATTTGAAGGTGAAGAATGGATCTGAACTTCCTGGTGTATCTCAAACAAATAGCAACAGGTTACAGATTGTACATAGCAAATGAAACCACACACTGACTTGATAATTCCTAATTGGGGAGTCCCTTGTAAGCTGCCAGGGGGGAAAGGTTTCTATATATGTCAGCAAAACCAGAACCCATAAAGGAAGCTGGTGGGAGTAATGACAGATGAATTTATATTCGTACACAGAAGTCTGAGAAAGTAGCAGAAAGGAAATTGAAAAGCCAAGAGAAGCACCGGGCAAAGAGAGAATGTGTATTGTTCATATCATGATGTTTCTGACATACAAGGAACGGAGCTGTGTATGGCATGCAAATCTGATGGTGAGATGCGATGATGGACGCCGATAACAGCAACACTTGAAAACCAAGAAAGGCAGGAAGATCAAGAGCTGCTGGCTAGCTTGGATGATGGTGTGAACTTCTGTGAAAGGAAAGTGCAAGGCCAAAGGAACAGGCAAGCAGCCCAGTTCAGCAAGAGAAACTTGGAAAAGCTGGTGGCCAAGGAATGTTTCCAATAGACCAAACCCAGTCTCTAGGAAGACAAAAGCATGTGTTCCAGCTGCTGAAATATGGCATTCTTCCTTGCCATGTGGTCCCTTCTACTCCAAGGCTGCTCACTCTGCCCATCTTTGCAGAGGACTCTCCTCTCACTCATGCAGACAGCATATGGAATAATGGCCGAGCTCCCCTGGAAGACAGTATTCTGCTACAGGGAGTGTTCAAGGTATAACCAAAGGGAAGTGTTCAAAAGGTAACCAAAGGGCAGAGTGTCCAAGAGGTAACCAAAGGGCATATGTAATGTTCTTTGGCCATGTCCTCTCAAGTTTCCCTGAGGTAGAGATGTAATCCCAACACTTTGAAAACCGAGGCAGGGGGATCATGACTTTACAGACATGGGAAGAACAGGAGACCAAGAGTGTCCCCACTGGTGTCACTAGTGATAGTAAAATGTCAGTGTCTCCAGGCACCAGCTGATTTAACCAAGAGTCAGGCACACAACGTGTCACTGGATAGTCATAAAGCACCAGGAAGATTGCTATGTCCCTTTGTGTTGTGCCTAGGAGATAGTGCAGTGTCAGAATTCTCAGCAACCTACATATGAATATACTGTGTGACCTTGATCCAGCTATTCCACTCCTTGGCAGGCACATGTTCAAAAGATCCGACATCCTACCCCACAGATATTTGTTCAGCCATATTCCTTACCACTTGATTCATACTATCTAAGGCATGGTAACAACTTTAATGTCCTTCAGAAGATCCACAGACAATGATGATTTGGTCCTTGCACGCTAGTACTGAATACTGTTCAGCTGGAAAGAAAAATGAAATCATGAACTCTGCAGCCAAATGGTCTGAACTAGAAAAGAAAGGCATTGGGTGAGGTAGCCCAGACCCAGAAACATGAAAGCCACAGGTTCCCAATCGTCTCTGGTTCCTAACTCTAGAGCCTCGGATGTGAGCATATGTCTAGAGTTACCATAGAAACCATGAAAGCAGAAAGGACCATAGTGCTGAACATGAGATATGAAAAGGAAACTAGAAAAAATTAGGGCGCGCTTAAAGAGGGAGCAGACATAAATAGCAATAAGGACACTTGAGATATACACAGTGCTCTTATTATTTTATATTTACAAAACATTGCATGTACACACGAACATACACATTCATTTTTAAATAAAATTCTTCCTCCAAGAGCCATAGACTGTTGAAAAATAAATGCACAGTACCAGGCATGAATAATCTCCTCTTGAGTGTTTGCTCAGAGGAGTCCAGGAGACGGCCACAGACAATATGGTTGATCATCACTCCCCTTTTTTGCCTCCCAGAATTTAAGCAAAGCCCATATTGTTGAAGACACCTCGCACTTTGGACATAGGACTTCGAGGACTAAAGCTAGGTCTGACTAAAAGCATCCTCCTCTGGGTCTAGCTGACACAGTATCAGAAGGTGCCGTGCAAGTAGCCACGTGTAGAAAGCAATCACCCCAGCCTTGTTGCCTGTGAATCTTAACAATGACCAGCATTGTCCTAAATGTGCAATAGTGGCATTTAAACAGCATTGTCCTAAATGTGCAATGGTGGCATTTAAATCATGGGGAGAAGCAGCAATTGGACTGACAGCTTGGTCAATAGGAGACAGATCACATGTGGGACTACAGACCTAGCCAACTACTTGTGTCTAGTGAAGTTAGGCCCCATACAGGAGAACGTGCTACAGGCACCTTCTTGAACCAGGGTAATTCCTCACTGCTTTCCAAATACTTATAGCCACAGACAAGTGTTGATATGGCTACTCATTAAATATATCCTCTCTTCAGGTGATGGCAGCCAAAGACATGGCCCAGCAGGTCAGTGCACTGCAGCTCTTCCAGAAAACCTGTATTCAATGCCTGAGCTCCAATATGTTGGCAAACATCTCTGTGCAATTGCAGGAACAGGGGGGTCTGTCTCCCTCTACTGGACTTTTAGGGAACTGCATGCCCATGCACAGAGTACAGAGACCTTGGTCCAGGCCTAACACCTATGCACACAAAAAGATAAAATAAAACAAAACCTAAACTAATTTTAAAATGAAACTTGTTTTTCTTTCACACAGAGACCATTGCTGAAATCTGTAGTACTCCTACCTCAGAGAAAATCTTTTTGTGGTTGCTCAGGCCAAACTGATACATCCACATACAACACAGCCCTAATATGCTAGGCACAGAGACCATAGTGGCAGAGGAGGCAGAAAGTGTAAGATACCAGGAAGGTCTGGTGCAAGATTGGGCCTTCTATCCATGTCAGGGAAGCTACACCCATGGCAACACTAAAAACACACAGCAGGTAAGAGGGAATAGAGATGACAGGACAGGGGTTGGAGAGAGGAGTGGGGGATGGTGCAACTCTCCTTTAATTAAACGAATTTAAAGACCTAAGTACAAGCAGCAGGGCCAGACCTAGAGAACACAACCTTTTGTGCAATAGAAAATACACACTTACATTGTGACTTCTGCCAGTCACAAGCAATGGCCATCCCCACCAGAACGAGCTGTTAGCAAGGGACAAACCCAAGAAGCACAGGGCAGGTAGCAGCTGACAGGAAGCATGGGGTTATTCCAAAGAGCCACACATTCTCCACTGTTTCTGCATGCAAGAGTTTCAATTCCACCAGATGGAGCCAAGAGGTCTCTCCCTTGGGTTTCTTGCGGAGACTGGGGTAGCTGGATACCTTGGGGGCAGAGAATCAGAGGAGAGAGCCTGCACAGAATAGAGATACAGAAATACACAATGCCTTGAGACCTCCAAGCTCTCACTGTGTAATGGAAGCCATCTTGGGGTCTCCAGAGAACACCCCTAATGTCCCTCAGTGCTGAGAATTGCCTCCCACTCAGGCAGCAAAGTGTATAAATACATTCTGGGAGTTGTGGGCACTCAACCAGAAGGTGAGGCAGGAAGAGGAGACCTCTAGCCTCCAGAGCAAGGGACACCACATATACATGCCAACCAGGCTTGAACTGGACTTGTGGAGAGCCAAGCTCATTCAGCAGCCTGGGCTCACTTCAACAAACTGTGTGAGACAGAGTAGCAGCCATTGCTTATAGTGAGAAAAAGTTTGTATGTAGAGATTCAGCATACCGTGAGCCATACTAAGGAAGGGATCTGTCTGTCAACAGATACACACTAGAGATGTGGGAACCAAGAAAACCACAGAGAAGAAACAGCTACCAATAGATTCGATAGAAAACCAAGTGTTAGATGACCACAGTGCATGACTGGATGGAGACTGTCAGCAGACACACACATTATCCTAAAAGGAACAAAATGAGAATTTCACTGAATTCTCAAGGTCTCTTTATGAGCTGCTGATCAGACTCCAAATCCAAGAATCACAGAGGCTGGTGGGTGGCTTGTGATGATGTGGTTTCTCTCCACGCAAGAAGCCAAGAGTTGTATATCCGCCTCCACCAAGGAAAAGGAAAGAGCTACTGGACTTAATAGGTAAAGAGTATTCTAAATCGCTCCATTTGCATCAGAGGAGGAAAGGAGGAAAATTAGAGATTCTTGGGGGTGGAATCAAGAAGCCTGGTGAACAAGTCATAGAGCACTGTGTTCACCACTGCAGTCCAGGAGTGGAGAAGAGAAAAACTACCAGGAAAGCATGCGTATGTTAGGTGTGTGTATGTGTGTGTGTGTGTGTGTGTGTGTGCATGCATATGTTATGTGTGTGTGTGCATGCATAAGTTAGGTGTGTGTGTGTATGCATGCATATGTTAGATGTGTATGCATGCATATGTTAGGTGTGTGTGTATGCATGCATATGTTAGGTGTGTGTGTATGCATGCATATGTTAGGTGTGTGTATGCATTCATATGTTAGGTGTGTGTATGTATGCATGTATATGTTAGGTGTGTACACATGCATATGTTAGGTGTGTGTGTATGCATACATATGTTAGGGGTGTGTGCATTTGTGTGTATGCATTCATATGTTAGGTATATGTATGTATGCATGTATATGTTAGGTGTGTACGCATGCATATGTTGGGGTGTATGTGTAAATGCATGCATATGTTAGGGGTGTGTGTGTATGCATGCATATGTTAGGAGTGAGTGTGTGTGTTGTGTGTGCATATGTTAGGTGTGTGTGTGTATGCATTCATATGTTAGGTGTGTGTGTATGCATACATAGGTGTGTGTGTGCATGCATATGTTAGGGGTGTGTGTGTGTGTGTATTTTGCAGAAACAAATATAAGGAAGGGGTTTCAGAACACAGCATGTTTCATTATTAACTCTCTGAGGGAGGCAGGGAGGGAGAGAGAGAGAGAGAGAGAGAGAGAGAGAGAGAGAGAGAGAGAGAGAGAGAGAGAGAGAGAGAGAGAGAGAGAGAGAGAAAGAGAGAGGAGCAGCACTATGCTCTATGCTATAGGGGGCACATGGCCTGAAATCTGATAGGGGGAGGATACCTCGGCCATTTAGAATCATGTGATTGTGCCTAAAATCTTTTCCATGATGACAATTTCCAATAATTTCTCATCACAGTCAAAAGGATATATAAATACAACACACAAATATTTATAAACATGTACACAAATTTCACATATACATATATATGGAGAATGAGACTCTTTCTCAAGCAGGAGTTGGAGAACTCTTTACCAGGTATTCCACTTAGTTACTGCTGTAGATTTAACTTAGTCTAGTCATTTGAGAGTGTCTCACTGTGGAAGTGCTCAGATCAGATTGCCCTGTAGCCATGTCTGTGAGAAATGATATTGATTACTGATTGGTGTGGCAGATCCTGTCCACTATGAAAGGTTCCATCACCAGCAGTTGGTTCTGCGCTGCATCAAACACAGCAGCTGGAGAAGCAATCTGCAAGCTGGTGAGCAGTATTATCCAAACTGTCTGCTTCACTTCCTACCTCCTGCCTTGAGACCTGCCTTGACTTCCCTCCATGAGGAATTGTGGCCTGGGCCTTTAGGATGAAATGGACATTTTCCTCCCCAGGCTGGTTTTGGTCAGTGTCTCCTCACAGCACCAAAAAGCAAACTAGAACATTGGAGAAGGCCCTCTTCAAGATTATCGGGAACAGTTCTCTAGGCAGAAGGGATATTAAATAGAAACTTAGATCTCAACAAGGAAAGGATTCATGGGAAATGGAATAGAAGAAGGTAAAAGAAAATAACACAGTAACTTAACTGCACTGAAGGCTAGTTAAAACTTAAATAGGAAGCAATGGTGACTCGCTGTTGTACCTATGACAGTTGTTCTTCACGGGGCTCATCTTTTCCAGAGAGTCTAAGTGGGGCATTCAGGTTCAGTGAGGAGACTCAGCTACAAGTGCAGGCAAACAATCATTACTTGGGTAACACAGAAGGTGTGGCCATGTTGCAGGAAGTGTGTCACCTTGTAGGTGGGCTTTGAGGATTCCTAGTGCTCAGGTTTCACTCTGTGTTGAGTGAAAGTCCCCTCCTGGCTGCCTGCAGAAGATAGTGTCCTGCTGCTGCTTTCAGAATGGCACATAAGAGTCTCAGGGCACAGAAGAAGTCACCCAGAAATGTACACTTCAGGGCCCTGCAGGCTTGTGCAAGTGCAGGACTCCAGTGAATGAATACGTATCCATAAGGTTGTCTCACCTGGAGGGCATGTGTCCCATCAGCTCGGACATCAGAGGGAAGATACACCAGGATGTGGTATCCAGAAATGCAGGTGCCCCATGCAGCAGTGCTTGGATATGTAAGCGCCATCCGTCCTCATCACACGTGCAGGCATATCAAGGAGTGTCATTTGCAATTGCAGATGCAGCAACATGATTGTCATTACTTGTTAGGTGCTCCAGGGTGACTTGATTGGGAGCAAAGGAGCAGGAGACAGGCTCAGCTGCAAGGGCAGATGCACCAGTGGTGATCATATGGGATGGAGCTGCACCAGGGACATTCCTTTGTGAATGCAGGTGAACTAGAGAGGAGCTACTTGGAAATTGAGATGCTCCAAGAATACTTACTGTAGTTTGGTTTCTATTACTGTGAACACACACTATGACCAAGGCAACTGTTGTAAAAAAAGCATTTAACTGTAGCTGTCTTACAGTTTCAGAGGTTCAGTCCATTACCCTCATGATAGGAAGCACAGCTGCATGCAGGCAGACCTGGTGCGGGAGGAGCCAAGAGTTCTATATCTTGATCTAAAGGAAACTGTCTTCTGCAAGAGGCAGACAGGGGGAGGTTCCCATTCTATCCTGGGTGGAGTCTGAGCAGCAGGAGACCTAGAAGCCTACCTACATGGTGACATACTTCCTCCAACAAGGCCACACCTATTATAACAAAGCCACACCTCCTAATAATTCCACACCCTGGGTCAAGCATATTCAAACCACCACAGTCCTCAATTGAGAAAACCAGTACATCAGCTATTCTTGTCTCTGCATGCGAGTACAGCAGGAAGTTTCATCTGAAGGCATCTGTGTAACAGGTGCCTAACCTGATATTCCAAGCACCCCATGGACTCGATGTTTGCATGCAACACACAGAGTCACATCTGGAAAGTGATTGCATGTCTGAGAATATCAAATTGATCTGAAGAAGCTTAGAGAAACTCAGATGAAAAAGCCGTCAGTGTAAGACATGGTAGGAACTGGAGGTCTATCCAGGTGACCCATTCTCTAAACAGCAGGTATAACAGAGCGAACTACATTTGCACCAGACAAGTCTCTCCTGTGTATTAAGCTGCAGCATGGGAATTCATCTGAGAGTCACCAGCACAAAGGTTACCTGTCACTTTGAAGTCTGCATCTACCAGGGGTCATCACCCAGAATTGAAGGTGCACCAGTCTCATCTGAAAGTTCAATAGCCACACAGATATGGGTATTGCAGGATTCTTTTGCAAGTACAAGGCAACTAGGGACGCCATGTGCAGATGCAGGTGCCAAGGAGAGTCTGATTTCAGAGCACAAGGGGTGATGCTGATGTGTGTGTGTGTGTGTGTGTGTGTGTGTGTGAATTTCAGGTACCCACTTAGGCGTGTATGAATGAGAGTAAACCTCATCTAGAAGAGCAGCTCTGTGAGGGCATTTGATCTAAAAGTTAAGATTTACAGGCAGACTCATAGAGCAAAGGTATAAAAACATGCCTCTTCTAGAAGGACAGACACAATAAAGAGTCCTGCCACACCTCAGAGCTTATGTGCACCAGGAAATCTCACATGGAAGTACAGTTGTACCACATGACCTCACCTGGAAGTGTGTATCCACCAGAAAATTTCCGCTAGAAATCTGAGGCGGGTCAAGGTCACTCAGTTATAGTCCTGGGTACCAAGATTCAGTAGTAGAAGTGCGGGTACATGAACAAGACAGACAGGGGACTCTGTTGCACAAAGAAATCCTGTTCATGTGGGACATGGGGAAGGGCAGGAGAGGGTCAGCCACTGATACCAATGTCACTACCTGTTAGGGCCTCCTGCAGGGAAGCATCATATATTCACTGCCTGTCAGTGCAACCTATGGCCCCAGAATCTATGCATTTGAAGGAGGAGGACAGGACACAGTGCCAGGTGTCCTCAAAACAGTAAGGAGTGGGACTCGTTGTTTCTGGGGACCTGTCCTTTCCTGAAATCTTGGGGGAGATAGGACTGTGCTACATACATCTTATTTGTTCCATCTAGCAGTGCACATTCTTATCGGAGAAAAGAACTGCTCGTGTACAAATATCAGAGGGGTATGCCCAGGTGTATGTGACATCCTTACCACACTCACTGTTTTGTGACACTCTCATTGTCCCCAAAGTGATGAAGCCTGTTTGTGTTTTCTTTCTTTTGTTTCTCTATGTATTTAATGGGATGAGTTTTACCGAACATGCTCTCAGCAGGAGATTCACTTCACACTACAGAAGATGCTCTCAGCAGGAGATTCACTTCACACTATACAGAAGATGCTCTCAGCAGGAGATTCACTTCACACTATACAGAAGACACTCTCAGCAGGAGATTCACTTCACACTATACAGAAGATGGTGTCAGCAGGAGATTCACTTCACACAATACAGAAGATGCTCTTAGCAGGAGATTCACTTCACACTATACAGAAGATGCTCTCAGCAGGAGATTCACTTCACACTATACCGACGATGCAGTCAGCAGGAGATTCACTTCACACTATACAGAAGACACTCTCAGCAGTAGATTCACTTCACACTATACAGAAGATGCTCTCAGCAGGAAATTCACTTCACAATATACAGAAGATGCTCTCAGCAGGAGATTCCCTTCACATTATACAGAAGATGGTCTCAGCAGGAGATTCACTTCACACTATACAAAAGATGCCCTCAGCAGGAGATTCCCTTCACATTATACAGAAGATGGTCTCAGCAGGAGATTCACTTCACACTATACAGAAGATGCTCTCAGCAGGAGATTCCCTTCACATTATACAGAAGTTGGTCTCAGCAGGAGATTCACTTCACACTATACAAAAGATGCTCTCAGCAGTAGATTCCCTTCACACTATACAGAAGATGCTCTCAGCAGGAGATTCACTTCACACTATACAAAAGATGCTCTCAGCAGGAGATTCACTTCACACTATACAGAAGATGCTCTCAGCAGGAGATTCACTTAACACTATACAGTCTATGCTCTCAGCAGGAGATTCTCTTCACACTATACAGAAGATGGTGTCAGCAGGAAATGCACTTCACACTACACAGAAGATGCTCTTAGCAGGAGATTCACTTCACACTATACAGAAGACACCCTCAGCAGGAGATTCACTTCACACTATACAGAAGATGCTCTCAGCAGGAGATTCACTTCACACTATACAGAAAATGCTCTCAGTAGGAGATTCACTTCACACTATACAGAAGATGCTCTCAGCAGGAGATTCACTTCACACTATACAAAAGATGCTCTCAGCAGGAGATTCACTTCACACTATACAAAATATGCTCTCAGCAGTAGATTCCCTTCACTCTATACAGAAGATGCTCTCAGCAGGACATTCACTTCACACTATACAAAATATGCTCTCAGCAGTAGATTCCCTTCACTCTATACAGAAGATGCTCTCAGCAGGACATTCACTTCACACTATACAGACTATGTTCTCAGCAGGAGATTCTCTTCACACTATACAGAAGATGGTGTCAGCAGGAGATGTACTTCACAATATACAGAAGATGCTCTTAGCAGGAGATTCACTTCACACTATACAGAAGACACTCTCAGCAGGAGATTCACTTCACACTATACAGAAGATGGTGTCAGCAGGAGATTCACTTCACACTATACAGAAGATGCTCTCAGCAGGAGATTCCCTTCACATTATACAGAAGATGGTCTCAGCAGGAGATTCACTTCACACTATACAAAAGATGCCCTCAGCAGGAGATTCCCTTCACATTATACAGAAGATTGTCTCAGCAGAAGATTCCCTTCACACTTTACAGAAGATGCTCTCAGCAGGAGATTCACTTCACCCTATACAGAAGATGCTCTCAGCAGGAGATTCACCTCACACTATACAGAAGAGAGTTTCAGCAGGATATTCACTTCACACTATACAGAAAATGCTCTCAGTAGGAGATTCACTTCACACTATACAGAAGATGGTCTCAGCAGGAGTTCACTTCACACTATACAGAAGACACTCTCAGCAGGAGATTCAATTCACACTATACAGAAGATGCTCTCAGCAGGAGATTCACTTCACACTATACAGAAGATGCTCTCAGCAGGAGATTCACTTCACACTATACAGACTATGCTCTCAGCAGGAGATTCTCTTCACACTATACAGAAGATTGTGTCAGCAGGAGATGCACTTCACACTATACAGAAGATGCAGTCAGCAGGAGATTCACTTCACACTATGCAGAAGACACTCTCAGCAGGAGATTCACTTCACACTATACAGAAGATGCTCTCAGCAGGAGATTCTCTTCACACTATACAGAAGATGCTCTCAGCAGGAGATTCCCTTCACATTATACAGAAGATGGTCTCAGCAGGAGATTCACTTCACACTATACAGAAGATGCTCTCAGCAGGAGATTCACTTCACACTATACAGACTTTGCTCTCAGCAGGAGATTCTCTTCACACTATACAGAAGATGCTCTCAGCAGGAGATTCCCTTCACATTATACAGAAGTTGGTCTCAGCAGGAGATTCACTTCACACTATACAAAAGATGCTCTCAGCAGTAGATTCCCTTCACACTATACAGAAGATGCTCTCAGCAGGAGATTCCCTTCACACTATACAGAAGATGCTCTCAGCAGGTGATTCACTTCACACTATACAGAAAATGCTCTCATTAGGAGATTCACTTCACACTATACAGAAGATGCTCTCAGCAGGAGATTCACTTCACACTATACAGAAGATGCTCTCAGCAGGAGATTCCCTTCACATTATACAGAAGATGGTGTCAGCAGGAGATTCACTTCACTCTATACAGAAGATGCAGTCAGCAGGAGATTCACTTCACACTATGCAGAAGACACTCTCAGCAGGAGATTCACTTCACACTATACAGAAGATGCTCTCAGCAGGAGATTCTCTTCACACTATACAGAAGATGCTCTCAGCAGGAGATTCCCTTCACATTATACAGAAGATGGTCTCAGCAGGAGATTCACTTCACACTATACAAAAGATGCCCTCAGCAGGAGATTCCCTTCACATTATACAGAAGATGGTCTCAGCAGGAGATTCACTTCACACTATACAGAAGATGCTCTCAGCAGGAGATTCCCTTCACATTATACAGAAGTTGGTCTCAGCAGGAGATTCACTTCACACTATACAAAAGATGTTCTCAGCAGTAGATTCCCTTCACACTATACAGAAGATGCTCTCTGCAGGAGATTCACTTCACACTATACAGAAGATGCTCTCAGCAGGAGATTCACTTCACACTATACAGAAGATGCTCTCAGCAGGAGATTCACTTCACACTATACAGAAGATGCTCTCAGCAGGAGATTCACTTCACATTATACAGAAGATGCTCTCAGCAGGAGATTCACTTCACACTATACAGACGATGCTCTCAGCAGCAGATTCACTTCACACTATACAGAAGATGCTCTCAGCAGGAGATTCACTTCACACTATACAGAAGATGCTCTCAGCAGGAGATTCACTTCACAGTATACAGAAGATGCTCTCAGCAGGAGATTCACTTCACACTATACAGAAGATGCTCTCAGCAGGTGATTCACTTCACACTATATAGAAAATGCTCTCATTAGGAGATTCACTTCACACTATACAGAAGATGCTCTCAGCAGGAGATTCACTTCACACTATACAGAAGATGCTCTCAGCAGGAGATTCCCTTCACATTATACAGAAGATGGTCTCAGCAGGAGATTCACTTCACACTATACAGAAGATGCTCTTAGCAGGAGATTCACTTCACACTATACAGAAGTCACTCTCAGCAGGAGATTCACTGCACAGTATACAGAAGATGGTGTCAGCAGGAGATTCACTTCACACAATACAGAAGATGCTCTTAGCAGGAGATTCACTTCACACTATACAGAAGATGCTCTCAGCAGGAGATTCACTTCACACTATACAGAAGATGCTCTCAGCAGGAGTTTCACTTCACACTATACAGAACACACTCTCAGCAGGAGATTCACTTCACACTATACACAAGATGCAGTCAGCAGGAGATTCACTTCACACTATGCAGAAGACACTCTCAGCAGGAGATTCACTTCACACTATACAGAAGATGCTCTCAGCAGGAGATTCTCTTCACACTATACAGAAGATGCTCTCAGCAGGAGATTCCCTTCACATTATACAGAAGATGGTCTCAGCAGGAGATTCATTTCACACTATACAAAAGATGCCCTCAGCAGGAGATTCCCTTCACATTATACAGAAGATGCTCTCAGCAGGTGATTCACTTCACACTATACAGAAGATGCTCTCAGCAGGAGATTCACTTCACACTATACAGAAGATGCTCTCAGCAGGAGATTCACTTCACACTATACAGAAGATGCTCTCAGCAGCAGATTCACTTCACACTATACAGAAGATGCTCTCAGCAGGAGATTCACTTCACACTCTACAGAAGATGCTCTCAGCAGGAGATTCACTTCACACTATACAGAAGATGCTCTCAGCAGGAGATTCACTTCACACTATACAGAAGATGCTCTCAGCAGGTGATTCACTTCACACTATACAGAAAATGCTCTCATAAGGAGATTCACTTCACACTATACAGAAGATGCTCTCAGCAGGAGATTCACTTCACACTATACAGAAGATGCTCTCAGCAGGAAATTCCCTTCACATTATACAGAAGATGGTCTCAGCAGGAGATTCACTTCACACTATACAAAAGATGCCCTCAGCAGGAGATTCCCTTCACATTATACAGAAGATAGTCTCAGCAGAAGATTCCCTTCACACTTTACAGAAGATGCTCTCAGCAGGAGATTCACTTCACACTATACAGAAGATGCTCTCAGCAGGAGATTCACCTCACACTATACAGAAGATAGTCTCAGCAGGATATTCACTTCACACTATACAGAAAATGCTCTCAGTAGGAGATTCACTTCACACTATACAGAAGATGGTCTCAGCTGGAGTTCACTTCACACTATACAGAAGACACTCTCAGCAGGAGATTCACTTCACACTATACAGAAGATGTTCTCAGCAGGAGATTCACTTCACACTATACAGAAGATGCTCTCAGCAGGAGATTCACTTCACACTATACAGACTATGCTCTCAGCAATAGATTCTCTTCACACTATACAGAAGATGGTGTCAGCAGGAGATGCACTTTACACTATACAGAAGATGCTCTCAGCAGGAGATTCACTTCACATTATACAGAAGATGCTCTCAGCAGGAGATTCACTTCACACTATACAGAAGATGCTCTTAGCAGGAGATTCACTTCACACTA
Organism: Mus caroli; assembly: GCF_978045245.1. Lineage (NCBI taxonomy): Eukaryota > Metazoa > Chordata > Mammalia > Rodentia > Muridae > Mus > Mus caroli. The sequence goes on along the minus strand of NW_028227260.1, from coordinate 36,124,158 downwards.
TACAAAAGATGCTCTCAGCAGGAGATTCACTTCACACTATACAAAAGATGCTCTCAGCAGGTGATTCTCTTCACACTATACAGAAGATGCTCTCAGCAGGAGATTCACTTCACACTATACAGAAGACACTCTCAGCAGGAGATTCACTTCACACTATACAGAAGATGGTCTCAGCAGGAAATTCACTTCACACTATACAGAATATGCTCTCAGCAGGAGATTCTCTTCACACTATACAGAAGATGCTCTCAGCAGGAGATTCACTTCACACTATACAGAAGATGCTCTAAGAAGGAGATTCACTTCACACTATACAGAAGATGCTCTCAGCAGGAGATTCACTTCACACTATACAGAAGATGCTCTCAGCAGGAGATTCACTTCACACTATACAGAAGATGCTCTCAGCAGTAAATTCACTTCACACTATACAAAAGATGCTCTCAGCAGTAGATTCACTTCACACTATACAGAAGATGCTCTCAGCAGGAGATTCACTTCACACTATACAGAAAATGCTCTCAGTAGGAGATTCACTTCACACTATACAGAAGATGCTCTCAGCAGGAGATTCACTTCACACTATACAAAAGATGCTCTCAGCAGGAGATTCACTTCACACTATACAAAATATGCTCTCAGCAGTAGATTCCCTTCACACTATACAGAAGATGCTCTCAGCAGGAGATTCACTTCACACTATACAGACTATGTTCTCAGCAGGAGATTCACTTCACACTATACAGAAGATGCTCTCAGCAGGAGATTCACATTACACTATACAGAAGATGCTCTCAGCAGTAGATACACTTCACACTATACAGAAGATACTCTCAGCAGGAGATTCACTTCACACTATACAGAAAATGCTCTCAGTAGGAGATTCACTTCACACTATACAAAAGATGCTCTCAGCAGGAGATTCACTTCACACTATACAAAAGATGCTCTCAGCAGGAGATTCACTTCACACTATACAAAATATGCTCTCAGCAGTAAATTCCCTTCACACTATACAGAAGATGCTCTCAGCAGGAGATTCACTTCACACTATACAGACTATATTCTCAGCAGGAGATTCTCTTCACACTATACAGAAGATGGTGTCAGCAGGAGATGTACTTCACACTATACAGAAGATGCTCTTAGCAGGAGATTCACTTCACACTATACAGAAGACACTCTCAGCAGGAGATTCACTTCACAGTATACAGAAGATGGTGTCAGCAGGAGATTCACTTCACACTATACAGAAGATGCTCTTAGCAGGATATTCACTTCACACTTTACAGAAGATGCTCTCAGCAGGAGATTCACTTCACACTATACAGAAGATGCTCTCAGCAGGAGTTTCACTTCACACTATACAGAAGATGCTCTCAGCAGGAGATTCACTTCACACTATACAGAAGATGCTCTCAGCAGGAGATTCACTTCACACTATAGAGAAGATGCTCTCAGCAGGAGATTCACTTCACACTATACAGAAAATGCTCTCAGTAGGAGATTCACTTCACACTATACAGAAGACACTCTCAGCAGGAGATTCACTTCATACTATACAGAAGATGCTCTCAGCAGGAGATTCACTTCAAACTATACAAAAGATGCTCTCAGCAGGAGATTCACTTCACACTATACAAAATATGCTCTCAGCAGTAGATTCCCTTCACACTATACAGAAGATGCTCTCAGCAGGAGATTCACTTCACACTAGACAGAAGATGATCTCAGCAGGAGATTCACTTCACACTATACAGAAGATGGTGTCAGCAGGAGATGTACTTCACACTATACAGAAGATGCTCTAAGTAGGAGATTCACTTCACACTATACAGAAGATGGTTTCAGCAGGAGTTCACTTCACACTATACAGAAGACACTCTCAGCAGGAGATTCACTTCACACTATACATAAGATGCTCTCAGCAGGAGATTCACTTCACACTATACAGAAGATGCTCTCAGCAGGAGATACACTTCACACTATACAAAAGATGCTCTCAGCAGGAGATTGACTTCACACTATACAGAAGATGCAGTCAGCAGGAGATTCACTTCACACTATACAGAAGACGCTCTCAGCAGGAGATTCACTTCACACTATACAGAAGTTGCTCTCAGCAGGAAATTCACTTCACACTATACAGAAGATGCTCTCAGCAGGAGATTCACTTCACACTATACAGAAGATGCTCTCAGTAGGAGATTCCCTTCACATTATACAGAAGATGGTCTCAGCAGGAGATTCACTTCACACTATACAAAAGATGCCCTCAGCAGGAGATTCCCTTCACATTATACAGAAGATGGTCTCAGCAGAAGATTCCCTTCACACTATACAGAAGATGCTCTCAGCAGGAGATTCACTTCACACTATACAGAAGACACTCTCAGCAGGAGATTCACTTCACACTATAGAGAAGATGCTCTCAGCAGGAGATTCACTTCACACTATACAGAAAATGCTCTCAGTAGGAGATTCACTTCACACTATACAGAAGACACTCTCAGCAGGAGATTCACTTCACACTATACAGAAGATGCTCTCAGCAGGAGATTCACTTCAAACTATACAAAAGATGCTCTCAGCAGGAGATTCACTTCACACTATACAAAATATGCTCTCAGCAGTAGATTCCCTTCACACTATACAGAAGATGCTCTCAGCAGGAGATTCACTTCACACTAGACAGACTATGTTCTCAGCAGGAGATTCTCTTCACACTATACAGAAGATGGTGTCAGCAGGAGATGTACTTCACACTATACAGAAGATGCTCTCAGTAGGAGATTCACTTCACACTATACAGAAGATGGTTTCAGCAGGAGTTCACTTCACACTATACAGAAGACACTCTCAGCAGGAGATTCACTTCACACTATACATAAGATGCTCTCAGCAGGAGATTCACTTCACACTATACAGAAGATGCTCTCAGCAGGAGATTCACTTCACACTATACAGACTATGCTCTCAGCAGGAGATTCTCTTCACACTATACAGAAGATGGTGTCAGCAGGAGATGCACTTCACACTATACAGAAGATGCTCTCAGCAGGAGATTCACTTCACACTATACAGAAGATGCTCTCAGCAGGAGATTCACTTCACACTATACAGACTATGCTCTCAGCAGGAGATTCTCTTCACACTATACAGAAGATGGTGTCAGCAGGAGATGCACTTCACACTATACAGAAGATGCTCTTAGCAGGAGATTCACTTCACACTATACAGAAGACACTCTCAGCAGGAGATTCACTTCAGAGTATACAGAAGATGGTGTCAGCAGGAGATTCACTTCACACAATACAGAAGATGCTCTTAGCAGGAGATTCACTTCACACTATACAGAAGATGCTCTCAGCAGGAGATTCACTTCACACTATACAGAAGATGCTCTCAGCAGGAGATTCACTTCACACTATACAGAAGACACTCTCAGCAGAAGATTCACTTCACACTATACAGAAGATGCTCTCAGCAGGAGATTCACTTCACACTATACAGAAGATGCAGTCAGCAGGAGATTCACTTCACACTATACAGAAGACACTCTCGGCAGGAGATTCACTTCACACTATACAGAAGATGGTCTCAGCAGGAGATTCACTTCACACTATACAGAAAATGCTCTCAGTAGGAGATTCACTTCACACTATACAGAAGATGCTCTCAGCAGGATATTCACTTCACACTATACAAAAGATGCTCTCAGCAGGAGATGCACTTCACACTATACAAAATATGCTCTCCGCAGTAGATTCCCTTCACACTATACAGAAGATACTCTCAGCAGGAGATTCACTTCACACTAGACAGACTATGTTCTCAGCAGGAGATTCTCTTCACACTATACAGAAGATGGAGTCAGCAGGAGATGTACTTCAAACTATACAGAAGATGCTCTCAGTAGGAGATTCACTTCACACTATACAGAAGATGGTCTCAGCAGGAGTTCACTTCACACTATACAGAAGACACGCTCAGCAGGAGATTCACTTCACACTATACATAAGATGCTCTCAGCAGGAGATTCACTTCACACTATACAGAAGATGCTCTCAGCAGGAGATTCACTTCACATTATACAGACTATGCTCTCAGCAGGAGATTCTCTTCACACTATACAGAAGATGGTGTCAGCAGGAGATGCACTTCACACTATACAGAAGATGCTCTTAGCAGGAGATTCACTTCACACTATACAGAAGATGCTCTCAGCAGGAGATTCACTTCACACTATACAAAAGATGCTCTCAGCAGGAGATTCACTTCACACTATTCAGAAGATGCTCTCAGCAGGAGATTCACGTCACACTATACAGACTATGCTCTCAGCAGGAGATTCACTTCACACTATATAGAAGATGCTCTCAGCAGGAGATTCACTTCACACTATACAGACTATGCTCTCAGCAGGAGATTCTCTTCACACTATACAGAAGATGGTGTCAGCAGGAGATGTACTTCACACTATACAGAAGATGCTCTCAGTAGGAGATTCACTTCACACTATAGAGAAGATGGTTTCAGCAGGAGTTCACTTCACACTATACAGAAGACACTCTCAGCAGGAGATTCACTTCACACTATACATAAGATGCTCTCAGCAGGAGACTCACTTCACACTATACAGAAGATGCTCTCAGCAGGAGATTCACTTCACACTATACAGACTATGCTCTCAGCAGGAGATTCTCTTCACACTATACAGAAGATGGTGTCAGCAGGAGATGCACTTCACACTATACAGAAGATGGTGTCAGCAGGAGATTCACTTCACACTATACAGAAGATGCTCTCAGCAGGAGATTCACTTCACACTATACAGAAGATGCTCTCAGCAGGAGATTCACTTCACACTATACAAAAGATGCTCTCAGCAGGAGATTCACTTCACAATATACAAAAGATGCTCTCAGCAGGAGATTCACTTCACACTATACAGAAGATGCTCTCAGCAGGAGATTCACTTCACACTATACAGACTATGCTCTCAGCAGGAGATTCTCTTCACACTATACAGAAGATGGTGTCAGCAGGAGATGCACTTCACACTATACAGAAGATGCTCTTAGCAGGAGATTCACTTCACACTATACAGAAGACACTCTCAGCAGGAGATTCACTTCACAGTATACAGAAGTTGGTGTCAGCAGGAGATTCACTTCACACAATACAGAAGATGCTCTTAGCAGGAGATTCACTTCACACTATACAGAAGATGCTCTCAGCAGGAGATTCACTTCACACTATACAGAAGATGCTCTCAGCAGGAGTTTCACTTCACACTATACAGAAGACACTCTCAGCAGAAGATTCAATTCACACTATACAGAAGATGCTCTCAGCAGGAGATTCACTTCACACTATACAGAAGATGCAGTCAGCAGGAGATTCACTTCACACTATACAGAAGACACTCTCAGCAGGAGATTCACTTCACACTATACAGAAGATGCTCTCAGCAGGAGATTCACTTCACACTATACAGAAGATGCTCTCAGTAGGAGATTCACTTCACACTATACAGAAGATGCAGTCAGCAGGAGATTCACTTCACAGTATACAGAAGATGCTCTTAGCAGGATATTCACTTCACACTTTACAGAAGATGCTCTCAGCAGGAGATTCACTTCACACTATACAGAAGATGCTCTCAGCAGGAGTTTCACTTCACACTATACAGAAGATGCTCTCAGCAGGAGATTCACTTCACACTATACAGAAGATGCTCTCAGCAGGAGATTCACTTCACACTATACAGAAGATGCAGTCAGCAGGAGATTCACTTCACACTATACAGAAGACGCTCTGAGCAGGAGATTCACTTCACACTATACAGAAGATGCTCTCAGCAGGAGATTCACTTCACACTATACAGAAGATGCTCTCAGCAGGAGATTCCCTTCACATTATACAGAAGTTGGTCTCAGCAGGAGATTCACTTCACACTATACAAAAGATGCTCTCAGCAGTAGATTCCCTTCACACTATACAGAAGATGCTCTCAGCAGGAGATTCACTTCACACTATACAGAAGATGATCTCAGCAGGAGATTCACTTCACACTATACAGAAGATGCTCTCAGCAGATGATTCACTTCACACTATACAGAAGATGCTCTCAGCAGGAGATTCACTTCACACTATACAGAAGATGCTCTCAGCAGTAGATACACTTCACACTATACAGAAGATACTCTCAGCAGGAGATTCACTTCACACTATACAGAAAATGCTCTCAGTAGGAGATTCACTTCACACTATACAAAAGATGCTCTCAGCAGGAGATTCACTTCACACTATACAAAAGATGCTCTCAGCAGGAGATTCACTTCACACTATACAAAATATGCTCTCAGCAGTAGATTCCCTTCACACTATACAGAAGATGCTCTCAGCAGGAGATTCACTTCACACTATACAGACTATATTCTCAGCAGGAGATTCTCTTCACACTATACAGAAGATGGTGTCAGCAGGAGATGTACTTCACACTATACAGAAGATGCTCTTAGCAGGAGATTCACTTCACACTATACAGAAGACACTCTCAGCAGGAGATTCACTTCACAGTATACAGAAGATGGTGTCAGCAGGAGATTCACTTCACAGTATACAGAAGATGCTCTTAGCAGGATATTCACTTCACACTTTACAGAAGATGCTCTCAGCAGGAGATTCACTTCACACTATACAGAAGATGCTCTCAGCAGGAGTTTCACTTCACACTATACAGAAGATGCTCTCAGCAGGAGATACACTTCACACTATACAAAAGATGCTCTCAGCAGGAGATTGACTTCACACTATACAGAAGATGCAGTCAGCAGGAGATTCACTTCACACTATACAGAAGACGCTCTGAGCAGGAGATTCACTTCACACTATACAGAAGTTGCTCTCAGCAGGAAATTCACTTCACACTATACAGAAGATGCTCTCAGCAGGAGATTCACTTCACACTATACAGAAGATGCTCTCAGTAGGAGATTCCCTTCACATTATACAGAAGATGGTCTCAGCAGGAGATTCACTTCACACTATACAAAAGATGCCCTCAGCAGGAGATTCCCTTCACATTATACAGAAGATGGTCTCAGCAGAAGATTCCCTTCACACTATACAGAAGATGCTCTCAGCAGGAGATTCACTTCACACTATACAGAAGACACTCTCAGCAGGAGATTCACTTCACACTATAGAGAAGATGCTCTCAGCAGGAGATTCACTTCACACTATACAGAAAATGCTCTCAGTAGGAGATTCACTTCACACTATACAGAAGACACTCTCAGCAGGAGATTCACTTCACACTATACAGAAGATGCTCTCAGCAGGAGATTCACTTCAAACTATACAAAAGTTGCTCTCAGCAGGAGATTCACTTCACACTATACAAAATATGCTCTCAGCAGTAGATTCCCTTCACACTATACAGAAGATGCTCTCAGCAGGAGATTCACTTCACACTAGACAGACTATGTTCTCAGCAGGAGATTCTCTTCACACTATACAGAAGATGCTCTCAGCAGGAGATTCACTTCACACTATACAGAAGATGCAGTCAGCAGGAGATTCACTTCACACTATACAGAAGACACTCTCAGCAGGAGATTCACTTCACACTATACAGAAGATGGTCTCAGCAGGAGATTCACTTCACACTATACAGAAGATGCTCTCAGCAGGAGATTCACTTCACACTATACAGACTATGCTCTCAGCAGGAGATTCACTTCACACTATACAGAAGATGCTCTCAGCAGGAGTTTCACTTCACACTATACAGAAGACACTCTCAGTAGGAGATTCACTTCACACTATACAGAAGATGGTTTCAGCAGTAGATTCACTTCACACTATACAGAAGATGCTCTCAGCAGGAGATTCACTTCACACTATACAGAAGATGCAGTCAGCAGGAGATTCACTTCACACTATAGAGAAGACGCTCTGAGCAGGAGATTCACTTCACACTATACAGAAGATGCTCTCAGCAGGAGATTCACTTCACACTATACAGAAGATGCTCTCAGCAGGAGATTCCCTTCACATTATACAGAAGTTGGTCTCAGCAGGAGATTCACTTCACACTATACAAAAGATGCTCTCAGCAGTAGATTCCCTTCACACTATACAGAAGATGCTCTCAGCAGGAGATTCACTTCACACTATACAGAAGATGATCTCAGCAGGAGATTCACTTCACACTATACAGAAGATGCTCTCAGCAGGAGATTCACTTCACACTATACAGAAGATGCTCTCAGCAGGAGATTCACTTCACACTATACAGAAGATGCTCTCAGCAGTAGATACACTTCACACTATACAGAAGATACTCTCAGCAGGAGATTCACTTCACACTATACAGAAAATGCTCTCAGTAGGAGATTCACTTCACACTATACAAAAGATGCTCTCAGCAGGAGATTCACTTCACACTATACAAAAGATGCTCTCAGCAGGAGATTCAATTCACACTATACAAAATATGCTCTCAGCAGTAGATTCCCTTCACACTATACAGAAGATGCTCTCAGCAGGAGATTCACTTCACACTATACAGACTATATTCTCAGCAGGAGATTCTCTTCACACTATACAGAAGATGGTGTCAGCAGGAGATGTACTTCACACTATACAGAAGATGCTCTTAGCAGGAGATTCACTTCACACTATACAGAAGACACTCTCAGCAGGAGATTCACTTCACAGTATACAGAAGATGGTGTCAGCAGGAGATTCACTTCACAGTATACAGAAGATGCACTTAGCAGGATATTCACTTCACACTTTACAGAAGATGCTCTCAGCAGGAGATTCACTTCACACTATACAGAAGATGCTCTCAGCAGGAGTTTCACTTCACACTATACAGAAGATGCTCTCAGCAGGAGATACACTTCACACTATACAAAAGATGCTCTCAGCAGGAGATTGACTTCACACTATACAGAAGATGCAGTCAGCAGGAGATTCACTTCACACTATACAGAAGACGCTCTGAGCAGGAGATTCACTTCACACTATACAGAAGTTGCTCTCAGCAGGAAATTCACTTCACACTATACAGAAGATGCTCTCAGCAGGAGATTCACTTCACACTATACAGAAGATGCTCTCAGTAGGAGATTCCCTTCACATTATACAGAAGATGGTCTCAGCAGGAGATTCACTTCACACTATACAAAAGATGCCCTCAGCAGGAGATTCCCTTCACATTATACAGAAGATGGTCTCAGCAGAAGATTCCCTTCACACTATACAGAAGATGCTCTCAGCAGGAGATTCACTTCACACTATACAGAAGACACTCTCAGCAGGAGATTCACTTCACACTATAGAGAAGATGCTCTCAGCAGGAGATTCACTTCACACTATACAGAAAATGCTCTCAGTAGGAGATTCACTTCACACTATACAGAAGACACTCTCAGCAGGAGATTCACTTCACACTATACAGAAGATGCTCTCAGCAGGAGATTCACTTCAAACTATACAAAAGATGCTCTCAGCAGGAGATTCACTTCACACTATACAAAATATGCTCTCAGCAGTAGATTCCCTTCACACTATACAGAAGATGCTCTCAGCAGGAGATTCACTTCACACTAGACAGACTATGTTCTCAGCAGGAGATTCTCTTCACACTATACAGAAGATGGTGTCAGCAGGAGATGTACTTCACACTATACAGAAGATGCTCTCAGTAGGAGATTCACTTCACACTATACAGAAGATGGTTTCAGCAGGAGTTCACTTCACACTATACAGAAGACACTCTCAGCAGGAGATTCACTTCACACTATACATAAGATGCTCTCAGCAGGAGATTCACTTCACACTATACAGAAGATGCTCTCAGCAGGAGATTCACTTCACACTATACAGACTATGCTCTCAGCAGGAGATTCACTTCACACTATATAGAAGATGCTCTCAGCAGGAGATTCACTTCACACTATACAGACTATGCTCTCAGCAGGAGATTCTCTTCACACTATACAGAAGATGGTGTCAGCAGGAGATGCACTTCACACTATACAGAAGATGCTCTCAGTAGGAGATTCACTTCACACTATACAGAAGATGGTTTCAGCAGGAGTTCACTTCACACTATACAGAAGACACTCTCAGCAGGAGATTCACTTCACACTATACATAAGATGCTCTCAGCAGGAGATTCACTTCACACTATACAGAAGATGCTCTCAGCAGGAGATTCACTTCACACTATACAGACTATGCTCTCAGCAGGAGATTCTCTTCACACTATACAGAAGATGGTGTCAGCAGGAGATGCACTTCACACTATACAGAAGATGCTCTCAGCAGGAGATTCACTTCACACTATACAGAAGATGCTCTCAGCAGGAGATTCACTTCACACTATACAGACTATGCTCTCAGCAGGAGATTCTCTTCACACTATACAGAAGATGGTGTCAGCAGGAGATGCACTTCACACTATACAGAAGATGCTCTTAGCAGGAGATTCACTTCACACTATACAGAAGACACTCTCAGCAGGAGATTCACTTCAGAGTATACAGAAGATGGTGTCAGCAGGAGATTCACTTCACACAATACAGAAGATGCTCTTAGCAGGAGATTCACTTCACACTATACAGAAGATGCTCTCAGCAGGAGATTCACTTCACACTATACAGAAGATGCTCTCAGCAGGAGATTCACTTCACACTATACAGAAGACACTCTCAGCAGAAGATTCACTTCACACTATACAGAAGATGCTCTCAGCAGGAGATTCACTTCACACTATACAGAAGATGCAGTCAGCAGGAGATTCACTTCACACTATACAGAAGACACTCTCGGCAGGAGATTCACTTCACACTATACAGAAGATGGTCTCAGCAGGAGATTCACTTCACACTATACAGAAAATGCTCTCAGTAGGAGATTCACTTCACACTATACAGAAGATGCTCTCAGCAGGATATTCACTTCACACTATACAAAAGATGCTCTCAGCAGGAGATGCACTTCACACTATACAAAATATGCTCTCCGCAGTAGATTCCCTTCACACTATACAGAAGATGCTCTCAGCAGGAGATTCACTTCACACTAGACAGACTATGTTCTCAGCAGGAGATTCTCTTCACACTATACAGAAGATGGAGTCAGCAGGAGATGTACTACAAACTATACAGAAGATGCTCTCAGTAGGAGATTCACTTCACACTATACAGAAGATGGTCTCAGCAGGAGTTCACTTCACACTATACAGAAGACACGCTCAGCAGGAGATTCACTTCACACTATACATAAGATGCTCTCAGCAGGAGATTCACTTCACACTATACAGAAGATGCTCTCAGCAGGAGATTCACTTCACACTATACAGAAGATGCTCTCAGCAGGAGATTCACTTCACATTATACAGACTATGCTCTCAGCAGGAGATTCTCTTCACACTATACAGAAGATGGTGTCAGCAGGAGATGCACTTCACACTATACAGAAGATGCTCTTAGCAGGAGATTCACTTCACACTATACAGAAGATGCTCTCAGCAGGAGATTCACTTCACACTATACAAAAGATGCTCTCAGCAGGAGATTCACTTCACACTATTCAGAAGATGCTCTCAGCAGGAGATTCACGTCACACTATACAGACTATGCTCTCAGCAGGAGATTCACTTCACACTATATAGAAGATGCTCTCAGCAGGAGATTCACTTCACACTATACAGACTATGCTCTCAGCAGGAGATTATCTTCACACTATACAGAAGATGGTGTCAGCAGGAGATGTACTTCACACTATACAGAAGATGCTCTCAGTAGGAGATTCACTTCACACTATAGAGAAGATGGTTTCAGCAGGAGTTCACTTCACACTATACAGAAGACACTCTCAGCAGGAGATTCACTTCACACTATACATAAGATGCTCTCAGCAGGAGATTCACTTCACACTATACAGAAGATGCTCTCAGCAGGAGATTCACTTCACACTATACAGACTATGCTCTCAGCAGGAGATTCTCTTCACACTATACAGAAGATGGTGTCAGCAGGAGATGCACTTCACACTATACAGAAGATGGTGTCAGCAGGAGATTCACTTCACACTATACAGAAGATGCTCTCAGCAGGAGATTCACTTCACACTATACAGAAGATGCTCTCAGCAGGAGATTCACTTCACACTATACAAAAGATGCTCTCAGCAGGAGATTCACTTCACACTATACAAAAGATGCTCTCAGCAGGAGATTCACTTCACACTATACAGAAGATGCTCTCAGCAGGAGATTCACTTCACACTATACAGACTATGCTCTCAGCAGGAGATTCTCTTCACACTATACAGAAGATGGTGTCAGCAGGAGATGCACTTCACACTATACAGAAGATGCTCTTAGCAGGAGATTCACTTCACACTATACAGAAGACACTCTCAGCAGGAGATTCACTTCACAGTATACAGAAGATGGTGTCAGCAGGAGATTCACTTCACACAATACAGAAGATGCTCTTAGCAGGAGATTCACTTCACACTATACAGAAGATGCTCTCAGCAGGAGATTCACTTCACACTATACAGAAGATGCTCTCAGCAGGAGTTTCACTTCACACTATACAGAAGACACTCTCAGCAGAAGATTCAATTCACACTATACAGAAGATGCTCTCAGCAGGAGATTCACTTCACACTATACAGAAGATGCAGTCAGCAGGAGATTCACTTCACACTATACAGAAGACACTCTCAGCAGGAGATTCACTTCACACTATACAGAAGATGGTCTCAGCAGGAGATTCACTTCACACTATACAGAAAATGCTCTCAGTAGGACATTCACTTCACACTATACAGAAGATGCTCTCAGCAGGATATTCACTTCACACTATACAAAAGCTGCTCTCAGCAGGAGATTCACTTCACACTATACAAAATATGCTCTCAGCAGTAGATTCCCTTCACACTATACAGAAGATGCTCTCAGCAGGAGATTCACTTCACACTGGACAGACTATGTTCTCAGCAGGAGATTCTCTTCACACTATACAGAAGATGGTGTCAGCAGGAGATGTACTTCACACTATACAGAAGATGCTCTCAGTAGGAGATTCACTTCACACTATACAGAAGATGGTCTCAGCAGGAGTTCACTTCACACTATACAGAAGACACTCTCAGCAGGAGATTCACTTCACACTATACATAAGATGCTCTCAGCAGGAGATTCACTTCACACTATACAGAAGATGCTCTCAGCAGGAGATTCACTTCACACTATACAGACTATGCTCTCAGCAGGAGATTCTCTTCACACTATACAGAAGATGGTGTCAGCAGGAGATGCACTTCACACTATACAGAAGATGCTCTTAGCAGGAGATTCACTTCACACTATACAGAAGACACTCTCAGCAGGAGATTCACTTCAGAGTATACAGAAGATGGTGTCAGCAGGAGATTCACTTCACACAATACAGAAGATGCTCTTAGCAGGAGATTCACTTCACACTATACAGAAGATGCTCTCAGCAGGAGATTCACTTCACACTATACAGAAGATGCTCTCAGCAGGAGATTCACTTCACACTATACAGAAGACACTCTAAGCAGAAGATTCACTTCACACTATACAGAAGGTGCTCTCAGCAGGAGATTCACTTCACACTATACAGAAGATGCAGTCAGCAGGAGATTCACTTCACACTATACAGAAGACACTCTCGGCAGGAGATTCACTTCACACTATACAGAAGATGGTCTCAGCAGGAGATTCACTTCACACTATACAGAAAATGCTCTCAGTAGGAGATTCACTTCACACTATACAGAAGATGCTCTCAGCAGGATATTCACTTCACACTATACAAAAGATGCTCTCAGCAGGAGATGCACTTCACACTATACAAAATATGCTCTCAGCAGTAGATTCCCTTCACACTATACAGAAGATGCTCTCAGCAGGAGATTCACTTCACACTAGACAGACTATGGTCTCAGCAGGAGATTCTCTTCACACTATACAGAAGATGGAGTCAGCAGGAGATGTACTTCAAACTATACAGAAGATGCTCTCAGTAGGAGATTCACTTCACACTATACAGAAGATGGTCTCAGCAGGAGTTCACTTCACACTATACAGAAGACACGCTCAGCAGGAGATTCACTTCACACTATACATAAGATGCTCTCAGCAGGAGATTCACTTCACACTATACAGAAGATGCTCTCAGCAGGAGATTTACTTCACACTATACAGAAGATGCTCTCAGCAGGAGATTCACTTCACATTATACAGACTATGCTCTCAGCAGGAGATTCTCTTCACACTATACAGAAGATGGTGTCAGCAGGAGATGCACTTCACACTATACAGAAGATGCTCTTAGCAGGAGATTCACTTCACACTATACAGAAGATGCTCTCAGCAGGAGATTCACTTCACACTATACAAAAGATGCTCTCAGCAGGAGATTCACTTCACACTATTCAGAAGATGCTCTCAGCAGGAGATTCACGTCACACTATACAGACTATGCTCTCAGCAGGAGATTCACTTCACACTATATAGAAGATGCTCTCAGCAGGAGATTCACTTCACACTATACAGACTATGCTCTCAGCAGGAGATTCTCTTCACACTATACAGAAGATGGTGTCAGCAGGAGATGTACTTCACACTATACAGAAGATGCTCTCAGTAGGAGATTCACTTCACACTATAGAGAAGATGGTTTCAGCAGGAGTTCACTTCACACTATACAGAAGACACTCTCAGCAGGAGATTCACTTCACACTATACATAAGATGCTCTCAGCAGGAGATTCACTTCACACTATACAGAAGATGGAGTCAGCAGGAGATGTACTTCAAACTATACAGAAGATGCTCTCAGTAGGAGATTCACTTCACACTATACAGAAGATGGTCTCAGCAGGAGTTCACTTCACACTATACAGAAGACACGCTCAGCAGGAGATTCACTTCACACTATACATAAGATGCTCTCAGCAGGAGATTCACTTCACACTATACAGAAGATGCTCTCAGCAGGAGATTCACTTCACACTATACAGAAGATGCTCTCAGCAGGAGATTCACTTCACATTATACAGACTATGCTCTCAGCAGGAGATTCTCTTCACACTATACAGAAGATGGTGTCAGCAGGAGATGCACTTCACACTATACAGAAGATGCTCTTAGCAGGAGATTCACTTCACACTATACAGAAGATGCTCTCAGCAGGAGATTCACTTCACACTATACAAAAGATGCTCTCAGCAGGAGATTCACTTCACACTATTCAGAAGATGCTCTCAGCAGGAGATTCACGTCACACTATACAGACTATGCTCTCAGCAGGAGATTCACTTCACACTATATAGAAGATGCTCTCAGCAGGAGATTCACTTCACACTATACAGACTATGCTCTCAGCAGGAGATTATCTTCACACTATACAGAAGATGGTGTCAGCAGGAGATGTACTTCACACTATACAGAAGATGCTCTCAGTAGGAGATTCACTTCACACTATAGAGAAGATGGTTTCAGCAGGAGTTCACTTCACACTATACAGAAGACACTCTCAGCAGGAGATTCACTTCACACTATACATAAGATGCTCTCAGCAGGAGATTCACTTCACACTATACAGAAGATGCTCTCAGCAGGAGATTCACTTCACACTATACAGACTATGCTCTCAGCAGGAGATTCTCTTCACACTATACAGAAGATGGTGTCAGCAGGAGATGCACTTCACACTATACAGAAGATGGTGTCAGCAGGAGATTCACTTCACACTATACAGAAGATGCTCTCAGCAGGAGATTCACTTCACACTATACAGAAGATGCTCTCAGCAGGAGATTCACTTCACACTATACAAAAGATGCTCTCAGCAGGAGATTCACTTCACACTATACAAAAGATGCTCTCAGCAGGAGATTCACTTCACACTATACAGAAGATGCTCTCAGCAGGAGATTCACTTCACACTATACAGACTATGCTCTCAGCAGGAGATTCTCTTCACACTATACAGAAGATGGTGTCAGCAGGAGATGCACTTCACACTATACAGAAGATGCTCTTAGCAGGAGATTCACTTCACACTATACAGAAGACACTCTCAGCAGGAGATTCACTTCACAGTATACAGAAGATGGTGTCAGCAGGAGATTCACTTCACACAATACAGAAGATGCTCTTAGCAGGAGATTCACTTCACACTATACAGAAGATGCTCTCAGCAGGAGATTCACTTCACACTATACAGAAGATGCTCTCAGCAGGAGTTTCACTTCACACTATACAGAAGACACTCTCAGCAGAAGATTCAATTCACACTATACAGAAGATGCTCTCAGCAGGAGATTCACTTCACACTATACAGAAGATGCAGTCAGCAGGAGATTCACTTCACACTATACAGAAGACACTCTCAGCAGGAGATTCACTTCACACTATACAGAAGATGGTCTCAGCAGGAGATTCACTTCACACTATACAGAAAATGCTCTCAGTAGGACATTCACTTCACACTATACAGAAGATGCTCTCAGCAGGATATTCACTTCACACTATACAAAAGCTGCTCTCAGCAGGAGATTCACTTCACACTATACAAAATATGCTCTCAGCAGTAGATTCCCTTCACACTATACAGAAGATGCTCTCAGCAGGAGATTCACTTCACACTGGACAGACTATGTTCTCAGCAGGAGATTCTCTTCACACTATACAGAAGATGGTGTCAGCAGGAGATGTACTTCACACTATACAGAAGATGCTCTCAGTAGGAGATTCACTTCACACTATACAGAAGATGGTCTCAGCAGGAGTTCACTTCACACTATACAGAAGACACTCTCAGCAGGAGATTCACTTCACACTATACATAAGATGCTCTCAGCAGGAGATTCACTTCACACTATACAGAAGATGCTCTCAGCAGGAGATTCACTTCACACTATACAGACTATGCTCTCAGCAGGAGATTCTCTTCACACTATACAGAAGATGGTGTCAGCAGGAGATGCACTTCACACTATACAGAAGATGCTCTTAGCAGGAGATTCACTTCACACTATACAGAAGACACTCTCAGCAGGAGATTCACTTCAGAGTATACAGAAGATGGTGTCAGCAGGAGATTCACTTCACACAATACAGAAGATGCTCTTAGCAGGAGATTCACTTCACACTATACAGAAGATGCTCTCAGCAGGAGATTCACTTCACACTATACAGAAGATGCTCTCAGCAGGAGATTCACTTCACACTATACAGAAGACACTCTAAGCAGAAGATTCACTTCACACTATACAGAAGGTGCTCTCAGCAGGAGATTCACTTCACACT
This sequence comes from Mus caroli, assembly GCF_978045245.1. Classification (NCBI taxonomy): domain Eukaryota; kingdom Metazoa; phylum Chordata; class Mammalia; order Rodentia; family Muridae; genus Mus; species Mus caroli. The sequence goes on along the minus strand of NW_028227260.1, from coordinate 36,106,779 downwards.
ATACAGAAGATGCAGTCAGCAGGAGATTCACTTCACACTATACAGAAGACACTCTCGGCAGGAGATTCACTTCACACTATACAGAAGATGGTCTCAGCAGGAGATTCACTTCACACTATACAGAAAATGCTCTCAGTAGGAGATTCACTTCACACTATACAGAAGATGCTCTCAGCAGGATATTCACTTCACACTATACAAAAGATGCTCTCAGCAGGAGATGCACTTCACACTATACAAAATATGCTCTCAGCAGTAGATTCCCTTCACACTATACAGAAGATGCTCTCAGCAGGAGATTCACTTCACACTAGACAGACTATGGTCTCAGCAGGAGATTCTCTTCACACTATACAGAAGATGGAGTCAGCAGGAGATGTACTTCAAACTATACAGAAGATGCTCTCAGTAGGAGATTCACTTCACACTATACAGAAGATGGTCTCAGCAGGAGTTCACTTCACACTATACAGAAGACACGCTCAGCAGGAGATTCACTTCACACTATACATAAGATGCTCTCAGCAGGAGATTCACTTCACACTATACAGAAGATGCTCTCAGCAGGAGATTTACTTCACACTATACAGAAGATGCTCTCAGCAGGAGATTCACTTCACATTATACAGACTATGCTCTCAGCAGGAGATTCTCTTCACACTATACAGAAGATGGTGTCAGCAGGAGATGCACTTCACACTATACAGAAGATGCTCTTAGCAGGAGATTCACTTCACACTATACAGAAGATGCTCTCAGCAGGAGATTCACTTCACACTATACAAAAGATGCTCTCAGCAGGAGATTCACTTCACACTATTCAGAAGATGCTCTCAGCAGGAGATTCACGTCACACTATACAGACTATGCTCTCAGCAGGAGATTCACTTCACACTATATAGAAGATGCTCTCAGCAGGAGATTCACTTCACACTATACAGACTATGCTCTCAGCAGGAGATTCTCTTCACACTATACAGAAGATGGTGTCAGCAGGAGATGTACTTCACACTATACAGAAGATGCTCTCAGTAGGAGATTCACTTCACACTATAGAGAAGATGGTTTCAGCAGGAGTTCACTTCACACTATACAGAAGACACTCTCAGCAGGAGATTCACTTCACACTATACATAAGATGCTCTCAGCAGGAGATTCACTTCACACTATACAGAAGATGCTCTCAGCAGGAGATTCACTTCACACTATACAGACTATGCTCTCAGCAGGAGATTCTCTTCACACTATACAGAAGATGGTGTCAGCAGGAGATGCACTTCACACTATACAGAAGATGGTGTCAGCAGGAGATTCACTTCACACTATACAGAAGATGCTCTCAGCAGGAGATTCACTTCACACTATACAGAAGATGCTCTCAGCAGGAGATTCACTTCACACTATACAAAAGATGCTCTCAGCAGGAGATTCACTTCACACTATACAGAAGATGCTCTCAGCAGGAGATTCTCTTCACACTATACAGAAGATGGTGTCAGCAGGAGATGCACTTCACACTATACAGAAGATGCTCTTAGCAGGAGATTCACTTCACACTATACAGAAGACACTCTCAGCAGGAGATTCACTTCACAGTATACAGAAGAAGGTGTCAGCAGGAGATTCACTTCACACAATACAGAAGATGCTCTTAGCAGGAGATTCACTTCACACTATACAGAAGATGCTCTCAGCAGGAGATTCACTTCACACTATACAGAAGATGCTCTCAGCAGGAGTTTCACTTCACACTATACAGAAGACACTCTCAGCAGAAGATTCAATTCACACTATACAGAAGATGCTCTCAGCAGGAGATTCACTTCACACTATACAGAAGATGCAGTCAGCAGGAGATTCACTTCACACTATAAAGAAGACACTCTCAGCAGGAGATTCACTTCACACTATACAGTAGATGGTCTCAGCAGGAGATTCACTTCACACTATACAGAAAATGCTCTCAGTAGGACATTCACTTCACACTATACAGAAGATGCTCTCAGCAGGATATTCACTTCACACTATACAAAAGCTGCTCTCAGCAGGAGATTCACTTCACACTATACAAAATATGCTCTCAGCAGTAGATTCCCTTCACACTATACAGAAGATGCTCTCAGCAGGAGATTCACTTCACACTGGACAGACTATGTTCTCAGCAGGAGATTCTCTTCACACTATACAGAAGATGGTGTCAGCAGGAGATGTACTTCACACTATACAGAAGATGCTCTCAGTAGGTGATTCACTTCACACTATACAGAAGATGGTCTCAGCAGGAGTTCACTTCACACTATACAGAAGACACGCTCAGCAGCAGATTCACTTCACACTATACATAAGATGCTCTCAGCAGGAGATTCACTTCACACTATACAGAAGATGGTGTCAGCAGGAGATGCACTTCACACTATACAGAAGATGCTCTCAGCAGGAGATTCACTTCACACTATACAGAAGATGCTCTCAGCAGGAGATTCACTTCACACTATACAGAAGATGCTCTCAGCAGGAGATTCACTTCACACTATACAAAAGATGCTCTCAGCAGGAGATTCACTTCACACTATACAGAAGATGCTCTCAGCAGGAGATTCACTTCACACTATACAGACTATGCTCTCAGCAGGAGATTCTCTTCACACTATACAGAAGATGGTGTCAGCAGGAGATGCACTTCACACTATACAGAAGATGCTCTTAGCAGGAGATTCACTTCACACTATACAAAAGATGCTCTCAGCAGGAGATTCACTTCACACTATACAGAAGATGCTCTCAGCAGGAGATTCACGTCACACTATACAGACTATGCTCTCAGCAGGAGATTCACTTCACACTATATAGAAGATGCTCTCAGCAGGAGATTCACTTCACACTATACAGAAGATGGTGTCAGCAGGAGATGCACTTCACACTATACAGAAGATGGTGTCAGCAGGAGATTCACTTCACACAATACAGAAGATGCTCTTAGCAGGAGATTCACTTCACACTATACAGAAGATGCTCTCAGCAGGAGATTCACTTCACACTATACAGAAGATGCTCTCAGCAGGAGTTTCACTTCACACTATACAGAAGACACTCTCAGCAGAAGATTCAATTCACACTATACAGAAGATGCTCTCAGCAGGAGATTCACTTCACACTATACAGAAGATGCAGTCAGCAGGAGATTCACTTCACACTATACAGAAGACACTCTCAGCAGGAGATTCACTTCACACTATACAGAAGATGGTCTCAGCAGGAGATTCACTTCACACTATACAGAAAATGCTCTCAGTAGGACATTCACTTCACACTATACAGAAGATGCTCTCAGCAGGATATTCACTTCACACTATACAAAAGCTGCTCTCAGCAGGAGATTCACTTCACACTATACAAAAGATGCCCTCAGCAGGAGATTCCCTTCACATTATGCAGAAGATGGTCTCAGCAGGAGATTCACTTCACACTCTACAGAAGATGCTCTCAGCAGGAGATTCCCTTCACATTATACAGAAGTTGGTCTCAGCAGGAGATTCACTTCACACTATACAAAAGATGCTCTCAGCAGTAGATTCTCTTCACACTATACAGAAGATGCTCTCAGAAGGAGATTCACTTCACACTATACAGAAGATGCTCTCAGCAGGAGATTCACTTCACACTATACAGAAGATGCTCTCAGCAGGAGATTCACTTCACACTATACAGAAGATGCTCTCAGCAGGAGATTCACTTCACACTATACAGAAGTTACTCTCAGCAGGAGATTCACTTCACACTATACAGAAGATGCTCTCAGCAGGAGATTCACTTCACACTATACAGAAGATGCTCTCAGCAGGAGATTCACTTCACACTATACAGAAGATGCTCTCAGCAGGAGATTCACTTCACACTATACAGAAGATGCTCTCAGCAGTAGATACACTTCACACTATACAGAAGATGCTCTCAGCAGGAGATTCACTTCACACTATACAGAAGATGCTCTCAGCAGGAGATTCACTTCACACTATACAGAAGATGCTCTCAGCAGTAGATACACTTCACACTATACAAAAGATGCTCTCAGCAGGAGATTCACTTCACACTATACAAAAGATGCCCTCAGCAGGAGATTCACTTCACACTATACAGAAGATGCTCTCAGCAGGAGATTCACTTCACACTATACAGACTATGCTCTCAGCAGGAGATTCTCTTCACACTATACAGAAGATGGTGTCAGCAGGAGATGCACTTCACACTATACAGAAGATGCTCTTAGCAGGAGATTCACTTCACACTATACAGAAGACACTCTCAGCAGGAGATTCACTTCACAGTATACAGAAGATGGTGTCAGCAGGAGATTCACTTCACACAATACAGATGATGCTCTTAGCAGGAGATTCACTTCACACTATACAGAAGATGCTCTCAGCAGGAGATTCACTTCACACTATACAGAAGATGCTCTCAGCAGGAGTTTCACTTCACACTATACAGAAGACACTCTCAGCAGAAGTTTCAATTCACACTATACAGAAGATGCTCTCAGCAGGAGATTCACTTCACACTATACAGAAGATGCAGTCAGCAGGAGATTCACTTCACACTATACAGAAGACACTCTCAGCAGGAGATTCACTTCACACTATACAGAAGATGGTCTCAGCAGGAGATTCACTTCACACTATACAGAAAATGCTCTCAGTAGGAGATTCACTTCACACTATACAGAAGATGCTCTCAGCAGGATATTCACTTCACACAATACAAAAGCTGCTCTCAGCAGGAGATTCACTTCACACTATACAAAATATGCTCTCAGCAGTAGATTCCCTTCACACTATACAGAAGATGCTCTCAGCAGGAGATTCACTTCACACTGGACAGACTATGTTCTCAGCAGGAGATTCTCTTCACACTATACAGAAGATGGTGTCAGCAGGAGATGTACTTCACACTATACAGAAGATGCTCTCAGTAGGAGATTCACTTCACACTATACAGAAGATGGTCTCAGCAGGAGTTCACTTCACACTATACAGAAGACACGCTCAGCAGCAGATTCACTTCACACTATACATAAGATGCTCTCAGCAGGAGATTCACTTCACACTATACAGAAGATGCTCTCAGCAGGAGATTCACTTCACACTATACAGACTATGCTCTCAGCAGGAGATTCTCTTCACACTATACAGAAGATGGTGTCAGCAGGAGATGCACTTCACACTATACAGAAGATGCTCTCAGCAGGAGATTCCCTTCACACTATACAGAAGATGCTCTCAGCAGGAGATTCACTTCACACTATACAGAAGATGCTCTCAGCAGGAGATTCACTTCACACTATACAGACTATGCTCTCAGCAGGAGATTCTCTTCACACTATACAGAAGATGGTGTCAGCAGGAGATGCACTTCACACTATACAGAAGATGCTCTTAGCAGGAGATTCACTTCACACTATACAGAAGATGCTCTCAGCAGGAGATTCACTTCACACTATACAAAAGATGCTCTCAGCAGGAGATTCACTTCACACTATACAGAAGATGCTCTCAGCAGGAGATTCACTTCACACTATACAGACTATGCTCTCAGCAGGAGATTCACTTCACACTATATAGAAGAAGCTCTCAGCAGGAGATTCACTTCACACTATACAGACTATGCTGTCAGCAGGAGATTCTCTTCACACTATACAGAAGATGGTGTCAGCAGGAGATGCACTTCACACTATACAGAAGATGGTGTCAGCAGGAGATTCACTTCACACAATACAGAAGATGCTCTTAGCAGGAGATTCACTTCACACTATACATAAGATGCTCTCAGCAGGAGATTCACTTCACACTATACAGAAGATGCTCTCAGCAGGAGATTCACTTCACACTATACAGACTATGCTCTCAGCAGGAGATTCTCTTCACACTATACAGAAGATGGTGTCAGCAGGAGATGCACTTCACACTATACAGAAGATGCTCTCAGCAGGAGATTCACTTCACACTATACAGAAGATGCTCTCAGCAGGAGATTCACTTCACACTATACAGAAGATGTTCTCAGCAGGAGATTCACTTCACACTATACAGAAGATGCTCTCAGCAGGAGATTCACTTCACACTATACAAAAGATGCTCTCAGCAGGAGATTCACTTCACACTATACAGAAGATGCTCTCAGCAGGAGATTCACTTCACACTATACAGACTATGCTCTCAGCAGGAGATTCTCTTCACACTATACAGAAGATGGTGTCAGCAGGAGATGCACTTCACACTATACAGAAGATGCTCTTAGCAGGAGATTCACTTCACACTATACAGAAGATGCTCTCAGCAGGAGATTCACTTCACACTATACAAAAGATGCTCTCAGCAGGAGATTCACTTCACACTATACAGAAGATGCTCTCAGCAGGAGATTCACGTCACACTATACAGACTATGCTCTCAGCAGGAGATTCACTTCACACTATATAGAAGATGCTCTCAGCAGGAGATTCACTTCACACTATACAGAAGATGGTGTCAGCAGGAGATGCACTTCACACTATACAGAAGATGGTGTCAGCAGGAGATTCACTTCACACAATACAGAAGATGCTCTTAGCAGGAGATTCACTTCACACTATACAGAAGATGCTCTCAGCAGGAGATTCACTTCACACTATACAGAAGATGCTCTCAGCAGGAGTTTCACTTCACACTAATCAGAAGACACTCTCAGCAGAAGATTCACTTCACACTATACAGAAGATGCTCTCAGCAGGAGATTCACTTCACACTATACAGAAGATGCAGTCAGCAGGAGATTCACTTCACACTATACAGAAGACACACTCAGCAGGAGATTCACTTCACACTATACAGAAGATGGTCTCAGCAGGAAATTCACTTCACACTATACAGAAGATGCTCTCAGCAGGAGATTCTCTTCACACTATACAGAAGATGCTCTCAGCAGGAGATTCTTTTCACATTATACAGAAGAAGGCCTCAGCAGAAGATTCACTTCACACTATACAAAAGATGCCCTCAGCAGGAGATTCCCTTCACATTATGCAGAAGATGGTCTCAGCAGGAGATTCACTTCACACTCTACAGAAGATGCTCTCAGCAGGAGATTCCCTTCACATTATACAGAAGTTGGTCTCAGCCTGAGATTCACTTCACACTATACAAAAGATGCTCTCAGCAGTAGATTCTCTTCACACTATACAGAAGATGCTCTCAGCAGGAGATTCACTTCACACTATACAGAAGATGCTCTCAGCAGGAGATTCACTTCACACTATACAGAAGATGCTCTCAGCAGGAGATTCACTTCACACTATACAGAAGATGCTCTCAGCAGGAGATTCACTTCACACTATACAGAAGATACTCTCAGCAGGAGATTCACTTCACACTATACAGAAGATGCTCTCAGCAGGAGATTAACTTCACACTGTACAGACTATGCTCTCAGCAGGAGATTCTCTTCACACTATACAGAAGATGATGTCAGCAGGAAATGCACTTCACACTATACAGAAGATGCTCTCAGCAAGAGATTCACTTCACACTATACAGAAGACACTCTCAGCAGGAGATTCACTTCACACTATACAGAAGATTGTGTCATCAGCAGATTCACTTCACAATATACAGAAGATGCTCTTAGCAGGAGATTCACTTCACACTATACAGAAGATGCTCTCAGCAGGAGATTCACTTCACACTATACAGAAGATGCTCTCAGCAGGATTTTCACTTCACACTATACAGAAGACACTCTCAGCAGGAGATTCACTTCACACTATACAGAAGATGCTCTCAGCAGGAGATTCACTTCACACTATACAGAAGATGCAGTCAGTAGGAGATTCACTTCACACTATACAGAAGACACTCTCAGCAGGAGATTCACTTCACACTATACAGAAGATGCTCTCAGCAGGAGATTCCCTTCACATTATACAGAAGATGGTCTCAGCAGGAGATTCACTTCACACTATACAAAAGATGCCCTCAGCAGGAGATTCCCTTCACATTATACAGAAGATGGTCTCAGCAGGAGATTCACTTCACACTATACAGAAGATGCTCTCAGGAGGAGATTCCCTTCACATTATACAGAAGTTAGTCTCAGCAGGAGATTCACTTCACACTATACAAAAGATGCTCTCAGCAGTAGATTCCCTTCACACTATACAGAAGATGCTCTCAGCAGGAGATTCACTTCACACTATACAGACTATGCTCTCAGCAGGAGATTCTCTTCACACTATACAGAAGATGGTGTCAGCAGGAAATGCACTTCACACTATACAGAAGGTGCTCTTAGCAGGAGATTCACTTCACACTATACAGAAGACACTCTCAGCAGGAGATTCACTTCACACTATACAGAAGATGCTCTCAGCAGGAGATTCACTTCACACTATACAGAAAATGCTCTCAGTAGGAGATTCACTTCACACTATACAGAAGATGCTCTCAGCAGGAGATTCACTTCACACTATACAAAAGATGCTCTCAGCAGGAGATTCACTTCACACTATACAAAATATGCTCTCAGCAGTAGATTCCCTTCACACTATACAGAAAATGCTCTCAGCAGGAGATTCACTTCACACTATACAGACTATGTTCTCAGCAGGAGATTCTCTTCACACTATACAGAAGATGGTGTCAGCAGGAGATGTACTTCACACTATACAGAAGATGCTCTCAGCAGGAGATTCACTTCACACTATACAGAAGATGCTCTCAGCAGGAGATTCACTTCACACTATACAGAAGATGCTCTCAGCAGGAGATTAACTTCACACTATACAGAAGATGCTCTCAGCAGGAGATTCACTTCACACTATACAGAAGATGCTCTCAGCAGGAGATTCACTTCACACTATACAGAAGATGCTCTCAGCAGGAGATTCACTTCACACTATACAGAAGATGCTCTCAGCAGTAGATACACTTCACACTATACAGAAGATGCTCTCAGCTGGAGATTCACTTCACACTATACAGAAAATGCTCTCAGTAGGAGATTCACTTCACACTATACAAAAGATGCTCTCAGCAGGAGATTCCCTTCACACTATACAAAAGATGCTCTCAGCAGTAGATTCCCTTCACACTATACAGAAGATGCTCTCAGCAGGAGATTCACTTCACACTATACAGACTATGTTCTCAGCAGGAGATTCTCTTCACACTATACAGAAGATGCTCTCAGCAGGATTTTCACTTCACACTATACAGAAGACACTCTCAGCAGGAGATTCACTTCACACTATACAGAAGATGCTCTCAGCAGGAGATTCACTTCACACTATACAGAAGATGCAGTCAGTAGGAGATTCACTTCACACTATACAGAAGACACTCTCAGCAGGAGATTCACTTCACACTATACAGAAGTTGGTCTCAGCAGGAAATTTTCTTCACACCATACAGAAGATACTCTCAGCAGGAGATTCTCTTCACACTATACAGAAGATGCTCTCAGCAGGAGATTCCCTTCACATTATACAGAAGATGGTCTCAGCAGGAGATTCACTTCACACTATACAAAAGATGCCCTCAGCAGGAGATTCCCTTCACATTATACAGAAGATGGTCTCAGCAGGAGATTCACTTCACACTATACAGAAGATGCTCTCAGGAGGAGATTCCCTTCACATTATACAGAAGTTAGTCTCAGCAGGAGATTCACTTCACACTATACAAAAGATGCTCTCAGCAGTAGATTCCCTTCACACTATACAGAAGATGCTCTCAGCAGGAGATTCACTTCACACTATACAGACTATGCTCTCAGCAGGAGATTCTCTTCACACTATACAGAAGATGGTGTCAGCAGGAAATGCACTTCACACTATACAGAAGATGCTCTTAGCAGGAGATTCACTTCACACTATACAGAAGACACTCTCAGCAGGAGATTCACTTCACACTATACAGAAGATGCTCTCAGCAGGAGATTCACTTCACACTATACAGAAAATGCTCTCAGTAGGAGATTCACTTCACACTATACAGAAGATGCTCTCAGCAGGAGATTCACTTCACACTATACAAAAGATGCTCTCAGCAGGAGATTCACTTCACACTATACAAAATATGCTCTCAGCAGTAGATTCCCTTCACACTATACAGAAAATGCTCTCAGCAGGAGATTCACTTCACACTATACAGACTATGTTCTCAGCAGGAGATTCTCTTCACACTATACAGAAGATGGTGTCAGCAGGAGATGTACTTCACACTATACAGAAGATGCTCTCAGTAGGTGATTCACTTCACACTATACAGAAGATGGTCTCAGCAGGAGTTCACTTCACACTATACAGAAGACACGCTCAGCAGCAGATTCACTTCACACTATACATAAGATGCTCTCAGCAGGAGATTCACTTCACACTATACAGAAGATGGTGTCAGCAGGAGATGCACTTCACACTATACAGAAGATGCTCTCAGCAGGAGATTCACTTCACACTATACAGAAGATGCTCTCAGCAGGAGATTCACTTCACACTATACAGAAGATGCTCTCAGCAGGAGATTCACTTCACACTATACAAAAGATGCTCTCAGCAGGAGATTCACTTCACACTATACAGAAGATGCTCTCAGCAGGAGATTCACTTCACACTATACAGACTATGCTCTCAGCAGGAGATTCTCTTCACACTATACAGAAGATGGTGTCAGCAGGAGATGCACTTCACACTATACAGAAGATGCTCTTAGCAGGAGATTCACTTCACACTATACAAAAGATGCTCTCAGCAGGAGATTCACTTCACACTATACAGAAGATGCTCTCAGCAGGAGATTCACGTCACACTATACAGACTATGCTCTCAGCAGGAGATTCACTTCACACTATATAGAAGATGCTCTCAGCAGGAGATTCACTTCACACTATACAGAAGATGGTGTCAGCAGGAGATGCACTTCACACTATACAGAAGATGGTGTCAGCAGGAGATTCACTTCACACAATACAGAAGATGCTCTTAGCAGGAGATTCACTTCACACTATACAGAAGATGCTCTCAGCAGGAGATTCACTTCACACTATACAGAAGATGCTCTCAGCAGGAGTTTCACTTCACACTATACAGAAGACACTCTCAGCAGAAGATTCAATTCACACTATACAGAAGATGCTCTCAGCAGGAGATTCACTTCACACTATACAGAAGATGCAGTCAGCAGGAGATTCACTTCACACTATACAGAAGACACTCTCAGCAGGAGATTCACTTCACACTATACAGAAGATGGTCTCAGCAGGAGATTCACTTCACACTATACAGAAAATGCTCTCAGTAGGACATTCACTTCACACTATACAGAAGATGCTCTCAGCAGGATATTCACTTCACACTATACAAAAGCTGCTCTCAGCAGGAGATTCACTTCACACTATACAAAAGATGCCCTCAGCAGGAGATTCCCTTCACATTATGCAGAAGATGGTCTCAGCAGGAGATTCACTTCACACTCTACAGAAGATGCTCTCAGCAGGAGATTCCCTTCACATTATACAGAAGTTGGTCTCAGCAGGAGATTCACTTCACACTATACAAAAGATGCTCTCAGCAGTAGATTCTCTTCACACTATACAGAAGATGCTCTCAGAAGGAGATTCACTTCACACTATACAGAAGATGCTCTCAGCAGGAGATTCACTTCACACTATACAGAAGATGCTCTCAGCAGGAGATTCACTTCACACTATACAGAAGATGCTCTCAGCAGGAGATTCACTTCACACTATACAGAAGTTACTCTCAGCAGGAGATTCACTTCACACTATACAGAAGATGCTCTCAGCAGGAGATTCACTTCACACTATACAGAAGATGCTCTCAGCAGGAGATTCACTTCACACTATACAGAAGATGCTCTCAGCAGGAGATTCACTTCACACTATACAGAAGATGCTCTCAGCAGTAGATACACTTCACACTATACAGAAGATGCTCTCAGCAGGAGATTCACTTCACACTATACAGAAGATGCTCTCAGCAGGAGATTCACTTCACACTATACAGAAGATGCTCTCAGCAGTAGATACACTTCACACTATACAAAAGATGCTCTCAGCAGGAGATTCACTTCACACTATACAAAAGATGCCCTCAGCAGGAGATTCACTTCACACTATACAGAAGATGCTCTCAGCAGGAGATTCACTTCACACTATACAGACTATGCTCTCAGGAGGAGATTCTCTTCACACTATACAGAAGATGGTGTCAGCAGGAGATGCACTTCACACTATACAGAAGATGCTCTTAGCAGGAGATTCACTTCACACTATACAGAAGACACTCTCAGCAGGAGATTCACTTCACAGTATACAGAAGATGGTGTCAGCAGGAGATTCACTTCACACAATACAGATGATGCTCTTAGCAGGAGATTCACTTCACACTATACAGAAGATGCTCTCAGCAGGAGATTCACTTCACACTATACAGAAGATGCTCTCAGCAGGAGTTTCACTTCACACTATACAGAAGACACTCTCAGCAGAAGTTTCAATTCACACTATACAGAAGATGCTCTCAGCAGGAGATTCACTTCACACTATACAGAAGATGCAGTCAGCAGGAGATTCACTTCACACTATACAGAAGACACTCTCAGCAGGAGATTCACTTCACACTATACAGAAGATGGTCTCAGCAGGAGATTCACTTCACACTATACAGAAAATGCTCTCAGTAGGAGATTCACTTCACACTATACAGAAGATGCTCTCAGCAGGATATTCACTTCACACAATACAAAAGCTGCTCTCAGCAGGAGATTCACTTCACACTATACAAAATATGCTCTCAGCAGTAGATTCCCTTCACACTATACAGAAGATGCTCTCAGCAGGAGATTCACTTCACACTGGACAGACTATGTTCTCAGCAGGAGATTCTCTTCACACTATACAGAAGATGGTGTCAGCAGGAGATGTACTTCACACTATACAGAAGATGCTCTCAGTAGGAGATTCACTTCACACTATACAGAAGATGGTCTCAGCAGGAGTTCACTTCACACTATACAGAAGACACGCTCAGCAGCAGATTCACTTCACACTATACATAAGATGCTCTCAGCAGGAGATTCACTTCACACTATACAGAAGATGCTCTCAGCAGGAGATTCACTTCACACTATACAGACTATGCTCTCAGCAGGAGATTCTCTTCACACTATACAGAAGATGGTGTCAGCAGGAGATGCACTTCACACTATACAGAAGATGCTCTCAGCAGGAGATTCCCTTCACACTATACAGAAGATGCTCTCAGCAGGAGATTCACTTCACACTATACAGAAGATGCTCTCAGCAGGAGATTCACTTCACACTATACAGACTATGCTCTCAGCAGAAGATTCTCTTCACACTATACAGAAGATGGTGTCAGCAGGAGATGCACTTCACACTATACAGAAGATGCTCTTAGCAGGAGATTCACTTCACACTATACAGAAGATGCTCTCAGCAGGAGATTCACTTCACACTATACAAAAGATGCTCTCAGCAGGAGATTCACTTCACACTATACAGAAGATGCTCTCAGCAGGAGATTCACTTCACACTATACAGACTATGCTCTCAGCAGGAGATTCACTTCACACTATATAGAAGAAGCTCTCAGCAGGAGATTCACTTCACACTATACAGACTATGCTGTCAGCAGGAGATTCTCTTCACACTATACAGAAGATGGTGTCAGCAGGAGATGCACTTCACACTATACAGAAGATGGTGTCAGCAGGAGATTCACTTCACACAATACAGAAGATGCTCTTAGCAGGAGATTCACTTCACACTATACATAAGATGCTCTCAGCAGGAGATTCACTTCACACTATACAGAAGATGCTCTCAGCAGGAGATTCACTTCACACTATACAGACTATGCTCTCAGCAGGAGATTCTCTTCACACTATACAGAAGATGGTGTCAGCAGGAGATGCACTTCACACTATACAGAAGATGCTCTCAGCAGGAGATTCACTTCACACTATACAGAAGATGCTCTCAGCAGGAGATTCACTTCACACTATACAGAAGATGTTCTCAGCAGGAGATTCACTTCACACTATACAGAAGATGCTCTCAGCAGGAGATTCACTTCACACTATACAAAAGATGCTCTCAGCAGGAGATTCACTTCACACTATACAGAAGATGCTCTCAGCAGGAGATTCACTTCACACTATACAGACTATGCTCTCAGCAGGAGATTCTCTTCACACTATACAGAAGATGGTGTCAGCAGGAGATGCACTTCACACTATACAGAAGATGCTCTTAGCAGGAGATTCACTTCACACTATACAGAAGATGCTCTCAGCAGGAGATTCACTTCACACTATACAAAAGATGCTCTCAGCAGGAGATTCACTTCACACTATACAGAAGATGCTCTCAGCAGGAGATTCACGTCACACTATACAGACTATGCTCTCAGCAGGAGATTCACTTCACACTATATAGAAGATGCTCTCAGCAGGAGATTCACTTCACACTATACAGAAGATGGTGTCAGCAGGAGATGCACTTCACACTATACAGAAGATGGTGTCAGCAGGAGATTCACTTCACACAATACAGAAGATGCTCTTAGCAGGAGATTCACTTCACACTATACAGAAGATGCTCTCAGCAGGAGATTCACTTCACACTATACAGAAGATGCTCTCAGCAGGAGTTTCACTTCACACTAATCAGAAGACACTCTCAGCAGAAGATTCACTTCACACTATACAGAAGATGCTCTCAGCAGGAGATTCACTTCACACTATACAGAAGATGCAGTCAGCAGGAGATTCACTTCACACTATACAGAAGACACACTCAGCAGGAGATTCACTTCACACTATACAGAAGATGGTCTCAGCAGGAAATTCACTTCACACTATACAGAAGATGCTCTCAGCAGGAGATTCTCTTCACACTATACAGAAGATGCTCTCAGCAGGAGATTCTTTTCACATTATACAGAAGAAGGCCTCAGCAGAAGATTCACTTCACACTATACAAAAGATGCCCTCAGCAGGAGATTCCCTTCACATTATGCAGAAGATGGTCTCAGCAGGAGATTCACTTCACACTCTACAGAAGATGCTCTCAGCAGGAGATTCCCTTCACATTATACAGAAGTTGGTCTCAGCCTGAGATTCACTTCACACTATACAAAAGATGCTCTCAGCAGTAGATTCTCTTCACACTATACAGAAGATGCTCTCAGCAGGAGATTCACTTCACACTATACAGAAGATGCTCTCAGCAGGAGATTCACTTCACACTATACAGAAGATGCTCTCAGCAGAAGATTCACTTCACACTATACAGAAGATGCTCTCAGCAGGAGATTCACTTCACACTATACAGAAGATACTCTCAGCAGGAGATTCACTTCACACTATACAGAAGATGCTCTCAGCAGGAGATTAACTTCACACTGTACAGACTATGCTCTCAGCAGGAGATTCTCTTCACACTATACAGAAGATGATGTCAGCAGGAAATGCACTTCACACTATACAGAAGATGCTCTCAGCAAGAGATTCACTTCACACTATACAGAAGACACTCTCAGCAGGAGATTCACTTCACACTATACAGAAGATTGTGTCATCAGCAGATTCACTTCACAATATACAGAAGATGCTCTTAGCAGGAGATTCACTTCACACTATACAGAAGATGCTCTCAGCAGGAGATTCACTTCACACTATACAGAAGATGCTCTCAGCAGGATTTTCACTTCACACTATACAGAAGACACTCTCAGCAGGAGATTCACTTCACACTATACAGAAGATGCTCTCAGCAGGAGATTCACTTCACACTATACAGAAGATGCAGTCAGTAGGAGATTCACTTCACACTATACAGAAGACACTCTCAGCAGGAGATTCACTTCACACTATACAGAAGATGCTCTCAGCAGGAGATTCCCTTCACATTATACAGAAGATGGTCTCAGCAGGAGATTCACTTCACACTATACAAAAGATGCCCTCAGCAGGAGATTCCCTTCACATTATACAGAAGATGGTCTCAGCAGGAGATTCACTTCACACTATACAGAAGATGCTCTCAGGAGGAGATTCCCTTCACATTATACAGAAGTTAGTCTCAGCAGGAGATTCACTTCACACTATACAAAAGATGCTCTCAGCAGTAGATTCCCTTCACACTATACAGAAGATGCTCTCAGCAGGAGATTCACTTCACACTATACAGACTATGCTCTCAGCAGGAGATTCTCTTCACACTATACAGAAGATGGTGTCAGCAGGAAATGCACTTCACACTATACAGAAGGTGCTCTTAGCAGGAGATTCACTTCACACTATACAGAAGACACTCTCAGCAGGAGATTCACTTCACACTATACAGAAGATGCTCTCAGCAGGAGATTCACTTCACACTATACAGAAAATGCTCTCAGTAGGAGATTCACTTCACACTATACAGAAGATGCTCTCAGCAGGAGATTCACTTCACACTATACAAAAGATGCTCTCAGCAGGAGATTCACTTCACACTATACAAAATATGCTCTCAGCAGTAGATTCCCTTCACACTATACAGAAAATGCTCTCAGCAGGAGATTCACTTCACACTATACAGACTATGTTCTCAGCAGGAGATTCTCTTCACACTATACAGAAGATGGTGTCAGCAGGAGATGTACTTCACACTATACAGAAGATGCTCTCAGCAGGAGATTCACTTCACACTATACAGAAGATGCTCTCAGCAGGAGATTCACTTCACACTATACAGAAGATGCTCTCAGCAGGAGATTCACTTCACACTATACAGAAGATGCTCTCAGCAGGAGATTCACTTCACACTATACAGAAGATGCTCTCAGCAGGAGATTCACTTCACACTATACAGAAGATGCTCTCAGCAGGAGATTCACTTCACACTATACAGAAGATGCTCTCAGCAGTAGATACACTTCACACTATACAGAAGATGCTCTCAGCTGGAGATTCACTTCACACTATACAGAAAATGCTCTCAGTAGGAGATTCACTTCACACTATACAAAAGATGCTCTCAGCAGGAGATTCCCTTCACACTATACAAAAGATGCTCTCAGCAGTAGATTCCCTTCACACTATACAGAAGATGCTCTCAGCAGGAGATTCACTTCACACTATACAGACTATGTTCTCAGCAGGAGATTCTCTTCACACTATACAGAAGATGCTCTCAGCAGGATTTTCACTTCACACTATACAGAAGACACTCTCAGCAGGAGATTCACTTCACACTATACAGAAGATGCTCTCAGCAGGAGATTCACTTCACACTATACAGAAGATGCAGTCAGTAGGAGATTCACTTCACACTATACAGAAGACACTCTCAGCAGGAGATTCACTTCACACTATACAGAAGTTGGTCTCAGCAGGAAATTTTCTTCACACCATACAGAAGATACTCTCAGCAGGAGATTCTCTTCACACTATACAGAAGATGCTCTCAGCTGGAGATTCCCTTCACATTATACAGAAGATGGTCTCAGCAGGAGATTCACTTCACACTATACAAAAGATGCCCTCAGCAGGAGATTCCCTTCACATTATACAGAAGATGGTCTCAGCAGGAGATTCACTTCACACTATACAGAAGATGCTCTCAGGAGGAGATTCCCTTCACATTATACAGAAGTTAGTCTCAGCAGGAGATTCACTTCACACTATACAAAAGATGCTCTCAGCAGTAGATTCCCTTCACACTATACAGAAGATGCTCTCAGCAGGAGATTCACTTCACACTATACAGACTATGCTCTCAGCAGGAGATTCTCTTCACACTATACAGAAGATGGTGTCAGCAGGAAATGCACTTCACACTATACAGAAGATGCTCTTAGCAGGAGATTCACTTCACACTATACAGAAGACACTCTCAGCAGGAGATTCACTTCACACTATACAGAAGATGCTCTCAGCAGGAGATTCACTTCACACTATACAGAAAATGCTCTCAGTAGGAGATTCACTTCACACTATACAGAAGATGCTCTCAGCAGGAGATTCACTTCACACTATACAAAAGATGCTCTCAGCAGGAGATTCACTTCACACTATACAAAATATGCTCTCAGCAGTAGATTCCCTTCACACTATACAGAAAATGCTCTCAGCAGGAGATTCACTTCACACTATACAGACTATGTTCTCAGCAGGAGATTCTCTTCACACTATACAGAAGATGGTGTCAGCAGGAGATGTACTTCACACTATACAGAAGATGCTCTCAGCAGGAGATTCACTTCACACTATACAGAAGATGCTCTCAGCAGGAGATTCACTTCACACTATACAGAAGATGCTCTCAGCAGGAGATTCACTTCACACTATACAGAAGATGCTCTCAGCAGGAGATTCACTTCACACTATACAGAAGATGCTCTCAGCAGGAGATTCACTTCACACTATACAGAAGATGCTCTCAGCAGGAGATTCACTTCACACTATACAGAAGATGCTCTCAGCAGTAGATACACTTCACACTATACAGAAGATGCTCTCAGCTGGAGATTCACTTCACACTATACAGAAAATGCTCTCAGTAGGAGATTCACTTCACACTATACAAAAGATGCTCTCAGCAGGAGATTCCCTTCACACTATACAAAAGATGCTCTCAGCAGTAGATTCCCTTCACACTATACAGAAGATGCTCTCAGCAGGAGATTCACTTCACACTATACAGACTATGTTCTCAGCAGGAGATTCTCTTCACACTATACAGAAGATGCTCTCAGCAGGATTTTCACTTCACACTATACAGAAGACACTCTCAGCAGGAGATTCACTTCACACTATACAGAAGATGCTCTCAGCAGGAGATTCACTTCACACTATACAGAAGATGCAGTCAGTAGGAGATTCACTTCACACTATACAGAAGACACTCTCAGCAGGAGATTCACTTCACACTATACAGAAGTTGGTCTCAGCAGGAAATTTTCTTCACACCATACAGAAGATACTCTCAGCAGGAGATTCTCTTCACACTATACAGAAGATGCTCTCAGCAGGAGATTCCCTTCACATTATACAGAAGATGGTCTCAGCAGGAGATTCACTTCACACTATACAAAAGATGCCCTCAGCAGGAGATTCCCTTCACATTATACAGAAGATGGTCTCAGCAGGAGATTCACTTCACACTATACAGAAGATGCTCTCAGGAGGAGATTCCCTTCACATTATACAGAAGTTAGTCTCAGCAGGAGATTCACTTCACACTATACAAAAGATGCTCTCAGCAGTAGATTCCCTTCACACTATACAGAAGATGCTCTCAGCAGGAGATTCACTTCACACTATACAGACTATGCTCTCAGCAGGAGATTCTCTTCACACTATACAGAAGATGGTGTCAGCAGGAAATGCACTTCACACTATACAGAAGATGCTCTTAGCAGGAGATTCACTTCACACTATACAGAAGACACTCTCAGCAGGAGATTCACTTCACACTATACAGAAGATGCTCTCAGCAGGAGATTCACTTCACACTATACAGAAAATGCTCTCAGTAGGAGATTCACTTCACACTATACAGAAGATGCTCTCAGCAGGAGATTCACTTCACACTATACAAAAGATGCTCTCAGCAGGAGATTAACTTCACACTATACAAAATATGCTCTCAGCAGTAGATTCCCTTCACACTATACAGAAAATGCTCTTAGCAGGAGATTCACTTCACACTATACAGACTATGTTCTCAGCAGGAGATTCTCTTCACACTATACAGAAGATGGTGTCAGCAGGAGATGTACTTCACACTATACAGAAGATGCTCTCAGCAGGAGATTCACTTCACACTATACAGAAGATGCTCTCAGCAGGAGATTCACTTCACACTATACAGAAGATGCTCTCAGCAGGAGATTCACTTCACACTATACAGAAGATGCTCTCAGCAGGAGATTCACTTCACACTATACAGAAGATGCTCTCAGCAGGAGATTCACTTCACACTATACAGAAGATGCTCTCAGCAGGAGATTCACTTCACACTATACAGAAGATGCTCTCAGCAGTAGATACACTTCACACTATACAGAAGATGCTCTCAGCAGGAGATTCACTTCACACTATACAGAAAATGCTCTCAGTAGGAGATTCACTTCACACTATACAAAAGATGCTCTCAGCAGGAGATTCACTTCACACTATACAAAAGATGCTCTCAGCAGTAGATTCCCTTCACACTATACAGAAGATGCTCTCAGCAGGAGATTCACTTCACACTATACAGACTATGTTCTCAGCAGGAGATTCTCTTCACACTATACAGAAGACGGTGTCAGCAGGAGATGTACTTCACACTATACAGAAGATGCTCTTAGCAGGAAACTCACTTCACACTATACAGAAGACACTCTCAGCAGGAGATTCACTTCACACTATACAGAAGATGGTGTCAGCAGGAGATTCACTTCACACTATACAGAAGATGCTCTTATCAGGAGATTCACTTCACACTATACAGAAGATGCTCTCAGCAGGAGATTCACTTCACACTATACAGAAGATGCTCTCAGCAGGAGTTTCACTTCACACTATACAGAAGACGCTCTCAGCAGGAGATTCACTTCACACTATACAGAAGACACTCTCAGCAGGAGATTCACTTCACACTATACAAAAGATGCTCTCAGCAGTAGATTCCCTTCACACTATACAGAAGATGCTCTCAGCAGGAGATTCACTTCACACTATACAGACTATGTTCTCAGCAGGAGATTCTCTTCACACTATACAGAAGACGGTGTCAGCAGGAGATGTACTTCACACTATACAGAAGATGCTCTTAGCAGGAAACTCACTTCACACTATACAGAAGACACTCTCAGCAGGAGATTCACTTCACACTATACAGAAGATGGTGTCAGCAGGAGATTCACTTCACACTATACAGAAGATGCTCTTATCAGGAGATTCACTTCACACTATACAGAAGATGCTCTCAGCAGGAGATTCACTTCACACTATACAGAAGATGCTCTCAGCAGGAGTTTCACTTCACACTATACAGAAGACGCTCTCAGCAGGAGATTCACTTCACACTATACAGAAGATGCTCTCAGCAGGAGATTCACTTCACAGTATACAGAAGATGCAGTCAGCAGGAGATTCACTTCACACTATACAGAAGACACTCTCAGCAGGAGATTCACTTCACACTATACAGAAGATGCTCTCAGCAGGAAATTCACTTCACACTATACAGAAGATGCTCTCAGCAGGAGATTCACTTCACACTATACAGAAGATGCTCTCAGCAGGAGATTCACCTCACACTATACAGAAGATAGTCTCTGCAGGATATTCACTTCACACTATACAGAAAATGCTCTCAGTAGGAGATTCACTTCACACTATACAGAAGATGGTCTCAGCAGGAGTTCACTTCACACTATACAGAAGACACTCTCACCAGGAGATTCACTTCACACTATACAGAAGATGCTCTCAGCAGGAGATTCACTTCACACTATACAGAAGATGCTCTCAGCAGGAGATTCACTTCACAGTATACAGAAGATGCTCTCAGCAGTAGATCACTTCACACTATACAGAAGATGCTCTCAGCAGGAGATTCACTTCACACTATACAGAAGATGGTGTCAGCAGGAGATTCACTTCACACTATACAGAAGATGGTCTCACCAGGAGATTCACTTCACACTATACAGAAGATGCTCTCAGCAGGAGATTCACTTCACACTATACAAAAGATGGTGTCAGCAGGAGATTCACTTCACACTCTGCAGATAATGGTCTTAGGAGACTAAGGAGAGGTAACTAACCAGGTGGCAGAGTTTACAATATAATAACAGGATTATTGGTGTGTACCATCTCTGTACAGTATATAATAAACACTATACTTGAGTGAAGAGGTAGCAGAAACAAAGTCAAGCTTTGGGCATAGGTCGCTATTCATAAATAATGCAGTCTCATAGTGATTATTTCAGGAACTTGGATGTTGGTGGAAAAGGCTGAGGTTTCATAGATCTGTAGGCAGTGGTCACTCTCTCCTTGAACATTACTGAGGAATGCCACAAAGGAAAAACCTCTGCTTCAGGCAATAACATCCAAAATGGGACATGCAAGAAGACAGAATAATCGGCACAGGACATACAACTTCCACACACACATACACACATCTTAAAAAATACAAAATTATGCTGATATAACACACACACTCACACACACACACACACACACACACACACACACACATGAGATCTGTCTTCCTGGCTTGCAAATGACCATCCTCATACTATGTTCTCACTGGGCTAGGCAGGAGGGTAGGGTATCCCAGTGTGTTACCAACTATAAACAATGACAGCAGCAGATCAGCATCCTAACCCCATGACTCATATAAGATTATCAGCACCATAAAGACTAAAATAAAACCACGTTGGCTATTGATGCATTAGCACTTGGAATTGTAAGTAATACTCTCAGGAATGTACTATGGAAAGATAGGTGAATTTTGTTGCATGAATATATATATATATATACACACACACACACACACACACACACACACACACACACACATATATATATATATATGTGTGTGTGTGTGTGTGTGTGTGTGTGTGTATGTGTGTGTGTTTGTGTGTGTGTGTGTGTGTGTTAAAATAACGATGCTACCAGTGTCCTATTAACATTCAAATATTTGAAAGGACCAATTACTTGAGGGCAGTGGTACAGGAGTTAACATAATGTATAAATTGCTGCTCATGACAATGATAGGTTTTTGGGTTTTTGTTTGTTTGTTTATTTGTTTTTGTTTGGCTTTTGGTTTTTGGTTTTTGGTTTTTTTAGACAGGGTTTCTTTGTATAGCCCTGACTGTCCTGGAATTCACTTTGTAGACGAATCTGGCCTCAAACTCAGAAATCCACCTGCCACTGCCTCCCAAGTGCTGGGATTAAAGGTAAACAATTTCTTTAAGAATTGTTCCCATTTCCTTTAAATTTACCAATATATAAGAGAGCATGGAAATTTAGCTTCTTTTTTTTTTTTCAGATGCCTTTCTTTTTTTTTTTTTTTTTTTTACATATTTTCCTCAATTACATTTCCAATGCTATCCCAAAAGTCCCCCATACCGCCCCCCACTTCCCTACCCTCCCATTCCCATTCTTTTGGCCCTGGCATTCCCCTATATTGGGGCATATAAAGTTTGCAAGTCCAATGGGCCTCTCTTTCCAGTGATGGCCGACTAGGCCATCTTTAGATACATATGCAGCTAGAGACAAGAGCTCCGGGGTACTGGTTAGTTCATCTTGTTGTTCCAACTATAGGGTTGCAGATCCCTTTAGCTCCTTGGGTACTTTCTCTAGCTTCTCCATGAAATTTAGCTTCTTAATTAATAGCTGTGAGATTTCCTCCTCATGTCCTGCCTGTCTTCAGTGAAGGGAACTCAGCCAAGCAGCCAGCTAGCCTGTCTTCATGTCAGCATGGATTCTACTGAACACTGCAAACACCCTGAGCTCATTACACAGTAAATAGAGTTGATTGTTGTCATAACACAGCTCTGCCATTAGAAGGCAATGCCACAGCAAAGGCTCTTTCAAGACAGCTTGCCCTGGCACTTTGCCACCAGAGCCTTGTAGAACATTAGTGACGTCTTTTTTCCCACAGGCCACAGGGGGAGCACTTGTACTGATAGAACAATAGGCCTGTGAATTGTTCAAGCACTCCCTTCATTTATGTGAAGGTCTGCACTGAGAGTCACAAGCACAGTCCTTCATGTGTAGCTAGGGACGGGTCTTGATCAGAACAATCATCACCCTTCATATGCATAAACAGCAGCCAGATTGATCAGGTCCAACTCCAAGTGCATTTCCTAGGGAGTCTCATCTGGGCATGAAGATGCCCCAGGGACTCTCACATGGAAGTTTAAATATGCTGATGAAACCTGGACAGAGGTGTTGATGGCCCTAGGAAGCCTCACCTGGAAGATCAGCTGCAGAAGGGAATCTCACATCCAGAGTGCATGGAGTCTCAGCTGTAAAGGAAACATCACCAGGAGGTCACATTGGAAAAGAATAAAGTTAAATCTGACATGCTTTTCAGGCTATTTCAGGCTGTAAACATGCACAAATGGGAGTTCTCGAGCACCACAATGACCCATGCAGCTCCAGATGCTCTGCTGACCCTGATAGCCAAAGACAGTAAACAGGTATGAGGCAGGTCCACCTGAGCTGCCAGACATTTACGTGAGTGCACACAGTCAGAGACTGTCCCAGGCAGAGTACAGGCAGTAATGATTTGGAGTTTCTATAGAGCTAAAGCAATTTGGGAGTGGGGAGTGGCCACCTATTCCAGTTTCAGCCCAGCATGGGCACTATGACAGCCACGTGGTACCAAGGTCATCTTAATGAGAAGATTCCAGATGTAAGAAATGCTACATGCTGAAGTCAGAGCGAGCCAGATCTGGCACAAGAGATCTCAGAGGGGTGTCAATCACAGGTCAAATTCCTGTCTGATCTCTTCCTTCTTGGCCATATAGCCCTGGCATAGTCTTTACAGGGAGACATCTGGAGACCTGAGAGGCAAGGGCCTTAGTGGTGCTGTGCTGTTTGATTAGCACCCAGAGAACCATGTGCCAATCTCCAGCCCCACACTACATGCACTGACTTCCTTACATCTGGAACATAGTCAGGCATCCTCAAAGTCCTTAAGAAAGTCACTCCCCGTATGTGTCAGCCTCCTCCCTAAAACAACCATGCAGAGTGACATTCATGGACCCTGTGATGCATACATACTCTCAGCCCAACAACTGTGTAGGCTGTCACATGGTGAATTGAATATGTCTCCAGGGAGTCCCTCCAGCTGCTGCTGAGCCAAGAAGGATAATTTCGTCCCTGACTAGACCACAGTATGTGCCTCAGCTCCTGGCATCTGAATGCCTGCTATGATGTGAATGACCTGTAGGAGGATCTTGGGAGTCCACTCACAACACTTTGTATACTGGCTTCTCTTTCTCTTGACTCACACCTGAAGAAAGAAGCCTTCCCATTTGAGAGACTCCCATGAACTAGTGTGTTTTGGAAAACAGTGCCTCCACACAAACATTTAAACATGATCACATACATGTATACACACAGACACACAAATACATGTACACATACATATGTACACACACGTGAACACACATGAACACATGCATACAGTACAGTCCTCTGCTGATTTTTTGCACACTACATCTTTTGGAAAGTGACAAGACTTCAATGTCTCCAGTGAAATGTCATTGCTTTTTCTTTAGCAATTTCTCATAGTGCATGCTGAGGGCTCTGTGAAGGGGCACAGTTCCTTCTAGACCTCTTTTTATCCCTTCAAGACAGCTGGCCTTATACAGGATCCTGCTGGCAATTCACTTGTATTGAGTTAAGGGTAAAGAGAATGCTCTGTGACCCTGGATGAATATAAGTAAGAGAATTCCTTTGTAGAGCAATGCTGGGAGCTTCTGGGACTGGAGCTGGTTGAAACAGGACACAGAGGAGGACTCTAGGGTTGCTTTAAAGTCTGAGGGTCTCCAGATGCTCTGGCTCTCTGACTATACTGAAATGCTAAGGATAACTTCTAAAAAGTGCTACAAACTTCCTTGCTCTTTCTGAGGGTAAAAGGCTGCTGGTTTAGGTGATTAAAACCTGTAGCCTGACATAGGGAGATTGACTAATGCAGCCTTTGTTCTATCTCTGCAGAACTGCACAGCTCTAACATTCAGCCTGCTAGTAGAAGTGGCTGGAAGAAAAAGGGACACATTGACAAGTGATTGAGCATTAATTACTAACTGTTAAAGGTTTCCCATGAAAGCTCTCTAAGAGAAGGGGGCTAAAACGGAATGAATGAAAACGGGGTTAAGAGAAAATTCTTCTTCGCACTCCTATCGTTGTCCTGAGTACATAGACATCTTTCAGAATACATGATCACATGGTAAAAGTTCATCACAAGTTCAGACATGAAATTCTAATCATAAATTGAAATAGAAGTTCACAGCACTGAATGTTACATGCATATGCATTGGATTAGGAATAAATATTCATCACCTGTTGCAGCTCCACAGGTTCACTGAGAGTTAAAAACCAAATCTAAGTTATTAGTGAAGTTTTGTATAGATAAATTCAGTCAATATTTTATCTTCTGTCATAACACCTATAAATGTTACTTCCATTTTTATGATCTCTTCTTAATGGTTTTACAACCTCTTGGAATGTGAGCTGAGTAGGAGAAAATCTGGTTGCCATTTGTATTAGTTAGGGTTCTCTAGAGTCACAGAACTTATGGATAGTCTCTATATAGTAAAGGAATTTATTGATGACTTACAGTGTACAGTCCATTTCCCAACAATGGTTCAGTAAAGGAATTTATTGATGAAGTCCAATGCCCAACAATGGTTCAGTAGTAGCTGTGAATGAAAGTTCAAGGATCTAACAGTTACTCAGTCCCACACAGCAAGCAGGCAAAGTAGCAAGAGGGAGACTACCTTCATCTAATGTCCTTATAATGTCTCCAGCAGAAGGTGTAGCCCAGATTAATGGCGTGTTCCACCACACCTTTAATCCCAGATGACCTTGAACTCGGAGATTTAATCTTAAATGTCTATCTCCAAGTCTCCAGATAAGGGTCACTGGTGAGCCTTCCAATTTGGATTGTAGTTCATTCCAAATATAGTCACGTTGACAACCAGCAATAGCCACTACACCATCTAAGAGCAATAAACTGGTGACAGAATGCTCATTGCTATCAGAAGACCATGTAATAGCAGTCCCACTAAAAAAGAGCTTAATAAATACTGATATAATTTTAGGATTTCTTATAGGATCATTGTGAAGAATTATGAAGTCATCTATTTGTCTATATAGCATCAATACAAGACTGTACATCTTCGTAGTTCTGCAGAGATTTGCTCAAAATGGTGAGCTAATACCTAGTGGTTGTTATATAGATAATAATAATAGGAATAGGTAATAATAACAGGAAAACATATTGATAGCAGGAATCTTTCCTAAAATAATTTTCTCCTAGATCTTGCCTATCATAGTCTTGTTTTAAATATTAATCTAAGACAAAGACATTTAGGGAAGATCATCTGCTAATTATTAGCATCTTGGCTCCTGACAGAGCAAATTGATGGTGAATAGAATAAACAGATGTAGCAGTGGGGAACAATAGGTCCTTTGAGAGCAGAGAGGATAAACAACACCCTTGAATGGGAAAGGGTCTGTCTTCTGGTTGGGGAATGTTAAAGTACAGCCCAGAAAACCATAGAGACATTGCACAGACTTGAGATCTTGGCCATATGTAAGATCATGAAGGAGACTCAACTGGAAGGTCAAGTGAAGCATGGGTGTACATCTGGAATAGTATATGGGCCAAAGAGAATGACCTTATCAGTATGGTGGTGCCACCAAGGCTTTCCTAGATGGGAAGATGCCACATAGATTTAATGGCCAAAGTAGCCAGTGGGTCGACGTACATTTCAGGCAGAATTTGCAGTATCCTTGGAATCTCCAGGACTTGTAGTTTTCCCTGAAGGGCATTGTCATGCCACCATAATCTATGAGCCCATTTAAAATAATGTTTGCAGGATAGGACAATATTTTTGCTCTACCTCAAATCATCTGCTAGATAATTACCTTGTGATGTTTTAGCCAGTTCAGAATTCCATACATCACTGACTCCACCTGTCGCAGGACCAGAAATATTTTTTAGATCACTACACCTGGGTTTTTCTCTATGAGTAATTAAAGTCCAGCCTTTCAGTTTTTGGTTTTGCAAAGTGCTGATTATGTGGGAGGAATTCATACTTGACTACTTTCAAATCTGCCCTAATACATGAATACCATACAATTCCCTCTAGTAGTTAAGTCCCTAAAATCATTTGAGGTGTTGGGC
Source organism: Mus caroli (assembly GCF_978045245.1). Taxonomy (NCBI): domain Eukaryota; kingdom Metazoa; phylum Chordata; class Mammalia; order Rodentia; family Muridae; genus Mus; species Mus caroli. Next base: position 36,078,801 of record NW_028227260.1, on the reverse strand, counting down.
AAGGAGTTGGTCTGGCTGCTCCTGAAAAAGTTTGCATACTCTTTCAGACCTTAAAAATCAATGCTATGTAAGGAGACAGATAGAATTAAGTTTCTGCAAGACCATCTAAGGGTGGATTGGTTGCAAAGAAAAAAAGGTAAAATTGGGTACTTGTTCAGTCTGCTAGCTCCGATGACTAACATGTGATCACCACATACATAATGATTTGGCTACATGGTAATCTGGAGATTAAATTCCAAAGGTTTTCACTGACAACCATGGTGGGCACTGGTGTGGTTTGAACCCAGTTGTGTATGTTTTATAACAGAGATCAGCATGCAACTTTATCAGAATTGTCAGAAATACACACATAGAGTTTAACATTGATGCAATGATATCCTGCCAATGTCCCAAGGAAGGAAAAATGAATTGTATGTTTATGGAGAGACAGGATGAGACTGGAGCACAACGATTAAAGAGGGAGGGGAGTGAAGGCCCTATGGTAGGGAAAACTAGCATTAAGCGTCATTTGAGGGTTCCCATGGAAACTTACTACTGTAGAAGTTTCTGAAAATGTATAAGACATGAAACAAATTTAAGTGGAGTCATCAAAATAATGGAAGAGGCAATGTCTTAACTAGTTATCTTACATCAAAAGAAAACTGCAGTACTGGGAATGGAGTATATCTAGCTAAGTTTTAGCCAAAATATTCCATGGGCATGAAAAACAACCAAGGCGATTGTCAAAGCTACTCATTGTTCTCCACAATCTGATACTACTAAGGCCCAAACAGTTAAGTCCAGCAAGTGTCTAACTGGAGCCTTTACCTGTACTGTTAGTGTTCACCATAAGTACTCTGCTCTCTACCAGAGGAGAAATGCAAGTACCAGTCCATCTCTAAATCATGAAATCTAAAACAGTACCCTGCCTTTGTGCAACACGGGAATAAAAAATGGTGGAAAAAAGCAGCCGTTCTCTGACTGGAATTAATGTCCATTCCACAAGATGGAAGCTGTGATGGCTTGTATATGCTTGGTCCTGTGAGTGGCAGTATTAGGAGGTGTGGCCCTATTGGAGTAGATGTGCCACTGTGGGCATTGGCTTGAAATCCCTCATCCTAGCTGCCTGGAAGCCAGTAATCTGCTGGCAGCCTTCAGATGAAGATGTAGAACTCTCAGCTCCTCCTGCACCATGCCTGCCTGGACACTGCTGTGTTCCTACCTTGATGATAATGGACTGAACCTCTAAACCTGTAAGCCAGCCCCAATTAAATGTTCTCCTTATTAGAGTTGCCTTGGTCATGGTGTCTGTTCACAGCAGTAAAACCCTAACTAAGACAGAAGTCGTGAATGACACTGCCTGAGTGTCCCAGAATCTGCAACTAGAGAGGCCATAGGCCAAGAGGAAACCCAATTACTACAGTTCTCCTAAAGTAACACAGCAATAACATGAGTCCTAACGACATTCTGTTTTCCCTGTAGACCAGAGTCTCTCTCATTCTTCATCAGAGATGCTTCCTGTGGCATTAAAGGATTTTACGTTCAGAGATATTAATGTCAGCCAGAGAATATGTTTGTATAGTCTTTTAGGGTACTCTCAAAAGTACTAGAGCTTTTTATCACTTCCCTGATTGCTCCTTTCTCATTATTGATTGAATCTAGCATATGATTTCAATTGTGAACTTGTGCTCCGCACATGAATCTGGGCCTTTTATTTTGAACTTTTGCTCACCCACTTACACCAAAGTAGAAAAAGTAACAACCTCTCTGGCCAGTCTTCCTTCCCTGCTTTTCAGGTTCATGGGTCCCAGTTCTGAGAGATGGTTCTGCTCAGTGGATCAACAGGATGCAAAGGGGAGTTACTCATCTGGAACAAAACTCAAAAAAACATGGCTTAATAGCCAGGGTGTCCCATTGTCAACCCACACCCTATGAAGGAGAGTCTGCTTCCCTAATTGCAGAGTTGCCTTGGCAGGTAGAGAGCAAATGCCTGGCTGAGGAGGGATGCATTTCACAGCTCTGGAAACTGGATGCAGTAGTTCTTGAGTTGCTCTGGCTGGCAGGCCAAGGTTGGCCTTTTGTTTCCTGTTCCTTTCCTTCCTTTTCACTTTCTCTCCACTTTCTTGCCTCCTTCTCTCCTCCCCTCCCCTTCTGCTCCCACTCTCTCACTCTTAATTCCTTAGTAAAAACCGTGTCTCTCTCAGATATATCGGGTTGAGCTGGGGAAAGGACTATGCTACTGGGATTGATTTGGATTCACTTGTGACATGTGATGCAGGTTTGTGTCTTTATGATCTGGAGAGCTGCTATTAATCCTGTATTGGCTGGTATAGTTGTAGATGACTTTGGAAGACACCTGATGATGTTTTCACATGTCCTAGGCTAAAGAAGTGGACCAGGGACCCCTGGTTAGAAATAGAAATAGAGACAGGTTGTTATGAAGAAAACACTCTGTGCGAGTGAGCTAGTGAGCAGGGAGACATCAAATGTTCAAAGATACTGGTCCCCTTTCAGTGACGGGTATATCATCCCTCTCCCATTTGTATTTCCTTCTCATTCCTGCACAAGTTCCCCTTGATGTACAGGTGAGGCAGCCTTTTCAGTTCCTCTGCCCCGTGGATCCCCCACTGCTTCTCTTGATACTGTGCACTCCAGTCCTCTCTCTCTTGCCATCTGGACCCTGGACTTTCTTGTGTTCTCCGTATCCATGTGTGAAGATTCTGCAATGTTGGTCCCTTTGAATCCTTTTTCCAGTTGTTGGGCACATGTTCATGTGACAGGACAGTTTTGATTTTGTAGGCAGCACGCTCCATCTGATTGCTTTTCACCATAGCATGGTCTGGCAACTCTCTGCGGGTAATTTAATCCTCAAGTCCGTGTTTGTAGTATGCAAGATGTTTGTATTCATCTTGAGACACTCATGCGCCAGCTGATGGTATTTCTGCTGTGTGCTGCTTGACAAAACACTGGGGTCCTGGGTTTATTGTGTGATGATGACTAACATTTTTTCTTACATGTCTTACATTACAAAAGGCTAGGTGTTCCAGGAGACCCTTGGGAAAAGGCAGCCTGTGTCAGGGAACACAGGAGGAGAGTGAGAGCAGATAGAGATGCTCACTCGGGACCTGGCAGCTGTGTGCAGAATATACTAGAGAGGAAGAGACTCGGAATGATTGCAGAAATTTGGAGCAACCTGTGAAAGGGTGGGATGTTGGAGAACAAGCACTCTACTGCCAGAGAGAAATCTCTGTCGTGTGCAGAGCTCACTCTGCGCCTGAACCAGGGAACGGAATGCAGGTTTGGGGATCATCAGCAAACAGATCTGTGGTAATGTGCCCGGAGATTTAGTGCTCTGAACCGCTGTTACAGTGAACAAACCATTTTTTAAGATATTTAACTGGAAACAACTTACAGGACTCAGCTGTGATGCCACCTAGTGGCCAGAGTCAGAATTTTACCTCTGAGAGGCTGCACAGCTGACTGTAGCCTGGACAGAGACCAAGAGAAGGAACATGTAGGGATGGTATCAGTCTGAGCTTTAGGAATGTTTTCAATCACTAGAAGGGTTCGCTTTTGACCATCCATTTCTAGGACATTTAGCCTGAACGGGCAAGCCGAGTACTTTCTGTAATGAGAGAAAGTGTACTTGGTAATGTATGATGCTAGAGGAGACACTATCACAGGCTCAAACAGGAGGGCATGTGCGCAGTCATGCTAACAAAACATTTTTAATGCATTTTGTTCCTCCACAGCACTGAATACAACGAATGCTTTTTCAATGGTCTGTTTATCCAAAATATTTGTGTTAATCTACTCACAATTTTGTGACTTTTTAAATTGTGAAATTATGATTTTCTTGACTACAGAAGTTTACAAACCTGATAAAATGATCTCTTAGAGTGAAGTCATTTTCTCAGAGGCCCAGTTCCCTCCTCCTGAGTCAAATGTGATTCTTTCCCTGGAATGACACACAGTCTTCTGATACAGTGTTGTAGTCTACACAGAGTTATGTCTTCCACATATCCAACCTGTCTTCCATTAGTAGAACCATAGCAAACATCAAAGTTATTCTTTTCAATTTAATATTCTCACAATTCATCTGTAACTCACCAGTGTTTGTGTTTTGACATAGTAAAAATGTTGTATGAACTACATGATAAAATTACTTCCTACCCTCCCTGTTAGTGACTGAATCTCACAGATAACAGACAATAACCCAGGAGTTAGAATACTCTTGCATGTATGTTTCCCTTGTTTGATACAATCCAATGTTATTATACTGTTTGGATGTAGTTTTAATTTCCAATAATATTACTACTGTGACATAGAACTTATAAATTGATTTCTTTAGAAAAATTTCATACTACCTGAAGGGAGATTTACTAGTAGTTCCTACAGCTGTGATTCCTTTCAGAGCCCAGAGTGAAGGGAAACGGGAAAAAGCTTTCCAGGAGGTGGGGGTGTGGGTGAGCTCCAGTTTCTCCAAAGTCTTGAGACATCTCAGGAAATTCATAAAAAAAACCACAATTTAAATGGAGAAGAGTAAAAAGTCCAGAATCTTATGTTAATAAGGTATCAAAAACCCCACATTTTTCTAACGTGTTAAATTTGCCCCAAATCAGCACCTCATTCTGATAATCTTAACTAGTACTGACTTGAAGTCCTGCTGACCACGTGACGTCCATTTCTTATTGTTTCTCCTAAGGAGAACACAGATAGGTACACTAAAGCACCATGTCATTGGGTGTCTGGAATTCAGTGTTTTGGAACCAAGTTTCTGAGTCTTGGGTTCATGGCAAGGGCTCCTTCACATACTGCCTCTGAGGAAACCAAAGTAAGGATCACAAAATAAGAGCATGGCTGATTGAGTCTATGACCCTGATTGGCACATTCTGCAACAGATCACACTTGATAAACAAAACACAGGGTTTGCTTAATTGCTGCTCCCTCACAGCATGGGATGCTGGAGGTAAATTCAACACATCCATAATCCCCAGTACCTGACTCCTCAGCCCTTTCAGTACCAAAGCAACATCACATCAGGACCTCAGCCACCTGCTGCCTACTGAAATCATTAGAGTGTAACTGACATCATCTACTTCACAGATTTCCATTCTTTTCATGAAATTAGACTCAAGTTCTCAACCCTTATACAATAAAACGTAATAAAACTTCCTATAAAAAACCTCCCTAAAATAGTAGAATATTTTTAGCTGTATAGTGTAAGCATTGCATACCTTAACCATGTAAACTACTATGTACAAATGGAAGTTGCCCATTGTATGTGGTAATGCCTCCTCCTGTATATGAAACCATGCAATCTGCTGCTGAACTCCATAGATTAGAACACTCAGTACCTCACATGATGCTACAGAGAGTGAAAGTTACAACACCGGATGCGAGAAAGTGTTTGTAAACCATATGTCTAATATAGTGAGTGTCTGACAGGGTCTCTAACAGGACCAGACCATTGCAAACATGGTGCCTGCAAGTCCTCCACTCTCCTTCTCCCCGGCTAAATCATTAGATTACATTTATTTATTAGTATAACGTTTATCTGTTTGTACACGGAATTATTTACTTATTTTATGTATATAAGTATACTGCAGCTGTCTTCAGACACAGAAGAGGGCATCTGATCCCATTACTGATGGTTGTAAGACACCATGTGCTGCTGGGAATTGAACTCAGGACCTCTGGAAGGGCAGTCAGTGCTCTTAACAAGTGAGTCATCTCTCCAGCACTAGATTACATTCTTATCATTAGGCACCAAGGTCTGTTCCCTTATTTGGACACCTTCCTATTCCTAATGCATTCCTGAGTCTCATCCCTAGGGTCTGGCTGTCAATCACTAAGGTCTAGCAATCAAATGTCATTATTGGGTACACTGATTAAAATGCCCAGTCAGGACATACAAACCTGTCTTAGCACAGACTTACCCATTTTCTGCTCACAAACTGCTCCCAATGAGACACCTGCTATTTTTGCCTAATTCAGAGGCAGCCCTCCGCCCCCTGCCTGCCCCCTTTCCAGTCAATGAATGGCCTTTGTGCTGAGATTTTTGTGTCTGGTTGTGTCTGCTCCGAGGTCCCTTTCCATGTCAATATCCAGAATGTGTAAACAAAGTATCAACAGTGAAGAAATTATTTTAGGGTTGTTTTTTTGGGGGGAGGTGTGAGGGGTACAGGATGGCTCAAGCCATTTTATCCAGAGGGTTGAGTGTGGAGAGAGGGATTGGAGGGACTCATGCAATCAGACATCCTTGTAGGGAGAGATGTCAAAGATTATGGAGCTGCCATCTCCCCATTCGGATCACATTTGGCCCAGACCACCAACGTGATTTTAAAAATATGGATGAAGGACTCAGTTACACATTTCTATAAGATATTAAAACGACCAATAAGTACATGAAAAGTCAGTATCATTCAGAGAAGTGAATGTCCAAACTGCAGTGTGCTTGGCCTCAGACCCCGATTTTGCTATTACATAGAAATAAAAATAAAAACCAAGAGCTCCTTTCAACATTCGTGCAGCACCTAAAAGGTTGAGATTATGCAAACAGAATAAGGTATGGTCACCAAGGACAGAAGTTCTCAATTATAACGTGAATAAGTTCTGTAGGTCTAATGTATAGTATAGGGGTGGTGACAGTTGGAAAAAGTGATCTGCATTATACTCAAAATTTGTTAAGACATCAGGAATATATTCCTGTCACAAAGAGCTAGCTCTATGGTTCAATGGATGTGGTCAGTAGCTCTGATGAGATAATCATTTCACTATGTATACATACATCACAGCAACTCTCTACATCACTTATACGGATACATTTCTACTCATTTTTTTATACAGCAATGAAACTGAGAAATAAAACAGTGATTGAATATTAATTACCATCAGGCTACACATTGTGACTGGCCTGCCTTGCAATTCCTAACCAGGGCACAGAACAACAGGCAAAGTGCCTGTACTGAAATGTGTGCTCATCCTTTCAAATACTCTCTGTGTTCACATCACCCAGGTGAAGTTAACTTCCTATCCATGCCTTTTTACAGGTGAAAACTTGAAAAATGGAGGCCAAAAGGACCTCTAAAATTCGTGACTACACTGTCAGTGAGGGAAAGAAATTGAGGTTGTATTCAGTCCACTGTTCTGAACTGTGGGAAAATGTCCTGAACTTACTGAGTATTGAAAAATGGGTTGACAAAGGAATGCACATTAAAAGTAACTGCACATTAAAAGTAAATGCACAGTATATGGCTGAATTTAAAGCTAGAGAGAAACAAGTTTGCCCCCTTGGAAGAAAATAACAACAACAAAAAACAAAACAAAACAGCAACATCAAAAGACAAATCTAAAACAACTTTGCAATTGGGGGACAGAAGTGGAGTTGAGAGTTCCTGGGATATTTAGAATCTCAACAGAGAGTCAAGTAATCCATTTTTGATCTTGTATCTTCATAGACATAAACAGAGAGATAGACACTCACATCCAGACACAGGGAGAGACTGGAGACAGAGAGAGAGACTTTGAGAGACAGAGAGTGAGAGGGTATGAGCAAGAGTGACTGAGAGTAAAGAGCAAGAGAGTGAGAGAGAATGAGAGAATGTAAGTGCAAGAGGGACAGAGACAGAAAAGACCCAAGTCTGCAGATGTAGATGGCAGAGGATAAAGGGGCTGAAAAAAGGAGAGAAGACAAGAATCAGAACAGATTCAAAGAGCACTACCAAAACGAACAGTGATTGGAACCCAGAGACAGGGAATACTAAGGTAGGCACAAAATTTGGGAAAAGATTTGACCTGAGCAATGGTAAGATTTTTTGAGAGAGACCTCGTTGACTGTCCTGGAACTCTGTATATAAACCATGGAAAGAGAGAACTGGCATAGATGTGCCTGCCTCTGCCTATTGTGTACTGGGATTAAAGTTGTGAGCCACAAAGCCCTGCAGGAAGCTATTTTAAAAAATACTTCTGCTGAGTTGATGGCTAGGCAACTCTAAAGGGTAACATCTCTATGTGCAGGTTTCACTCTGGGAACCCAGGGCAAATATGTAAGAGGGCTACCTTGTAAAAAAGATTTTCTCATACACTTGTATGTATACATGTGAGTGTTTGTGCTAGAAACTGAAACTAAGGTGTTTCATTTTTATCACTTCTTCACCTTATTTTGAGACAGGGTCTCTTCCTGAATCTGCTGCTCTCTATTTTTGCTGCAGTGCCTAGCAAATGGATCCTGGGGTCAACCTGTCCATATCAGTCAGCGCTGGAGACTCAGGGACACACTACCATGAGAAAAGAACTGGAGGGAAGGTAATGGGGATATATTCACTTCAAACATATTATATCCATGTACACATACCAAATAAAATGTCAAAACAGGGACCCATGCACCCAGAAACTCCACCCAACCAGTGGAATGAATTTCTTCTGTTCTGGTGCCCTGAGCAGACCTTGGGCTCGAACTCCACAGCCAGTCCCACAACACCCAGAGGAAGCTGCACTCCCAGGTGCCCAAACATGCCCAGGATCATAGGATCATAGGTAAGGAGGACACAACATCTGCACCTACACCGGAAGTAACTGTGACCAGTGGGACCCAGGTACCCAGGAACTCTCCCTGACCAGTGGCACGGGTTCCTGCTGGCCTGGGGCAGTGTCCTGACCAGTCCTTGGGAGCTAACTCCGAAGCCAGTCCCACAACATCCTGCAGCCACACCTGACATCCTGACGTCAATCCCTCAAAGTCACATGGCAGAAAGATAGAACCAACTCCTGCAAGTTGTCTTCTGAACTCCACACACGTACATGTGCCACATGCACAAGTTTAAAAGAAATATCTTTTAAATAAATGGTACATTCTTGCGTACTAAATGTGACAAATTATTGAAACGCGTTGATAGATGGTACAATCACAGACACACACACACACACACACACACACACACACACACACACTTAAATCACCACTCAAAAAATAGATTTAATTATGGAATTTTCAAAAACTTATTTTTCATTTTTATAGGATACCATAGTGAAAAGACTGACTTTTTAGAGACCTCGGACTTTTAATATACTGAAAAACTTAAAGACTGGTATTTTAAAAAAGTCATACTCTGTTTGATATATATATATATATATATATGATAAATAAAAGTTATAGTTTAATAGTTATGTGTGTCAATTTGACAAGGGTCAACTGTACTTCTAGTCTTTTATCAACCTGACACAATATTAGAGATGGAGGAAGAACTACCTCCATCAGATTGGCCTGTGTGCAACTTTGTGGGCATTTTCTTGGTTAAGAGTTGGTGAAGGAGGGCCCAGGCTACTATGAGCAACTGGGCCAAGTTGTATGAGACAAGGAGCTAAGCAAGCCACAAAAGCCCACTAAACAGCTTTCTTCCATCTTTTCCTGCCTCTGCTCCTGTTCAAGTTCCTGCCTTCCTCCAATGATGGGCTTAGACTGGGACTGTAAGCCAAACACAACTTTTCCTCCCTGGACCTGTTTTATAACAGTCACTTAGGTTAGATTTCAAATCTATTGAAAACAACATATCGAGAACATTGTCATATAATAGGAATTCCCTAGAATACCATACACATTGTCAGTACAACAATGAATACAAATTCTCTCTTCATTTTGGGGTGTGTTTTTCACATCAGGGTACAGTCCCTGACAAAACCATGGCACCAAGGATGGATGGAGGACAGGGCAAAACCGTGCCAATATGGACCGAGTTGCATCTTCCCCAGTGCTGTGATCGTGTTATCACACAAGTGAGGATTGCACTGCTGAGAGCATAAGAATCCCACTTATTCGAGAATATATAATAAGAGTCAGATGGGAAAAAGTAAAAATGAAAAACCAAAGTTCAAAGAAACAGATAAGGTTAATTTCAAATAACAACATTTTATTTAATACAAAGTTCTAAAACCATGCAATTTTAAAATTGGAAACAATGCAAGGGAAATTGGTCATTACAGTGGCATTTCATTGGATCTTTAAAGTTTTGTGCACTATCCCATGATGCAAGCATTACAAAAAACATGAACAAAATTAAATGTTGTATACAAGGGAAATATGACAAAAAATTATAGCATATTTTAATATGTTTTCCTTACTAATTTATAAATACAATCTCTTTCCACCAAAGAAAAATTAATAAAACATGTTAACTGCCTTGACAGTTTTCTTATTGTGTTAAGCATATAAATTATAGTTTGACTTATCTGTCAGTATTACTACTAAAAACAAAATTCTATTACTTTTTGTCTATGGTCAGACTGCAACTGAGTATGACTTCACTTTAAAAGTAAAAAAAAAAAAGATACAAGTGATTGCTTTTACTAAGTTATTTCAGCAGAAAAACATTATGTTTAATTTGTTACTTCTGTTCTTTTTGTTACTCAGTACTTTAAATGTGGTCATTTTGGCATTTCAATATGTGAAAGGGACAAGTGCTATTTGCTATCTTTACCATGCCTTTGCAATGCAGTCTGTTGTCTCAAGAAATTAACAATACAAGTAAGATCTTTTTGTTTCCATGTTGGTGGGAGGGGGAAGATACATATGCTTCGGTATATGCATGTGGGAGCAGGGCATTGCTATCTGGTATTTTCTTAAACCACTCTTAAACATATTTTCTGAGGCAGGAGCTTTCATTGAACCCAGAAATCATTAATTTGTTAGACTGTCTGGTCATGTAACTAAGGCTCTTCATTCCTCCACCCTTTAAGTACTGGAGTTACAAATGTAGACTCTGGTGCTCAGCTTTTTACAAGTATGCTAGGCATCAGAGCACTGGTGTGCTTCTGTGGGAAGCAGCTGGATAAATAAGGCATTTCCTTAGCCCTGTGTAAATTGCTAATTACTGATGTGGCATACATCATTTCTAAGTAAGTCTAGGATATGCAAACTGAATTCTTAATTATGTCATATTTTAGAGAATGAAGTATGTTGGACTCAGTATCCACAGGTGTCTAGTAGGTATTGTATCAAATGAGGGATCGCTATGTGTGTGTATATGCCAAATGATTTATACTGTTAAATGTACAGTGTCAAGAGAACTAGAGGAAATAGGGGAAATATTGTGGCCAGGATCCTAAACACTACCACAAAATTTATGGGACAAAGGCTGGATATTCAGCTGAAGACTTCATGGTGAGAGTGAAAACTTTACAATGGGCTTACATCAAGGAAGTAGGTCATTGTATTTATGTTCTTGAGGGGGTTTATCTAAATCTCAGAACCTGTGCTATCTTCTTTCCTGGTCCACTGGTAAATCCTGATAGTTTTCCATAAGCAACCCCAAACAGCCTAAACTAACTTATGGGATGATAACAGTCTTCAAACGCCACTGCCATTTTCACAAACACAGACAGGAAAGGCTGTCATTGTCTTGATTTGTGTGATGTACCCACAAGCAAACCAAACAGGATGGCCAGGGATATAGCATTGCAGGACCTGATCGTCCTGAAAATATAAATGCCACTGGTGTCAGTAATCTGGCAATAGTGACAAGAAATACTCAGAAGAAACTCTTGAAGTCTCTCAGTTTTTGCTAAGTTATTCTCTATAGGATTCAGCTACAAACCTATCCTTCCTAAGTGCAATTCTGTACAATGTAAGAGCCTTATAGATTGAGTCTATGGGTCCAGGAAATAACATTTAGTACTTAAACGGTACATATCAGTTTAAAAATGCATTGGACTGTGACATTTACTAAGAGTAAGTAATCCACTTCATGTCCTCTCTCCGTGCAAGTTCTAGCATTGCTTTCACTTGTAGTTGTACAATGGCAAGTTTCTGTCTGTCTAAACTGCCCTGAAAATGCCATCTTTCAAAGCAATGTACAGGAACAGGATAAATCACATATTTTAGCTCCATCATGGGTGTTAAATGATGCATGATATTCACAAGCATAGGCATGGTGATGGGGTTAGAAGCAAATCCCAGCACACGGAGATGGGTGCATCTAATCAGGGCAGGGATAAGAGCAGAGATTGCAGAATCATTTATAAGGCAATGATTTATCTCCAGATGCTGAAGAGTACCAGAGAGATTTGACAGAACAGTGTGAAAGGGCCCAAAGTCATCCCAATGCATCAGGTTGTTACTAAGATTTAATAGTTTTAGGTGAGTGACATGAGGACTCTGGGACATAAATTTGATGTCTCTGTATGAAAGACCACAGAATGGCAGCCACAAGATATCCAAGCCAGGCGGTAAGACTCTGTAGGGAGAAACAAAAATACATCCTGGAGAATGATGATTGAATTAGGAAAACTATACTGTTATATCTAGAATAAAACTGTCAATGTGTCACCATGTTTAGTTCACTTAATAGTTTGGGGGACGCTGAGAAAGACAGTTTTCCTGTTTTTTCCTTTCTTCTTTCTTTTTTTTTTTTTTTTTGAGACAGGATATTATTATGTAGCTATAGCTATCCTTGATCTATATAGACCATGATAGCCTTGAACTCAGAATATGCCTGCCTTTGTCTCCCAAGTGCTTAGATTAAAAGCATGTGCCAGCAGGCCCAGTTGAAAGTTTAGTTTTCAGCACTGAAATTCAATTTCTTTTCAACTTAAAAACATGTACAATATATTATACCAGATGATTCTAAGAAATGTTAAAAAAATTAATCCACGGAGTATTTACAATAATATCCATTGTAGATTTTTTGTTCTCCTTTTTAGTGGGGAGGAATGAGAAAGAGCAGGCAACTGAAAATTCCCTTTGGGCCAGTACCTAACTAACAACTTCTACTTTCATGGTCTTTACCTTGGAGATTATAGATCAGCAAAGTAATCTGACGTTATGAACTATGGACATCTGTAGATTATGTACAACAGTGCAGTGGCAAAAAATGTCTTTCTACATCTCAATTCCTCTCCCTTCTCCTCTCCCTCCTGTCTAGAGGGCTAGTGATTTTTTTCACCTTTATAGTTCTGCACTTACAATAGTATCTGTACATTGCTGGTTGCTTAATTTTTGTAATCCTGTCTTTCTCCAGTTTCACATTCTCAGAAGTGATGGAGGTGGAAAGCATAAAAGGTTTTGAGTTGTTTAGGAATATCCAAGAATGCTTTCTATCCTGTCTCAATAGACTGTACAGGAAGCCCAGGGACCTACCCCAAACTCTTTTTTATGATTCATTTATTATTATATCTAGGTACACTGTAGCTGTCTTCAGATGCACCAGAAGAGAGAGTCAGATCTCTTTACAGATGGTTGTGAGGCACAATGTGCTTGCTGGGATTTGAACTCAGGACCTTAGGAAGAGCAGTCGGTGCTCTTAACCACTGATCCATCTCTCCAGCCCTACCCCAAACTCTTACCTGAGCACTCTGTTCAGATGATTTTTGAGGTGGAATGAAGAGAATCTGAGTTCCTTAAGGTGTTCCATACGCTGCAAGTGACTGAGAAAATTTTTAAAGACTTTCCCTCTCAGAGATCTAAAAGTCACATTAGATAGAGTCAGGCTTTCTAGGTGGCCCATCTGGCACAGGATGCTGGTGATATCACTCAGTGAGCCTCTATCAACTGACAACTGATCAACACATTGGAGATCAAGAAATTTCAGGGTGTATTTGCATTTACGCAGTTTTTCAATTTGCAAATCTCGACAGCACACGTGCAAAAACCCCAAACTCTCTTCAATTTTTCGCATAAGCAAAATCCAAAAATCCTTTTCAATTAAGGAGCTATCAAGGAAAAGATCCAATATTAGTTCTACAGGCCTGGGTAAGAGAGTCTTACACCCCGAATTTATGAAACAAAGCTGTCTTTCAATTTTTGTGATAGAGGAGTCAGAATAAGTACAAGAATGAAAACACGAAGGTGATTTGGTGCTGACTTGAGGGCACGTGATCCTACATTTTGTGTCTTGCCTTAAATCTAGGATCCTCAATTTAGGTCTCCTGTAAGGATAAGAGGAGATAGAATATATGAGAAATAGCAAATGATAATGAAACCTAGTAGCATCAATGATGGTATATAAAAATGACACAAGGATGACAAATCCTTGTATCCACAGCTGGTACTTCTTATACTAATTACAAACATTCCTTTCCCATGACAATCCAACCTCCTTTCTCCCATTATTTTATATACCTCAAACTGTCTCCAGTCTTAAATTTCCTGTCTTTCCTCTATGTAATAACACCTGTTACATAAACCCATCAAGAGTACCCTCAATAGAATAGATTATATAACAAACATTGTAGACACCAGTTTTCAACTTAAGTGTTGGGACAACAGACTCACACATAAATCTTCAACATGCACTAGAAACGACTTCTGGGAGGGTAGTAGGCTATGGTATATCCTCCTGTGTCTTATCATGTCTTTACTAAAAAGTCTTACCAAAAAGCAGAAGTCTGTGCAGGACATACTGGAAGATTCTCAATAATGGCTTTTAGGAGTGCATGTTGAGGCCCCCGTATTCTCAATGACCCAATATGGAGACAGTAAAAGGGCCAAACTTTCACCATAGCACTCAATGTATTCTTATGCCCACCCTTGAAGGCAGCAATGAACAATGGAACAAAAAGCTCTCTTGGAATGTCCTCCAGAGCTTGGATTGCTGCAGACTCGTTGCTGAGCAGACTCTGTATAGCAAGATCCAACAGTCTGTTTGGGGTCTTTCTACCCATCTTTGTGAACCTGCACCAGGATGAGAGACAGTAGAAGTTCTGTGAAAATACAAACAGTGTTAGCAAAATAGAAAATATTTAAAGACTAAATGGTGAATCAGGTGGCCACTACTAGATAGTTCTACTGTAGACACAGACTAGAAATTGACTCATGAGTATAAAAGGTAATAGTAGCACAAAGTATGTGCTACTCTTTACCCCCTTGGAGAACATCTACTCCCTCACATGTGTATTGGACATGTGTATACGATAAAATAACATTAAAAGTGGGTCATAAATAAGCAGAAATCAGTTTTGGTCACTGAGTACAGAGCTCCCAGTATTCGTCTTCATAGAATACAGGCCATGATGAAATAAAAGATAAATCTGCACAAAAGTGGTACAATAGGAAATATTAAAACATCAAATTGTGCTTAAAGAGAAAAAAATGACACACTAGCCCATCTGTATCACTATATTTGTGGCAGATGAAGATACACCAAAAATGCACAAGATACACATGAAAGAAGATGGATAAAAACTTAAAGTTAAAAGAAAAAAAGAACTTAAAGTTTAACTTAAACATATTCAAGAGTTAGGGAAGCAGAAACCGGCCTGAGTAGGACCACAGGCCTCATCCGGCTGGATCAGCGCCGGGGTAGCGGGAGCGCAGGGTTGCCTGACACCCGCCAGCTACCCACGACCCCCGCCGCAGGATTTTGGGACTGCTGGTGAGTGGAACACAGCTTCTGCTCCAATCCAATTGCGCGGGACCTGAGACTGCATTAGTTAGGGAAGCAGAAACCGGCCTGAGTAGGGCCACAGGCCTCACCCGGCCGGATCAGCGCCAGGGTAGCAGGAGCGCAGGGTTGCCTGACACCCGCCAGCTACCCACGACCCCCGCCGCAGGATTTTGGGACTGCTGGTGAGTGGAACACAGCTTCTGCTCCAGTCCAATCACGCGGGACCTGAGACTGCTCTGGTTGGGGAGAGAGAAATCCGGCCTACATAGGGCCACAACCCTCTTCCGGTCAGAAAAGCACCTGGGCAGCTGGGGCGCAGGGTCTGCTGACACTCGCCAGCTACCCACAACACCCGCCACAGGATCTTAAGACTTCTGGTGAGTGGAGCACAGCTTCTGCTCCAATCCAATTGCGCGGGACCTGAGACTGCATTAGTTAGGGAAGCAGAAACCGGCCTGAGTAGGGCCACAGGCCTCACCCAGCTGGATCAGCGCCAGGGTAGCGGGAGCGCAGGGTTGCCTGACACCCGCCAGCTACCCACGACCCCCGCCGCAGGATTTTGGGACTGCTGGTGAGTGGAACACAGCTTCTGCTCCAGTCCAATCACGCGGGACCTGAGACTGCTCTGGTTGGGGAGAGAGAAATCCGGCCTACATAGGGCCACAACCCTCTTCCGGTCAGAAAAGCACCCGGGCAGCTGGGGCGCAGGGTCAGCTGACACTCATCAGCTACCCACAACACCCACCACAGGATCTTAAGACTTCTGGAGAGTGGAACACAGCTTCTGCTCCAATCCAATTGCACGCGGGACCAGAGACTGCATTAGTTAGGGAAGCAGAAAAACGGCCTGAGTAGGACCACAGGCCTCTTCCGGCTGGACCAGCACCGGGGTACCGTCAGCTACCCATGACCCCCGCCGCAGGATTTAGAGACTGCTGGTGAGTGGAACACAGCTTCTGCTCCAATCTTTAAATAGTGAGAACGATAACAACTAACCCCAGAGATTACCAGATGGCGAAAGGTAAACGTAATAATCTTACTAACAGGAACCAAGACCACTCACCATCATCAGAACCCAGCACCCCCACTTCGCCCAGTCCAGGGCACCCCAACACACCGGAAAAGCTAGACACGGATTTAAAAGCATATCTCCTGATGATGATAGAGGACTTCAAGAAGGACTTTAATAACACACTTAAAGAAATGCAGGAGAACACTGATAAAAAGGCAGAAGACAATAAAGAGGAAGCACAAAAATCCCTTAAAGAATTGCAGGAGAACACTGCTAAAGAGTTACAAATCCTTAAAGAAAAACATGATAACATAATCAAACAGGTAGAAGTCCTTACAGAAAAACAGGAAAACACATCCAAACAGATGATGGAAATGAACAAAACCATACTAGACCTAAAAAGGGAAGTAGACACAATAAAGAAAACCCAAAATGAGGCAACACTGGAGATAGAAACCCTAGGAAAGAAATCTGGAACCATAGATACGAGCATCAGCAACAGAATACAAGAGATGGAAGAGAGAATCTCAGGTGCAGAAGACTCCATAGAGAACATCGGCACAACAATCAAGGAAAATGTAAAATGCAAAAAGATCCTAACTCAAAACATCCAAGAAATACAGGACATAATGAGAAGACCAAACCTACGGATAATAGGAGTGGATGAGAATGAAGATTTTCAACTCAAAGGACCAGCAAACATCTTCAACAAAATTATAGAAGAAAACTTCCCAAATCTAAAGAAAGAGATGCCCATGAACATACAAGAAGCCTACAGAACTCCAAATAGACTGGACCAGAAAAGAAATACCTCCCGACACATAATAATCAGAGCAACAAATGCTCTAAATAAAGATAGAATACTAAAAGCAGTAAGAGAAAAAGGCCAAGTAACATATAAAGGCAAGCCTATCAGAATTACACCAGACTTTTCACCAGAGACTATGAAAGCCAGAAGATCCTGGACGGATGTTATACAGACACTAAAAGAACACAAATTCCAGCCCAGGCTACTATACCCAGCCAAACTCTCAATTAACATAGATGGAGAAACCAAAGTATTCCACGACAAAACCAAATTCACACATTATCTCTCCACGAATCCAGCCCTTCAAAGGATAATAACAGAAAAAAACCAATACAAGGACAGGAACCACGCCCTAGAAACAACAAGAAGGTAATCCCTCAACAAACCTAAAAGAAGACAGCCACAAGAACAGAATGCCAACTTTAACATCAAAAATAACAGGAAACAACAATTACTTTTCCTTAATATCTCTTAATATCAATGGACTCAACTCCCCGATAAAAAGACATAGACTAACAAACTGGCTACACAAACAAGACCCAACATTTTGCTGCTTACAGGAAACTCATCTCAGAGAAAAGGATAGACACTACCTCAGAATGAAAGGCTGGAAAACAATTTTCCAAGCAAATGGCATGAAGAAACAAGCTGGAGTAGCCATTCTAATATCTGATAAGATTGACTTCCAACCCAAAGTCATTAAAAAAGACAGGGAGGGACACTTCATACTCATCAAAGGTAAAATCCTCCAAGAGGAACTATCAATCCTGAATATCTATGCTCCAAATACAAAGGCAGCCACATTCATTAAAGAAACTTTAGTAAAGCTCAAAGCACACATTGCACCTCATACAATAATAGTGGGAGACCTCAACACACCACTTTCACCAATGGACAGATCATGGAAACAGAAACTAAACAGGGACACAGTGAAACTAACAGAAATTATGAATCAAATGGATCTGGCAGATATCTACAGAACATTCTATCCTAAAACAAAAGGATATACCTTCTTCTCAGCACCTCATGGTACCTTCTCCAAAATTGACCACATAATTGGTCACAAAACAGGCCTCAACAGATATAAAAATATTGAAATTGTCCCATGCATCCTATCAGATCACCATGGACTAAGGCTGATCTTCAATAAGAAAATAAATAATAGAAAGCCAACCTTCACGTGGAAACTGAACAACACTCTTCTCAATGATACCTTGGTCAAGGAAGGAATAAAGAAAGAAATTAAGGACTTTTTAGAGTTCAATGAAAATGAAGCCACAACATACCCAAACTTATGGGACGCAATGAAAGCATTTTTAAGAGGAAAACTCATAGCTCTGAGTGCCTCCAAAAGGAAACTAGAGAGAGCACACATTAGCAGCTTGACAACACACCTAAAAGCACTAGAACAAAAGGAAGCAAATTCACCCAAGAGGAGTAGACGGCAGGAAATAATCAAACTCAGGGGTGAAATCAACCAAGTGGAAACAAGAAAAACTATTCAAAGAATCAACCAATCAAGGAGCTGGTTCTTTGAGAAAATCAACAAGATAGATAAACCCTTAGCCAGACTCACTAGAGGGCACAGGGAAAGCATCCTAATTAACAAAATCAGAAATGAAAAAGGAGACATAACAACAGATCCTGAAGACATCCAAAACACCATCAGATCCTTCTACCAAAGGCTATACTCAACAAAACTGGAGAACCTGGATGAAATGGACAAGTTCCTAGACAGATACCAGGTACCAAAGCTGAATCAAGATCAGGTTAATGATCTAAACAGCCCTATATCCCCCAAAGAAATAGAAGCAGTCATTAATAGTCTCCCAACTAAAAAAAGCCCAGGACCAGATGGGTTTAGTGCAGAGTTCTATCAGACCTTCAAAGAAGATCTAATCCCAGTTCTTCACAAACTATTCCACAAAATAGAAACAGAAGGTACTCTACCCAACTCATTCTATGAAGCCACAATTACTCTGATACCTAAACCACAAAAAGACCCAACAAAGATAGAAAACTTCAGACCAATATCCCTTATGAATATTGATGCAAAAATCCTCAATAAAGTTCTTGCTAACCGAATCCAAGAACACATCAAAACAATCATCCATCCTGACCAAGTAGGTTTCATCCCAGGGATGCAGGGATGGTTCAATATACGGAAATCCATCAACGTAATCCAGTATATAAACAAACTCAAAGACAAAAACCACATGGTCATCTCGTTAGATGCGGAAAAAGCATTTGACAAGATCCAACACCCATTCATGATAAAAGTCTTGGAAAGATCAGGAATTCAAGGCCCATACCTAAACATGATAAAAGCAATCTACAGCAAACCAGTAGCCAACATCAAAGTAAATGGTCAGAAGCTTGAAGCAATCCCTCTAAAATCAGGGACTAGACAAGGCTGTCCACTTTCTCCATACCTATTCAACATTGTACTTGAAGTCCTAGCCAGAGCAATTCGACAACAAAAGGAGATCAAAGGGATACAAATTGGAAAAGATGAAGTCAAAATATCACTTTTTGCAGATGATATGATAGTATATATAAGTGACCCTAAAAATTCCACCAGAGAACTCCTAAGCCTGATAAACAGCTTCGGTGAAGTAGCTGGATATAAAATTAACTCAAACAAATCAATGGCCTTTCTCTACACAAAGAATAAACAGGCTGAGAAAGAAATTAGGGAAACAACACCCTTCTCAATAGTCACAAATAATATAAAATATCTTGGCGTGACTCTAACTAAGTAAGTGAAAGATCTGTATAATAAAAACTTCAAGTCTCTGAAGAAAGAAATTATAGAAGATCTCAGAAGATGGAAAGATCTCCCATGCTCATGGATTGGCAGGATCAACATTGTAAAAATGGCTATCTTGCCAAAAGCAATCTACAGATTCAATGCAATCCCCATCAAAATTCCAAATCAATTCTTCAACGAATTAGAAAGTGCAATCTGCAAATTCATCTGGAATAACAAAAAACCTAGGATAGCAAAAACCCTCCTCAAGGATAAAAGAACCTCTGGTGGAATCACCATGCCGGACCTAAAGCTCTACTACAGAGCAATTGTGATAAAAACTGCATGGTACTGGTATAGTGACAGACAAATAGACCAATGGAATAGAATTGAAGACCCAGAAATGAACCCACACACCTATGGTCACTTGATCTTCGACAAGGGAGCTAAAAACATCCAGTGGAAGAAAGACAGCATTTTCAACAAATGGTGCTGGCACAACTGGTTGTTAACATGTAGAAGAATGCGAATCTATCCATTCCTATCTCCTTGTACTAAGGTCAAGTCTAAGTGGATCAAGGAACTTCACATAAAACCAGAGACACTGAAACTTATAGAGGAGAAAGTGGGGAAAAGCCTTGAAGATATGGGCACAGGGGAAAAATTCCTGAATCGAACAGTAATGGCTTGTGCTGTAAGATCGAGAATTGACAAGTGGGACCTCATGAAACTACAAAGCTTCTGCAAGGCTAAAGACACCATCAATAAGACAAAAAAACCACCAACAGATTGGGAAAGGATCTTCACCTATCCTAAATCAGATAAGGGACTAATATCCAATATATATAAAGAACTCAAGAAGGTGGACTCCAGAAAGTCAAATAACCCCATTAAAAAATGGGGCTCAGAACTGAACAAAGAATTCTCACCTGAGGAATACCGAATGGCAGAGAAGCACCTGAAAAAATGTTCAACATCCTTAATCATCAGGGAAATGCAAATCAAAACAACCCTGAGATTCCACCTCACACCAGTCAGAATGGCTAAGATCAAAAATTCAGGTGACAGCAGATGCTGGCGAGGATGTGGAGAAAGTGGAACACTCCTCCATTGTTGGTGGGATTGCAAGCTAGTACAACCACTCTGGAAATCAGTCTGGCGGTTCCTCAGAAAATTGGACATAGTACTACCGGAGGATCCAGCAATACCTCTCCTGGGCATATATCCAGAAGATGTCCCAACCGGTAAAAAGGACACATGCTCCACTATGTTCATAGCAGCCCTATTTATAATAGCCAGAAGCTGGAAAGAACCCAGATGTCCCTCAACAGAGGAATGGATACAGAAATTATGGTACATTTACACAATGGAGTACTACTCAGCTATTAAAAAGAATGAATTTATGAAATTCCTAGCCAAATGGATGGACCTGGAGGGCATCATCTTGAGTGAAGTAACACAATCACAAAAGATCTCACACAATATGTATTCATTGATAAGTGGATATTAGCCCAAAACTTAGGATACCCAAGATATAAGATACAATTTGATAAACGCATGAAACTCAAGAAGAATGAAGACCACAGTGTGGACATTGTGCACCTTCTTAGAATTGGGAACAAAACACCCAGGGAAGGAGTTACAGAGACAAAGTTCGTAGCTGTGATGAAAGGATGGACCATTTAGAGACTGCTGTATCCAGGGATCCGTCCCATAATCAGCTTCTAAACGCTGACACCATTGCATACACTAGTAAGATCTTGCTGAAAGGACCCAAATATAGCTGTCTCTTGTGAGACGATGCCGGGGCCTAGCAAACACAGGAGTGGATGTTCACAGTCAGCTATTGGATGTATCACAGGGCTCCCAATGGAGAAGCTAGAGAAAGTACCCAAGGAGCTAAAGGGATCTGCAACCCTATTGTTGGAACAACATGATGTACTAACCAGAACCCTGGAGCTCTTGCCTCTAGCTGCATATGTATCGAAAGATGGCCTAGTCGGCCATCAATGGAAAGAGAGGCCCATTGGACTTGCAAACTTTATATGCCCCAATATAGGGGAAAGCCAGGGCCAAAAGAATGGGAATGGGTGGGTAGGGAAGTGGGGGGCGCTATGGGGGACTTTTGGGATAGTATTGGAAATGTAATTGAGGAAAATATGTAATAAAAATATTAAAAAAAAAATAAACATATTCAAAAAAACTATTCTAGTCAAAATTAAGCCTAAAGATGAAAAAAAAATACAGAAAAATCAAAGAATGGGATATTGTTTAGGGAAAAGACTTAAAAGGAACTGTTCAATATTTTGTGCCATATGTTGAAAAGTAAGAAATAGTCAATCTGATAATACAATACTGACTTCTAGGGCTTGAGAATGGTGCCAGGGGTTAGGGTGGAAAAAGAGAGATATGATTCATGTAAGCTAGAGCTAATATGAACATATCACAACGAATCTTTTTAAGTTGTATTATGAATACTTATTACAAATAATAAATAACAAATTAATATCAAATATGTGATATAGATGGCTTAAAACTGCTATCTCTGAAACACACAGACTGAGGGGAAGAAAAAGTCAATGTGGATATGAAAAACATTCAGGTTTGTTAATGATGAGAAAAGACACCAAAGGAGGGATTTTATAACAGAAAAGAGTCCAAATGCTCCTGCCTTTTTCTTCTACTCCTGGAACAACAGCAACAACAACAACAACAACAACAACAGCAAGAACAAACCCTCTAAAAGGCCTAGATAACACTGAAGAACAGAAAATGTCGTGATTACATAAGATAGACTATAAAAATGTAGTATTACGTGAATAAGAAAATGAAGGAAAATTCCAGGCAGAAACATTAAACCACCAGAAAATAAGATTATTGTTACTTATCACCTACCTTGTATGGCACTTTGCCACAGTACATATTATGTCACTGTTCTTAGATAAAATAACTTGATGACTAAGATAAATTTATCATATTTAAGAACAAAAATGTTATATTTCTTGAGACTTCAGGGATTCCAATTTCAGGAAGAGAGCATTTAAATAGCTATCAAAATATGTTCCATGTCTTTAAAAAGATGGGCTTTTGTTAGCGCTCAATGTGCAAGAGAGTTTAATTACAACCTACTAGTCACAAACTTTCTTATGTGCGAAAAGAAAAGTCAAACAGCCTTGAAACAAAGGAACTGGGCAGTCTCAGGAAGCAAAGTGACTGATTTCACACATTATAAACATTAGTAAAACATATTCAAGAATTTTCTGTTGGTGCTATATTACAAGGTCACTGCGTTCCCAGGATTATCTGAAAATATTCCAACATTTTGGTTTAAAATTTATTTGTGGATATGTCTGATATAATTTAATAAGGATTCTGGATTCCATTGTAAAGATTGTGGAGCAATGGTATTCAAATTTGACTTTTCCCTGAGAAACTCAACATTAAAAAACAAAACAAACAAACAAAAAACCAGTCCGCTCTGCATAAGTTGACATATAAATTTAATGCAATTTCAAAAATACCTACAAAATTTCATGGTGTTAGACAGCCTGATGGCAAAGTGCATAAGAATAGCTAAGAAGATGAGCCCTCTGGGCCACGCTAAGCCACCCTGAGCAACCTGCCAGTCTAGGGGGACCACCAATCTCCCTTCTCTCCCTGCCTCTCTTCCACCTCTACCAGACTCCTGAATCATACAGGTATGCTTCCCTTCCCCCACCCATCTTCCCTGCTGCCTGATCTCTCTAGGTAAAGCCAAACTGCCCTGAGCAGCCTGCCATCTTGGAGTGGGGGACCTCTATTCTCTAGCTGCCCTCCCCCTACCACATCAGACTTAAGACTCCTAAACCATACAGTTTGGCTTCCCTTTCCCCACTTGTCTATCCTGCTCTGCCTGAGACCCATCATCCTTCCTGTCTGCATCTCCATCTTTCAGATGGAACCCCTGGCAGATCAATATGCTTGCTCTTGGACACCAAAGTCAGCCCATCTCACTGGAGGTCTGCCCTAGCCAGGGACACCGGATTGCAGGAGGATTGCTTGAACAAGGGACACAAGAGGTCTGCCCCAACAAGAGAAAGAATTTGACTAACACAGATACAGATACTTACAGCCAATCATGGACTGAGATTGAAAACTTAGGGAAGGAGTGAAGTGACAACCGCATAAGGAGATCAACAGAGTCAATTAACCTGGCCCCAGGGAGCTCCCAGAGACTAAGCCACCAACCAAAGAGCATACAAGGGCTGGTTGGTGGCCCCTGGCATGTATACAACAGAAGAGGAGCTTGTCTGGCCTCAGTGGAAGAGGATGTGCCTAACTCTGTAGATCCTTGATGTCCCAGGGAAGGGTGATGCAAAGGGTGGGGACATGTAAGGTGGTTGTGAGGTGGGTGGGTGGCATGGGTAGGGGAACTCCCTCTCCGAGGTAAAAGGTAGGGGAGATGGGGTAAAAAAAAAAAACACTGGGGGGAGAGATGTGGAAGGTGGGCAACATTTGAGATGTAAATAAATAAAAACTTTTTTTATATAAAAAAGAATAGCTAAGAAGAAAGAAGACACCAGAGTAGGGATTTCTGATACCATAATAAGAAAGCATAAACTCTGTGGACAACTGTAATTACAGCATCTTGTCACTGTTACAGGAATCGACAAATAGTTTAATAAAGTAGGATAGAATTCCTAGAAATAGAAGTCAACACACCAATGGACAGTGATGCTTAATAAAAGCAGTGGGCTGAAGAGATGGCTCAGCAGTAGTTAGTGTACTGGCTATCTATTCAAGGGCACAAATTCAATTCCTTGCAACCATCCATAACTCCAATTCCAGGGGATCTGATGCCCTCTTTTGGCTACTGTGAGAATTTCACAAATGTGCTACACAGACATACAGGCAGGCAATACCCCATACACATAAAAAATAATATAAATAAAGAAATAAAGGTGATATGGACAAACCACTAGAGGAAAGACAGACATGCAATGTGCAGAATGATACTTGTAAATCCAAGACACATGCCATGTGTAAAAGTAGATGAAAATTTAAAGACTTAACCAAAATGTTGAATTACACAGCTTCTTGAAGAAAACATGACAGGTATTCTTTAAGCTTACTATAGTGAAGTTTTTTGTTTGTTTGTTTGTTTTGTTTTTTTGTTTTTGGTTTTTTTTTTTTGCAGTCTTCTTTATTATTAAATATTTTCTTTTTTTGAGAAAAATTTTTAAATTTTTTTATTACATATTTTCCTCAATTACATTTCCAATGCTATCCCAAAAGTCTCCCCATACCCTCCCCCCCACTTCCCTACCTACCCATTCCCATTTTTTGGCCCTGGCGTTCCCCTGTACTGGGGCATATAAAGTTTGCAAGTCCAATGGACCTCTCTTTCCAGTGATGGCCGACTAGGTCATCTTTTGATACATATGCAGCTAGAGTCAAGAGCTCTGGGATACTGGTTAGTTCATAATGTTGTACCTACAGGGTTGCACATCTCTTTAGCTCCTTGAATACTTTCTCTAGCTCCTCCATTGGGGGCCCTGTGATCCATCCAATAGCTGACTGTGAGCATCCACTTCTGTGTTTGCTAGGCCCCGGCCTAGTCTCACAAGAGACAGCTATATCCTGGTCCATTCAGCAAACGCTTGCTAGTGTATGCAAGGGTGTCATCGTTTGGAGGCTAATTGTGGGGTGGATCCCTGGATATGGCAGTCTCTAGATGGTCCATCAAGTGAAGGGATTTTTAAATGGCACTCAAATTTCAGAGGTAATGAAAAGAAGCAATATGCAATCTGACCAAACAAAAAACAATGTATTAAAAAATATCAAATGCAAGAATTTCAAAAGGTAGTTTACAGATTAAAATGATGTCGTAGTGTAACATAACAGACCAGTGGAAATTATGTTTCTTATACAGAAAATTCAAAAACTAAGGAAACAAAGGACAAAAAGATATAGAAATGAAGAAAAGATACAGATTAACAGTTCAAACAAGGAGGAGAGAGGGAGCCTCCATGGGGGAAGATGGATGATGAACACATGGCCAGGAGAAAGAGTAAGTACCTGGGGTTCCACTGAGGAGGTAGCTATGCCAGCAATTAGAAGAATAGATTAGGAATTACAGCCCAGTAATTGTCAAATCCAAATTAAATAACATAGTCTGAGTCTCGGTTATTTATAAGCTATTAGGGAATAAGCTTAAATTCGTTGCTCTACATGTTTCAAGGCCAAGAAAGGAATGATTTGTGCTTTAAAAAGATAGTATTGGATCCTTCTGGTTTCTGTCTGTGATCCTGTGCCACAGCACTCCATACCCAATTGGATACCTCCTGGAGAGAGCTGGTATCTCCAGAGAGACAATACACCTGTGAGCACAGGTAAGGCCAACACTTCTGTTCAAATTCCTGGCCCAGGAGGGATCCACCCATAGCCATCAGAACACAGGAACCAAGTAACAGCAGGTTTTCTTTTGCACCCCGAAGCTGACCCTGTGCCACAGCTCTCCATACCCACATTCCTCCCAGAGAGAACTTGTCTCCCAGGAGTACTGACACACAGGGTTGCAAGAGGTATAAGCCACAGTCAGAGACAGCAAGACCAGGTAACACCAGAGATAAACAGATGGTGAGTGGCAAGGGCAAGAACATAAGCAACAGAAACCAAGGCTTCTTGGCATCATCAGAACCTAGGTCTCCCACCACAGTGAGCCCTGGATACCCCAACACACGAGAAAAGAATCTGATTCAAAATCTCATCTCATGATGATGATAGAGGACTGTTAGAAGGACATAAATAACTCCCTTAAAGAAATACAGGAGACACAGGTAAACAGCTAGTTTACATTAAACAGGAAACAAAAAAAATCCCTTAGTTTATTACAGGAAAACACACCAAAGAGGTGAAGGAATTGAACAAAACCATTCAGGATCTAAAATTGGAAAAAGAAACAAAGGAAGACCACTCTGGAAATCGAAAACCTAGGAAGGAGATCAGGAGTTATAGATGCAAGCATAACCAACAGAATACAAAAACTAGAAGAGAGAATCTCAGGTGCAGAAGATGCCATAGAAAACATTGACACAGCAGTTGAAGAAAATGCCAAATGTAAAAAGCTGCTAACTCAAAACATCCAGGAAATATGGGACACAATGAGAAGGCCAAACCTACGGATCACAAGTATAGAAGAGGAAGAAGATTCCCAACGTTAAGGGTCAGTAATATCTTCAACAAAATTACAGAATACTTTCCTAACATAAAGAAAGAGATGCCCATGAACATACAAGAGGCCTACAGAACTCCAAATAGTTTGGACCAGAAAAGAAATTCCTCCTGTCACCTAATAATCAAAACACCAAATGCATTAAACAAAGACAGAATATTAAAAGCAGTAAGGAATAGAAGGTCAACTAACATATAAAGGCAGACTTTTCAGAATTACACCAGACTTCTCACCAGAGACTATGAAAGCCAGAAGATCCTGGGCAGATGCCATACAGACCCCAAGAGAACAAAAATGCCAGCTCAGGCTACTCTACCCAGCAAAACTCTCAACTACCATAGACAGAGAAAACAAGATATTCCTTGACAAAACCAAATATACACAATATCTCTCTACAAATCCAGTCCTACAAAGGATAATAGGTGTAAAACACCGATACAAGGAAGGAAACTTCTCCCTAGAAAAAGCAAGAAGTTAATCTTCTTTCAACAAACCCAAAAGAAGATAGCCACACAAACATCAAAATAGCATCCAAAATAACAGCAAGCAACAATCACTATTCCTTAATGCCTCTTAGCATCAATGGACCCAATTTTCCAATAAAAAGACATAGAATAACAGACTGGATATGTAATCAGGACCCAGCATTATACTACATACAGGAAACGCACCTCAAAGTCAAAGAAGAACACTTCCTTAGAATAAAGGGCTGGAAAACAATTGTCCTAGCAAATGGTCCCAAGAAACAAGCTGGAGTAGCCATTTTAATAGCAAATAAAAGCAACTTTTAACCAAAAGTTATCAAAAAAGGATAAGGAAGGACACTTCATTCTTATGAAAGCACACATCTACTAAGAAAACTCTCAATTCTGAACATCTATGCTCCAAGTGAAGGGCACTCACATTCATAAAAGAGACTTTGCTAAAACTCAAAGCACACATTGCACCTCACACAATAATAATTGGAGACTTTGACACCCCACTCTCAGCAATGGACAGGTCATGGGAACACAAACTAAACAGAGACACACTGAAACTAACAGAAGTTACAAAACAAATGGATTTAACAGATATCTATAGAACATTTCATCCTAAAACAAACGGATATGCCTTCTTTTAAGCACCTCATGGTACCTTCTCTAAATTGACCATATACTCGGTCACAAAACAGGCCTCAACAGACACAAAAATATTGAAATAATCCCATGTACCCTATCAGATGAACACAGACTAAGGCTGGTCTTCAATAACAACATAAATAATAGAAAGCCTACATACCTGTGGAAACTGAACAACACTCTACTCAATGATAACTTGATCAAGGAAGAAATAATGAAAGAAATTAAAAACCTTTTAGAGTTTAATGATAATGAAGTCACAACATACCCAAACATATGGGACATAATATATGTATTCCTAAGAGGAAAACACATAGCTCTGAGTGTCTCCAAAAAGAAACTGGAGCAAGCATACACCAGCAGATTGACAGTACACCTAAAAGCTCTAGAAGAAAAGGAACCCAACTCAACCAAGAGGAGTAGAGGGCAGGAAATAATCAAACTCAGGGCTGAAATCAAACCAGTACAAACAAAAAGAACTATACAAAGAATCAACCAAACCAGGAGCTGGTTCTTTGAGAAAAGCAACAAGATAGATAAACCTTTAGCAAGTATAACTAGAGGGAACAGGGGCAGTATCCTAATTAACAAAATTAGAAATGAAAAGGGAGATAGAACAACAGAATCTGAGGAAATTCAAAAAATCATCAAATCCTACTACAAAAGGCTATACTCAACAAAACTGGAAAACCTGGATGAAATGGACAAATTTCCAGACAGATACCAGGTACCAAAGTTAAATCAGGATCAGACTACCGATCTAAACAGCCCCACATCCCCTAAAGAAATATGAACAGTCAATAATAGACTCCCAATCAAAAAAAAAAAAAAGGCCAGGACAATATGGGTTTAGTGCAGAGAGACCTTCAAAAAAGACCTAATTCAAATAACTCCTCCAAGTATTCCACCAAATAGAAACAGAAAGTACTCTACCCATTAAGTTCTATGAACCCACGATTACTCTAATACCTAAACCACACAAAGACCCAACAAAGAATGAGAACTTCAGACCAATTTTCCTTATGAATATCAATGCAAAAATACTCAATAAAATCCTCGCTAATCAAATCCAAGAACACATGAAAATGATCATCCATCATGATAAAGTAGGCTTCATCCCAGGGATGCATGGATGGTTTAATATATGGAAATTCATCAACGTATTCCACTATATAAACAAACTTAAAGACAAAAACCACAGGATCATCTCCTTAGCTGCTGAGACAGCATTTGATAAAATCAAACACCCATTCATGATAAAAGTCTTGGAAAGACCAGGAATTTAAGGTCCATACCTAAACATAATAAAAGAAATATGCAGCAAACCCATAGCCAACATCAAACTAAATGGAGAGAAACTTGAAGCAATCCCACGAAAATCAGTGACTACACAAGGCTTCCCACTCTCTCCCTTCCTATTCAACATAGTACTTGAAATCCTAGCCAGAACAGTTAGAAAACAAAAGGAGATCAAAGGAATATAAACTGGAAAGGAAGAAGTTAAAATATCACTATTTGCAGATGATATGATAGTATATATATAAGTGACCCCAAAAATTCCACCAGAGAACCCTTAAACCTGATAAACAGCTTCAGTACAGTTGCTGGATATAAAATTAATTCAAACAAATCAGTGGTCTTTCTCTAAACAAAGGATAAAGAGGCTGAGAAAGAAATTAGGGAAACAACACTGTTCACACTAGTCACAAATAATATAATATATCTTGGTGTGACTCTAAGGAAGGGAAAGATCTGTATGATAAGAACTTCAGGTCTCCGAAGAAAGAAATCTAAGAAAATCTCAGAAGATGGAAAGATCTCCCATGATCATGGATTGGCAGGGTTAACATAGTTAAAATGGGTATCTTGCCAAAAGCAATCTACATATTCAATGCAATCCCCATTAAAATTCCAACTCAATTCTTCACAGAGTTAGAAAGGGCAATTTGCAAATTCATCTGGAATAACAAAAATCCTAAGATAGCAAAAAACTATTCTCAACAATAAAAGAACTTCTGGTGGAATCACTATGCCTTACATCAAGCTGTACTACAGAGCATTGTGATAAAAATTGCATGGTAGTGGTACAGCGACAGACAGGTAGACCAATGGAATAGAATTGAAGACACAGACATGAAACCCACACTCCTATGGTCACTTGCTCTAAGACAAGGGAACTAAAACCATCCAGTGGAAAAAATACAGCATTTTTAACAAATGGTACTGGCACAACTGGTGGTTATCATCTAGAAGAATGCGAACTGATCAATTCCTATCTCCTTGTACTAAGGTCAAATCTAAGTGGAGCAAGGAACTCCACATAAAACCAGAGACACTGAAACTTATAGAAGAGAAAGTCGGGAAAAGCATTGAAGATATGGGCACAGGGGAAAAATTGACAGTACACATACACACACACACACACACACACACACACACACACACACACACACATATATATATCATAGACCTCAGATATTGGGACAGAGAAATATGCCAGCAGATGAATGCTTATGCAGCCAAGAGTAAACAGGGCAAAAGACCTAAGGGACAACAGCCTAGAGTATATTGGCAGGACAATTTTACAGATTTTAAGCTAGGAAAATATGGTTACAAATACCTTCTAGTGTTTGTAGATACTTTCTCTGGATGGCTTCAGGCTTTCCCCATCAAGAGGGAAACAGCTACTATGGCAGCTAAGAAGATATTAGAGGAAATTTTCCAGAGGTTCAGAGTGCCCAAGGTAATTGAATAGGACAACAGTCCTGCTTTTGTTTCTAAGGTAAGACAGGGATTGACAGAGATATTGAGGACTATTTGGAAGCTCTGTTGTGCATAACATCCCCAGAACTCAAAGCAGGTAGAGAGAATAAATTGAACCTTAACAGAGACCTTGACTAATTTGACCTTAGAGACTGGCTCAGACTTGGTGGTACTTCCTTCCCTTGTCCCTGTTCCAAGCACTGAACACCCTCTTGCATTTTAATCTGACCCCTTTTGAGATCCTGTTTCATACCCCAGCTCCTTTGGTGTCCACTGGGCCCTCCCTGGAGGTATCCCAACTCACTGATAGGAACCTCTTCTTGAAGCTCCAATACAGCATGAGATTCGGCCCAAAATGACTGCCTTAAATCCTCCAGGGATGCCAGTCCCCTCACGATTGCCAGACTGGTGACTGGATTTATATAAGGAGGCATTGGGTACAGTCACTGGGACCCCAGTTGAAGGGACCCTTCCTGGCACTGCTAACCACTCCCACAGCCCTCAATGTGGACAGTATTTCTGCCTGGGTGAATGCTTCCTATGTGAAACCTGCAAACACCCTGCACCTTAGAGAGAGACCCCTGCTGGATGGTACAGAAGATGGACAATATGCTCAAGCTCAAGATAACTTGATCTTGATCACGACAGCCTTGTGGTTCCTGTGGATTCTGTTTGCTTACCCTATCCTATGTGACCTTCCGCCAAACCTGTTAGAGCACTCATTGTCTCCATTCTCTTGGGATTGAGGGCAGCCAGGGAAGCTACCAGGACCTCCACTTTGGTCTTACAGTCTGAGGGCAGCCATTGATTTAGATATAGAGAGAATAGAAACTTTCATCAGTCACATTAAAGAATCATTGTCTTCATTATCAGAAGTAGTACTACAGAATAGGTGGGGATTAGACTCTACTTTTCCTCCAGCAAGGAGGGCTAGGTGCTTGCTGACTCAGCTGAGGAGTGTTGCTTTTATATAGACCATTCTGGGGTTGTTAAAGATTCTATGGCAAAGGACAAAGAGGGACTATTCAAGAGAATGAGAGAAAGGGAAGGAGCCCAAGGATGGTTTGAGTCTTGGTTTAACAGCTCCCCCTGGTTTATTACATGGATTTCTGCTTTGTTAGGACCCCCTGATCATTTTGTTTCTGATTCTGACCTTTGCCCTTTACACTCTAAATCTCTTAGCTTCTTTCATTAAAGATCGTATAGGTAAGTACAGTTGATGGTCCTGAAACAAAAATATCAAGAGCAGTAGAGAGGACAGGGATATGAGCTGCATGGCTATCCACAATAGCTTCAGGATTAAAGCAAGCACAAGAAAAAGTGGAAAATGAAGAGGTCAGCTCACAGCAGATGGAAAAATTTATCACACCACTCCCCTCCTAGAAGAGACAGGACAGAGAGCACACAGATACCCCTTTCCTCCTGGAAGAGGCAGGTCAGAGAGCATGTAGGCAAGAATGAAGAGGTAATTAACCCCTACTATGTCATTCCCTAAAGACCAATCAGTTTAAAGGGTACACTGTTCCACCAATCGTACTGTGCCTAGTTGCTGATGCTCTATTTTGCCCTGGAAACGATATAAAAACTTGCCAAAAATGCTGCTTGGGGTCACCACCTGTCTTTCTCTGCAGGATGACGACCCCAGCATGCTGAAACAAAAAAAAAATTCCTCTTGCTTTTGTATCAATCCCTGGTTCCATGTTGTTCACTCCGGGCATCCCTGGTAAGCTAAGGCTTATCAGAGTCTTACAGAAGCAGATGGACTAAGAAGTTCAAGGTGTTCACAACCATACAGTGGGTTAAAAATTCACTTTGCTGCAGGCTATCATACCTTTAAAATTACAAATCTATATAAACAAATAAAAGAGAAGTCAGGGTAAGGAAAATTAGACTATTGAAATGGACAAGCATTAAAACACCAGGAAGGGGTAGGACAAGTAAAAGTCATTGAGACACAGAAAGGTGATTCATCCAAGAGTAGCAAGCTCTCAAAACTCCAAAACTAGTTCCATGGTGGGGGTAGTTGGTTTGAGGAAAATTCACTTCCAAATATAATGTGCTTCTGATAAAAACAAAACAGAACAAGATGGACACTCTGGCCCCAAAGTTAAGCCCATGATTCTCATAAGCATTAACTCAATCTCAGAAATGTAGGGACAGTGAAGCTGCAGTTGGCACTAGTCAAAATAAAGAAAAAAAAAACTTATGTTTCCTGTTTTTAGTGTTTCAGAAGTACAATCTTGAGAGAGGCTAATTGTTTGGGGCAAAATACTCTGGTAAATAAGAAACCAAGAACAATTGCAAAATGAGGACTCGAGAGAGGCTGCCAGACTGGCTTTGTGGGAGACACCTGTAGAAGGCAGTGATGAGGTTTGGAGAATGACAGACAAGGACACGCTGAAATCATTGCCAGCAGCAGACCCTCATGAGCCACAGCTCAGATGCCATACCACCAGTGTGTCAACGAGTAAACCCCACCACCAGGTAACACCTTAGGACTCATATAATCCCATGCTTGAGACCACGCAGCAGCTCTACGTGTAGTGCCACTTACCTTCAGTAAGGGTCAAGATTGCAGAAACTTGAGATTCTCGAGTTCCCGACCCACGAAGGCCTTAGGCTGCAGCAGCCTCCTTCCTCTCACAGATGCTCTACTGTTGGGTGAGATATGAGTTCAGTGAGACCCAAATTCCAACACGAATCTCGGTGCTCTCTTTCCTTCCCCTAGTCTGTACTCTTTATTTTATAGTTCATTATTACTTCTACTTTTAAAATAGAACACTTTTATTAATTACTTGAAAATTTCATACATGCATGCAATCTATTCTGTTCATATTTGACACCAGTCCTGCCCACAAATCTTAGATATACCCCACCTCTAAACTCCTCGCAACTCTATGTGCTCCTTTTCTTAGCCATTGGGTACAATTAAAACTTCTACTTTTAACCAAATTGAGTTTAAACTTCACAGTTTACTGTCCAATAATAATAATTTCTGTCAGTATCTACTTCATATTTGTTGGGGCACATTCGCTGGCTTTAATTCTTTCTCTGTGTTTCTTTATATAGTTTAGTTAGCTACTACAGTGGCCTCTTTTCTTCTTTTTTGGATTTGAGAATGAGCCCTCCACTGTGAGAAAGGTAAACTTGAAGATATCACATCCAAAATAGTATAGAAGTCATAACACAAAAATATAACAATTATGGAAAACTGGGCAAATGAATACAAATACTCATACACCATTTAAAAAAATACTGAAGTGTTTAAAATGCTGAACAAATAGTTTGACGGAATACTTGAGGGGGCTAGAGGGATGGCTCAGCAGTTAAAATCACTGGCTGCTCCTCTAGAAGAAATTGGTTCAACTCCCAGCACCTATATAGCAGTACTGTAGAACTGTCTGAAACTCTACTCCCAGGGTATCTGACACCCCCATACAGGTGCACATGCACGCAAAACACCAAATGCACATAAATAAAATTACATCAATTATTAAAACAGGAAAGTATACTTGAAAAAAGTTCAGGAACGTTCACACATATGAACGAAATGAAGAAATCAACTCAGAACATGTGTGTATAGGGGAGAAACATAGATGAGAAAGTCATGATGGGTTTAAAAGAAAACAAGCAGAAATTCTGAAATTCCAATCGATAAAAACCACAGAGCCTGTCACTACTAAGTTAAGCTTTGAAGAAAAGTTGAAAGAAATTTCACAATTATAAATGAATAAAGAAAAAAACCTCTTTAGCACAAGGCTCTGGAATATGACCAGAAGACAAAATGTAACCTGAAGGTATAGAAAATATAGTCGCTTAAATTATACCAGAAAATTTCCTGATGCTACAGAAAGAAATGAACTTTAATCACAAGAGGCACTTAAACTCTAAAACAGGCATGACAAGAAAATAATTTTTGTACTATGTATTAGGAATAAAATGTAAGGCTATATAACCATGGATATTATACTAAGTTTAAAGAACAAAGACACAACATTAAAAGCTGAAAAAAAGCCATCTACTTCACTTAAAAATGAAGACCAAACCTAATAACAGCAGTCTTCTTGGCAGAAACGGAAAAGCCTTGAAAATAGCAAATGATGTAATTTAAGCATTAAAGTACATAAAAGTCAAGAGCCATTATAACTAGGAGTTATATCCTAAAACCAATGAACAAATAAAGATTTTCCTGATAGCATAACCTATATATGCTACTAAGCCAGCATATAAGAAATGCATTTAAAGAAATACATACAAGAGAGGAATAAATACAGTGTTAATTGTGAGGAAGCAAGAGACTCCTCAAATTTCATGATCATATAAGATAAAGACTGTAGAAAAAGCTCTACAATTCTGTAAACCATCATGTGTCCAGTACAATGGGGGTGGTGGGATAGCAAGGACAATTGAATAAACCATGAAATAAACAAAAGATTTCCCTGAATGAAAAAGGCTCTCAATAATAATCTTAAATACAACAGTTCTAAATAATGAATTTAAGATATAAACTCGCTGACTGCATTTCAGATATGCATAGATGGTTGCTGCCTGGAGGAAATCAACCTTTTTGGTCAAAAAAGTAAAAACTGAAAATGAAAGGGCTGAAGTTAAAATACTAGGTTATTGGAAGCAGGAAACAACCAGGACTATGCTCCGAACTGATAAAGTAGATGTCAAGTCAAAACAAATTTTTCAGAACACACAGACTGCCAATAAATATTAATAAAGAAAAGAACCCACCAATATGCTATTATCAATATAAATATGTAAGCACTGAATATTGATGTATATAATATAAAACAAACAATCCTGTAGCTACTCAGTGTGTGATGACAATATCCAAATCTTGTAAAATGATAAATAAGCCAAACATAAATTTCACAGTATACTGTAGACACAATTCACTATTGATCAAATAGAGTTAGATATTATGCTGGTTTAGTTTTTGTCAAATTAACAAAAGCTAGGGTAATGTGAGAAGAAGGAACTCAGGAGTTGCCTCCATCACACTGCCTATAGGCAAGGCTTTGGAACATGTTTTTGATGAGTGATTGATGTGTGAGGGCCTGCCCAGCTCTCTGATGGAGAAGCCACTCTTGGGCAGGTAGTCCTGGATTGTATAAAAAGGCATTTGAGTAAGCCAGGAGAAACAAGCCAGTAAGCATCCTTTCTTCATGGTTCTTGCCTCCAGGTTCCCGCCTTGACTTCCCTGGATGATGGACTTAAAAGCTAGAAGGTGAAATAAACGCTTTCCTCATCATATTCCTTTTGGTTGTGGTGTTCATCACAAGACAGCAAACCAGAAAAAAAATCTCTATAGAATACTCAATAGCTACATAATACACAGCTTCTCAACAGCTCATGGGATATTCCATGATATAGATGATAATTTAGGTCAATAAGCAGGTAAAATATATTTAAAATTAAAAAAATATATTTTTGATCTCTTTTGATCAGAAAGCAGTAAAACTATAAATCCCCATAAAGAAAAATTGCAGAAATGAAACAATTTAAATAAAATTAAACATTACACCCTAGAGATCAATAGCTCTGTGAAGAAATCAGGGAGGATTTTGAAAATTCCTGCTATCAGTTTAGGGGAGTATAAGGAATTCCACAAGCAATATATGCTATTGCCATTACCCACAGCTGACTACCGGGACTTAAAGTTATGACCCTATTTTGGAAGACACCACACATTTCAGGCACAGGAATTAGAGGAACTGAGCTTGAAACAGCCTTCAGCTCACTTCCCTAAGGATGAGTTCTCATTCAATGTTGTACACAATGTGAGGGAGAAAAGCAATCAATAGTCAGAATTAGCCTTAGGCTTATTGTGTTAGTTACACTTCTATTGCTGAGAAGAGGCACCATGGCCAAGGAAAAATATAAGACCATTTAATAAGGGGTTTGCTTAGAGTTCCGAGGTTTAGTCCATAACCATTAAGGGGAGGAGTATGGTGACAGGCAGGCAGGTATGGTTGTTGGAGGAGTAGCTGAAAGCTTACTTCCTGATCTGCAGGCAGGAGGAAGATAGAAAGTGAGAACATGACTGGCACTGGCTTTTGAAACCTCAAAACTCACTCCCCAGTGACACAAGTCTCCTTTAACAAGGCCGCACCTCCTAATCCTTCCTAAACACTCTACCAACAGGGAACCAAATACTCATATACTTGAGTCCATGGGGGCTCTTCTCATTCTAACCCCTACATTCCATTCCCTGGCTCCCATAGGCCTGGAGCCATATCATAATGCAAAATACATTCAGTCAAACTTCAAAAGCCTCCACAATCTAAAGACTGCTTAAAGGTAGAGGAGAGGGCCTAAAGGTTTATTTTTCCTGAGACTCAAAGCGATCTCTGAACAGTAACCATTGTAAATTCAAAACCCAAAACTCAAATCACATACTTCTAACATAAAATGCCACAAAATATACATTACTATTCCAAAAGAGAGGAGGAATGGGACATGGTGAGGAAATACTGGCTCAAAGAAAGAATGAAACTTAGCAGTAAAAATTCGCTATCTCTGTGTCTGATGTTAAAGGGCTTATTAGATGGATGGATCTTTTATATCCCACAATTCCACATGTTGTTGACTACATCATCAGCTTTCCTTAAGGATGCAGCAAGCTTCCAAACCTTCTTTCTGCTCATACTTTCCTTCATAAAACCGCAGCCACATGGCTTAAGCTAACAACTACTGCTTGCTTGGGCTAAAATCTGCCCTCTCCATGACTTACATTGGCATAAGCTGTGACTTACTAACAGTTTCTGATAGTATGCCCTGGCTACAGAAGACAACAAAAGCCCTGCTGACTTGTCTTGCTGCCATAGCTTAATTGTTATCTGTCAACCAAACTCATATCTCAAATGAAAAGGGTAAAAATTGTAGGAACCAATATTCATAAGTTGTAGACTAAAATAAAATGGTGTTTTTAATAAGAATGGCCTCCTATAGAATCATAAATTTTAATACTTGGTCTACAATTAGTAGAACTATTTGGGAAAGATTAAGAGGTTTGCCCTTCTTGGCGTGTCATTGGCTTTGAGGATTCAAAACCCCATGCCAGACCCAGTCTCAGTTTCTGTCTCTTCTTTCCCCCTCTCTCTGCCTGCAAATTTCAGATGTGAGCTATCAGATAATCCTCCAGCTCCATGCCTGTCTTTCTGCCTACTGCTGCCACACTCCTTACCACGATGATCATAAACTAACCATTTGAAACTATAAGCAAGGCCCCAATTAAGTGATTTTCTTTTATACTGTCTTGATCATAGGGTCTCGTCATAACAATAGAAAAGAAACTAAGAAGTGGGTACCAGAGAATGCTATACTGCTGTGACAGGCCTGACCATGCTATTTATGGATAGAACTTG
Source organism: Mus caroli (assembly GCF_978045245.1). NCBI lineage: Eukaryota > Metazoa > Chordata > Mammalia > Rodentia > Muridae > Mus > Mus caroli. Next base: position 36,040,406 of record NW_028227260.1, on the reverse strand, counting down.
TACCTTGGTGTTTTCAATTAGGAAAGTGGTTAAACTCTTTATGTGAGGATCAATGGGAATCTTAGTAGAAACTTGAAAGAGAAAAATAGTCTCAGCTGGAGAGGTTTGAGAGGGTAACAATAGCAACAGGCCTAGAGACCACACTTAAGATGTTTTGGCAAAGAATGTGGCTGCTTTTTGCTCTTGTTCAAATAACCTGCCGGAGGCTAAATTGAGGAGTGTTAGACTAGTAGTGTTGACAGAGGAGATTTCAAGACAACCCAGTATTTTCTGTCATGTTATTAGTGATCTCTCTTATGCAGATGAACACAGCTCTTTTCATGGCGATAGCATGCTGTTTTGTTGCTATCCTTCTATGATATAATTTGAAAGCAGCTAATATTTACTCACTGGTTCTTGTGTGTAGAAGGTCTTTCCCTCTTAATTGTCTTCTTCAATTTCTTCACTGGAATACAAATTAGACTGTCCAAATTAGATCCTAGAACAATAGAAACAAAAATAGCATGTTAGTGCCAAAAAAGGAGATGTCCAAGTTGCTAGAAGAGAATAAATATCCCAGAAATAATACTATACATCCACAATCACCTGATTTGTGGGAAAAAGTGCCCAAATATACAATGACAGAAAAACAAAACCTTTTTAAACAAAAAGAGCTAATGAAACTAGCTATGTAAATGTGGAGAGATAAACTCATATCCCTGTCTCTAATTACAAAAATCAATTTAGAATGAATGAAAAGTCCTAATGTAAGATGCAACATCTTGAAACTTTTTAAAGAATAAGTACAAGGCAAACAGTTTTAAGGCACAGGCATAGTAAAGCTTCCCTAAGATACATTCTGGAAACAGCTCAGGAAACAATAGCAGGAACTGACAAATTAAATTGGATGAAATGAAAAATATTTGCAGAGCAATAGAAACAACAATGTGACAAGAAACAGGACGGGAATATTATTTTCTAGCTATAAACATTTTATAGAGAATTCATATACACTTTAAAGAACCTAAAACATTCAGTATCAAATATAGAAGCTGCCACACTGGTAAATAACAAATTAACTAAACTTGGCTCGAGAGAAGAAATATAAATAGTTAATAAATGTACTCATAAATGCTTAACTTCCTTAGCCCTAATAAAACTGATAATCAAAAGTACATTTGTGATGCTAAATAACAAAAAATGCTAGTGATGATGTGGGAGAAAGGAACTCTTATATAATGCTGGTGAAAATATGGAAATCCTTATTGAGGCTCCTGTAGAAAAGGAAATCTAGAAGTATTTTACTCTCCAGGCATAGCATCCTAAGAAATCTAAAAGAACACACCATAGAAATACCTGCACATTCACTTTTCTGATGTTGCTTTTTACAATAATCCAGGAGTGAATTCATCCTAGAACTCTATCAACTGTGAACAGATTCTAGAAGTAAGGTGTATGCATGCACTGGAGTTAAGACCAAGTGGGAAAGAGAAACAAAATGGTGGCATTTGTAGGAAAATACATAGGAGTAAGAACCAGCCTGGTGTGGTGGCTCACGCTTTTAATCCCAGCACTCGGGAGGCAGAGGCAGGCAGATTTCTGAGTTTGAGGCGAGCCTGGTCTACAAAGTGAGTTCCAGGACAGCCAGGGCTATACAGAGAAACCCTGTCTCAAAAAAAAAAAAAAAAAAAAAAAAAAGAACAACAACAATGAGAAAGAATCATCAGGTTACTCAAAAATCCTCCAGATTTATGAGATAAATATTACATACTTTCTCTAAGGAAAAACTTAGACTTAATATATATTCATACTTACACAAAAATATGCAATGAGAGCAACAAAGAGTCTGTTTGAAGTAAGGAGAATAAAGAAGGAGTGGGCACTGATAGAGAACAGGAGCAAAGGAGCAGAATATACATACTGGAAATGTAATACTATAACAACACATTGTATAATTTTTAAAAAGGATGAACCCACAGCAACTTGAAAAAAATTCTTACCAATCCTCTTCAAATGTTTCAGGCTTATATGGCAGAATGGGACTATGGAGAAATGACAACTAAATTCAGCCAAGTCTTGTGAATGGCGTTCTGAAATACAAAGGGAATCGATTAGAATAACATATATGCAGCACTAATTGGAGTCAGTGGAGTATCAAAAGAAAAAAAAAAGACATGCAGACAAAGTTTGGAAGAGGACATGCTAGAGAGGGAATGTGGGAGGAATTGGAGAGAAGAAATGTGGGGTGAATATGATCATATTTCATTGCCTGCATATATAAAATTCTCCATAGGGAAAATTTATAATAAAATAAAAAACACTGAAAAATTAAAATGAAATCTATAATAAGTTGTACTTCAATGCTAATCTCCTAGATTTGGTATTTGTAAAATGTCCATAGTAGAGATATCTGAGAGAACATATTTTAGAACCCTAAAATTATTTTTTAAAGCTTTAAAGATAAAAGTCAGGCATGGAAGAAAATACCTGCAACACTTACTCTCAGAATGCAGAGATAAAAGATCACAAAGTTGATGACCAGTCACAGCAGGGCACTGAAAAAAATCCAAAATGCCTTGGAAATGAAATCACACTTATCTCCAACAGGTAAATGAACAGATATTTGTACTAGACACAAACGTATTTTAAAATATAAATTAAATAAACTAAAAGGGAAATGAATAAATTATCTCCACTGCTCACTTTTCTACTATTTTAAAAAGCATGTCATATAAAACTAGTAAGACTAAGAGGCAAAGGAAGAAAAAAATTGTTTTTTGTTTTTGTTTCTTCCTTTGTCTTTGTGATAAGGCTTCACCATGTACCCATACTGACTCAATGGAAAAAAAATAGTGGATTTGTGAGTTTTTAATTTGTTTCTTGGTTAGTTTTTCCTCTTGGAGGAAAGAGTTTATTTTAATTTACAAGTTAATCAGGGCAGGAACACAAGGTCTTACCATAAACCCAGGCTGATGCAAAGCATTAAAAAAAAAAAAAAAAAAAAAAAAAAAAAAAAAAAAAAAAGGTGATCTGTATTTAAAAAAAAAATTTGTGTTCTGTAGGTTTTGGTTTTATTTATTTATTTGGCTGCGGCTTTTCTTTTTCTCCCCCTCCACCACCACCAGGCCCCCTAAGGCTTCACTGTGGAAATAGACTCAAGTAAAAGATGAAAAAAATAGTTTTTTTGTTTTTTTTGTTTGTTTTTGAAACAAGGCCTAACTCTCTACCCAGGCTGTGCCAAAACGCGAAATCCACTTGCTTCAGCCACCAGTACACCATCACACCTGGACTAAAATAAATCTTTGAAGAAGAGGTGAAACGATGTGTGGAATATTTTAAATAGAGAATGTGAAGAGATTGGTCACAAAATGAAGTGACGCACACCTCAGGAACCAATACCTCTACACAGTAACACAAAATTGACCTTCGAGCATCCAAGGCGGAACCCGTAAAAACCCGTAAGATTGATAAGTCCCAAAACCCCGTGTCTATGTCCTTCATCCCAAATAAGTTCAATTTAAAAAGAAATGTCTGTCATTTACCTCAGTGAGAGGGTCGGGAGAATCTTCTGACTTTTCCGGCACCTTTGTCGCACGGCAGCAGCTTATTTCTAGTCAAGAGATCCTCAAAAGCGGAGAGTGAGAAAGCACGCGCAAGCGCAAGGGCGCGGGTCCTCAAAAGCCCCTCTGAGGACCCCAAGGGTTCCTTTTCAAACTTAGCGCTCTGACTGGGGGATTCCTATTGGCTTAGCTTGGGTCAGCTGACCTCTCTCCACCTCAGCTCCGTGCGGTTCTCCAGGCTACGAGGCCCTGTCCTGACTGGCAAATCACGTTTAGGTACCTACGCATCTGCCTACATCTTTTTTCAAGAAAAGTTACGTGGAATATATGAGTATGACTTAAGCACTGCCTGACTTTCTCCCAAGCGAGATTTCAAACTCTGAGAACTAAGGTCACATCTAGTGGACAAAAGAGCAGAAGTTTTTAGCTGGTGGTGGCTCACGCCATTAATCCCAGCACTGGGGAGGCAGAGGCAGGAGGATTTCTGAGTTCGAGGCCAGTCTGGTCTACAGCGTGAGCTCCAGGACAGCCAGGGCTAAACAGAGAAACCCTGTCTCAAAAACAAAAATTAAAAAAAAAAAAAGAGAGAGAGAGAGAGAGAGAATGAGAATACGTTTTTGACTTAAAAACCAGGCCATTGAAGGAGAGATGGTTCAGAACACTAGTTCCTGGGAACTCAGTGCCTTCTTCGTTCCTGGGAACTCAGTGCCTTCTTCTGACCTCCATGAACACCAGGCAAAACACTCATATATGTAAAATAAATATGTCTAAAAAGTTTTAAAACACAGACAAAAAAGTTATCCTTATTTCTAAAATTTTGGCAAATGGTTTTTATTTACAGCATTTTTTCATGGCTGGAAACACAGTCATTTTATTTATCTTAAATTTGTTAATATAGTCAAACAAAACGGGGTGTTTTATTATACAGTGTTGATAGATTCAATTTGCTAATGTTTTATTGAGGAGTTTTACAACTACATACAAAAACACTTCCTTTTTCTTTTTTTTTTTTTCTGACAGTGTTGTCTGGGTTGGCAGAGACAGTCTTGGTGTCAAAATAAAATAGAAAGTGGATCATATTTTTATCCTTGAAAATGTTATGCAAAGTAGATTTATTTCATCTTTAAATTTTGTTGGAATTCACCCACGTTTATTACTATGAACCCAGAAATTATCACTATTGCTTTGAACAGCTTTTAAACTATTATTATCTTTAATTGCTTGAAATCTAATAAAAATTTCCATTCTTTCATGGTTATTGATTGTATCTTTCAAAGAATTGTCAGGTGTGTCTAGTTTTCACATGAAACCACTATTAATAACAAAACCACTGTTAAAATAACCAACATCTTATAAAGTACATTTGAGAACATATTTGACATTATTGATAGGAAATATATAAATATAACATACAACAAAATAAGGAGGCAATGAGTAGTTTAAAAGGGCCAAACTTGAACGGATATTTCTTCAAAGACAATGAAAAAGCATATCATGTGCTCAATATTTGTAACTATCAGGGAAATGCAAATGAAAATGACAAAGAACCCAAAGTCTTCACATTCATTGATGACTACTACCCTTTCCTAAGAGTGGGACTTTAAAATTACATATTCACCCTGGATCAACTTGTGTCATATAATAAAGAAATATATTTAGGAAATACATATACTCATATAACAAAATCTAATTTAAAAATGACTGTTGAAGTTTGAAGGCCGCAAAGAGAGGCATATGGAACAATTTGGAGGAAGGAAACGAAATGAGAAAATGATATAATTATAATTTCACAAATACAATAAATAATAAATAAACTTTACTTTCTTATATATCTAGTAATTTCATATGTACATCCTCAAAGGTATTGGAAGAAGAAACTTGAACAAGTATTTGCAAGGCAATAGGCATGTTAATATTATTCATAATAATACAAACATGGAACTAAGTCAATTTTCACTGTACATATGAGTGGATAAGCAAACAATGACATGTTCTATTAGGAGAATGCTGTTTGTCCTAAAATGGAGTGACAGCATAGTAAATACAAAATGAATAAAACTTGAAATTTTGTGCTAGAGAAATAATATGACACAAAAATACAAATGCACTATCCCATTCATAGGATATAGTTAAAATAGTAAATTAATTGATATAGAATCATAGTCACTAGAATTTTAGCAGACAGGAGAATGTGAAATTGATGGTCAATGGCAAAGCAATACTTGGAAATGAAAAAAAAAAGCTGTGAAGGTTGATTTTTACTCACTTTTCATAATAATATAAATTCTTTTAGTGCCACTGAACTGTAAATTAAAAATGGATGACATTATAAATTTTATGTAATGATATCTTTACTATGCTAGAAAAAGGTGTAGTACTCTCCAACTCAGGTCTCAGTACAAAATTTTCGCTGAAGAAATGATATATCACTTGAGGAAAGGAGGGAACTAGAATGATGGGAGGAAAAAAAGGACAGAAGCACCCCAATTGTAGGTAAGGCTTTGCATTCATTTTTATTTTAATTCAGCTGTGGGGGCCCACACTTACCCCTACACAGCATTTCTTGGATACAGCCAAGGCTCTTCTGTCCTCCTTTGGAAGGCTACCTAGACTGATAGGGTACAGTCATTTTGATTTTTGAATGGAGCTTTAAGGGATCTATGGTTCCCTTTGTCATAACATTCCTTCTTCCTCATTCTAGCAAGAAAGTGAGCAGAAAAATAATTAAGCACTCATTGTACTATGTATCCTTCTAGCCCTGTCACTAAACAATTATGTTTATAATGACAGATAAGACCTCAAGGGACACTTAATTAGCCATCATTTACCACTTGAGTGAGAACATTCTCTGATGAATTCCTGGGGAGCCACCACACATCTCCTAACCTATGTTAATAGTGTCATGCTGCCCTGTTTCAGAACAGGGTCCTGATCAACATCTCATCTCCAACATAAAAAGCTATCCAGAACAGAAATAGAGGGCAGAATTTGAAAGAGAGTACAATGAGAGTACATGGAAGAGATGGCAAGATAAAAAAAAAAAACTATATTTCAATTTCAGAATATCAAAATATATTTTCAAATCCCATCATAAACTATACCGTGTACATTGCTTTATTCTACCTTTAAAGTTTGTCTGCTGTGGTATCATAGATTCTGACAGAATATACACAAAGGACTATCAGGTGTTTCTGAGACTGTTGACTGTGGAAAAAACTATCTTGAAAATAGATTTATGAGAAAATATGTGGAGGAATTTTAGGTTTATGGTGAAAAGATTCCCACCTCCAGATCCTCTTGACTTAGCCTACAGAGAGGAAGATGATAGGTATCTCAACCATCCCCACCCGAAAAGTTTTCTCTGTCAAGTGTTCCTGCTGGGAGTCACATGGACATGTTTTTCCTACAAGCAGGATCAGTTGCTGCACCTTCATGCCTCTCCCATTTGTAAACTCTCTTTTATTGGATGCTTACTAGTATGATGATGTTGGGTGGCATTTCCCCTAATTTCCTACTAGGCTTCATTTTAAGTAATCTCTCTCTCTCTCTCTCTCTCTCTCTCTCTCTCTCTCTCTCTCTCTCTCTCTCTCTGTGTGTGTGTGTGTGTGTGTGTGTGTGTGTGTGTGTGTGTGTGTGTAAAGAGGTAGAAAGAATAGAAGAACCAGAGGAGATGAGGACACATGAAATCAAAGCCTTCAAAAATCGATAATATCAATATCAATGCACATATGAACTTACGGAGACTGGGACAATATAGAAAGATTCTGCACAGTCTGGACCAGGTCCCCTGTGTATATATTATGACTTTCAGTTTAGTGTTTTTTAAAGGATTCCTGAGTGTGTGACCAAGTGGTTCACTGGTTCTTATGCCTTTTCTCAAGCGATTTTCTTTCTGTTTACTTGCTTTATCCAATTCCAATATGTTAGGATTTCTTTTATCTTATTTTATCATCCTTTAGAAGCCTGTTTGGCTTGTAAAGGGAGACAGAAAGGGATCTGGATGGGAGGGAAGGTAGGGAAGAATATGTAAGGAGGTGAAGGAGGGAAAAACAGAATATACTATTTGAAATAAGAAATTTATTTTCAAGGAAAGAGAAAACAATTCAAAAGAATTTGTGTGTGTGTGTGTAAAATAAAATTAGAACACGTCATTCTCTAGCCTCCATACAGCCACTACAGTGGTGAACTCACTGAAACTATAGCTGACTGCACACAGTCCAGCCATCAGTCAGCCATTAGTCAGTCCAGAGCAGAGGATGAGTTCATGGAGCCTCCGCTCTATTTCTGTTTTTTTTTTTTTTTTTTTTTTTATTTTTGGTTTTTTCGAGACAGGGTTTATCTCTATAGTCCTGGCTGTCCTGGAACTCACTTTGTAGACCCGGCAGGCCTCGAACTCAGAAATCTGCCTGCCTCTGCCTCCCGAGTGCTGGGATTAAAGGCGTGCGCCACCATGCCTGGCTTCCGCTCTATTTCTGAAGTGTAGGTGATTTGGGCAAAGGAGAATTATTGTCTTCAGTTGTTTACCCACTGCTGAACCCACAAGACTCCTCTGCAAACCTTTAAAGCCATGACCCTCAGATGATTCAGACTGATTTCAAGAGTTCACAGAATGAAATAGTCATGGATATGAAAATGAGATCAGGGCAAGGAAGGGAGGAGAGAGGAGCTGGGGAGAAAGTGGTTACTATGATTGCTTACATGTGTGGTACTGCTAAAAGCTTAATTCATGAAAGATTTTAAGGGTAAATAGCCATAAATGAAGACAGTCCATGTCAATCTCAGGTCTTAAGTACACACACACACACACACACACACACACACACACACAGGTCTCAAGTACACACACACACACAAATACATACACACACACAGGGTCCAAGTACACACACACACACACAAACACACACACAGGTCTCAAGTACACACACACACACACACACACACACACACACACTCACATATACATGTATGAATATGTCCACATAATAAAAAACCACTAAGGTAAGTTACTTCATTGAAGCATCCATGTTTTAGTTATGCTTTACTCATTCCCAAGTTCTTATTTTTAATAAACTCCAACTCTGGCTAAAAAACAATTAAAAAATAATCTCGTGGAGAGGGCTGGAGAAATGTCACAGTGAATTAAGTACTTGTAGCATAAGTATGAAGATCTGAGTTGGCATCCCCTGCTTTCATGTAAAAACCTAGCTTGGCAGTGAATGCCTGAAATAGCAGAACTTGAAGGCAGAGATAAAATGATCAGGGGGTCCTATGGTCCAAGGAGTCTAGCTAAGTGGTCTGTTCTAGACTCAGCAAGCAACTCTGTCTCATGCAATAGAGAGGAGAATGACTGAGAAATAGACCTTGAGGTGATCTCTTCCATGACGCAAGTGTGTGTATGTGTGTATCATCCATCCATCCATCCATCCATCCATCCATCCATCCATCCATCCATCCAATCCATCCATCCATCCATACATACATGCATGCATGCATTCAATAAACAAGCAAACCCTGCAGAATCAAGCCTTGTGGGGAAAATGTACTAGAATCAACATCACTCTGTGTTTCTTTGAGATAGAAGACCTTGGATGTAGATTAGCACTTAATTCTGAGGTGGGATATTCTTACTAATTCCTTTCTACTTGCCCCTAGAAGCACTGCATGTGTGGCTGCTCTGTCACATATGTCAGAGACCGCAGAAGAGAGGTTCAGTTTTCTCACTTATGAATATCTGAATGATTAGTAGCCTAACAATGCCTGAAAAAAGTGAGCTTGAGCTGACCACCAGTCTGGCACCATGCAGGCCCTGTCGGTTTTCCAGTATTGGGAGCAAACCTGAGACTAGAAGAGCCTCCCCTGAATCTGAGGGTCCTGAGTAGGAGTGAGGCTGAGACAGATGACCCTTGCCTTGGGGCACTCTGGTGGGCCAGTAGAGGAGCAAGCAGATCACCACCAGTTCTGCACAACCCAGGCCTGCGGATGGGTAGACCAGGTCCCAAATGACCCCTGTCTGATGCCACAATTCAGGAGCAAGATATAGCACTCCTGGCCACTCCCTAGACAACACCAGACACTAGGACCTCGGGTGCTTCTCAGAGGATCAAGTAAGTGGTGGAGAAATGGAAGAGAAATAGAAGGATGTGGGCATAATGAAGAGAGGCAGAAATGGAGACATGAAAATGGTGAGGAATGGTTTGATATGAGTGCCCGTAATTCCACCTGGGACCATGGTGGGGTGCTGGGCCACTGCTTCCACTGAGAACCACACCTCAGTCTGTACCCTGAAGCAGTAGGGGTCTGTTACCACCAAAGTCCAGATGGATGTCCCTGATCTGTGCTGTCACCGGGGGAAATACTGATGTCTGAGGCATTTGCAGAACAGGCCCAAGCCCTCACCTGGGCATTCTAGAAGAGCTGACCCTGGTTGTAGAAGAGCAGAAGAACTAACCCCTAGCCAGCTACAGTACTCGAATGGCTGTGCACATTGCTGAAGTTGTAGGTGAGACAGGCCTCAAGGATAGACAGGAGTGAAAGTAGGCCCTACCAATTGTCTCCCATGCAGTGGCATGGATGAAGGAGAGATACACTCCTTCCTCCTTACCCTGTCCCTCAGCAGCTGCATCATTCAGTAGAGCCGGCCCTGCACCTCAACTGTGCAGCACAGTAGAGCTGGCCCTTGATGTGAGGATTGTGGGTGAGCTGGCCCCCAGGGTATGAGTGTGGGAGAGTCAGCCCTCCTCCTGTTCCTAGTTCCTTGGCACCTATGGCCCCGAGGTCATGAGTGGTAGAACTGGCCTTAGCCCTCACTGGCTGCAACACTCCAGCTGGCTGCAACAGCCAGCTCAGATACCTCTCAAGCCCAGATCCAGGGCTTTGAGGTGGCCTACCTCAACAACTACTACATCACTGAACTTCTGAAGTGTACAAAGTAGCTAGTCCTACAGATCCAAAACTAGAAGATCTCCATGACACAAGGCTACAACAGAATATCCAAGAGTCCCAATGAGGTCCCATATCAACAGAGTAGCAGAAATCAGAGGACTCATATGAGACCAACAAGTCATTGCAATTAATATTTGCAAGCAAAGTTGCATGGACAAAAGTGTATACTGTGGGACACATTGATACACTCTGGCTTCCAAACGGAGATTTTTTTTAATATGTTGGAGAGAGGTTGCAAGTCTGGAATGTGGGTCTGTGGGGAAGGGGAGATGAGGGGGATTGCATTGCATGATGTGAAATTCACAAAGAACCAAGAAAAGGTTTCAGAAATGTTTTAATCATCCCTGAGGATAGATAATCTTCAAATTAAATGAAAGCAAGGAATTGAGAATAACATATGTTATGCCCAGAAAATGTATAGAATCACATTGGAAAGAAGAAAACCTAAAAAAAATATTAAATGAATCCCATGGACTTAAATGTTAGTAACATTTTACTTAATCAAAGATGACAATATAATGTGATGTTAAGAAGACAACATTATAAAACATTTGCTTGTTACATTGATATTTGAATAAATTTTAAAATTCTACATTTTAATATATAAGCAATATGAAAGAGATGAATGTAATTAATTCTCCATTCTTGTTTTGAGTCTTTCAAAAGCTTTGTTAACAAATCATATGCCAGAATTTTGTATGTGGCTTTTGTTTAAATTTCTTCTTGAACTTGATAATCTTTTAACACATAAATGTAATCAACACAAATGTTAATTTTCCAGATAAATTTTAGTGCTCTGTATCTCTAAAATATAGTTCAGTATCATCTTGACATGTGAGAACTGTTAACAAAATTCTGTAGCTTTTAACCACAGATTTATTTACTTGATCTGAAATCCAGTATAATTTCAAACTTAAAGCAATATAGACACACTATTGCTTCTGTTTTTCTTATTAGATTTTTAAATTCAGAAAGGTTTATTCATAAAAACACTGCATAAATGATTTTTTTCAATAAACTTTTATGTCATTTAAATGCAGTGATGTTGACAGATCAGGATTGACAGGAACAAACTAAATTTTATACACTTTTTCTAAGTTTTAGCAATGTAGTGTATTAACTTTTCAATACATTAACAAAAATAGCATACTAATTAATAGGTTTATATGGTTTTTTCACACTACATCTTGAGCAAACTACACTTTTCTATTTATGGTAATCGTATTTCAACTATAAACAGCTCCATGCATAATGCATTTGCTACACAATATTATGGCAAATGTGTAAAGTTCAGTAGAAAAAAATCAGAATATCAAACTGAGTCAGGTATACCACGAAGGAACTAGTGGTAAAAGAAAAAATATCTAAAGAAATAATAGTCAGACTTGTGGCTGGACTCCTAACTGTCTTTCCAAGTTCATATTGGTCTCAAGCTGATGGTTCCATGGCAGGCAGTTGAAATCTTTGAGCAGGCTAGTTCAAGGATGCAAGTCTATGTAATCACACTCCTGATGGCTGTGTGGGGACTCAGAGCTCTCTCTCTCCTCTCTGGCCTCATGAATTGAAAGGAACTCCCTCTGTCAAAACTCCTAATCATATGCTGTCTCGCCAAAGTTCCAAAGGAGTGGAGTCAAACAACCTTAGTGAGACATCTAAAACAAAGAAACAAAGTTCTCTTCCCTTCCAGTCTGTTATACCAGGCATTTTGCACCAGGCCAGATGGTAGACATCAAACAGATGTGAGAGCATGCCTCCAAGATGGTAATATTGAATCCCTGAATCCTGCTGACGAGATCCAACATCATAAAGTCCGTTTTGCATTGAAGAGAATATGTATTAAGAGCAGGGAAGATGAAGCTTGGGGTCTAAGTGTGTAAAACATCTTCCAAGTGGCTTTAACAACCGAAAAACCAGAGAAATATTCAGTCTATGAGTGATTTGAGGCAGAAACTTGTCTTTTCATTCTTGCTGTCTACAATAATATCCCAAAATAATCCTCACTCAATCAATATGAAATAAAAATTGAACCACTTAATGGTAGTAGTTACAGATATTTTTTTGTCACTGTTAAATCCAGGTGGTTTCCTTTAAACAACTGAAGACAGCTGAAAGATAGAAGCTTAAAACAACTTATGCAATAAAAAGTGTTGGTTTCAATAGCCACCTGTCTCCAAAATCACATCCAGGTAAAGTTCTATTGTCACAACTGGCACTAAGTACGCACACAGGTTAATCTCAGTGAGGACAGGGTGTTGTTAGTATTTTATAACAAAACTTTCCCATATCCTCTACTTAAAATTTTAGTTGGTAAGATGAAATGCTATCCACAGCAATAGCTGAGAGACACATAGGTACTCTCAAAGTTCTCTATCTTCTTGTAAATTATTCTCTATAGAAATCTGTTACATACCTATACTTCTTAACTGTATTTTCCTACAACATAAGAACCTTTTATATTCTGACTATGGGATTAAGAAAAAAGTTAACACTTAAAGGAAACATATCAGGTTGAAATTGTGTTCGACTGCATAATTTAATCAGAGTAAGTGATCCAATTCATATCACTCCTTTCTGCCTCCTGTAGCATTAATCTCAATTGTGTCTGCACATCTTCAACCTTCTGTCTATCTAAACTGCCTTGAAAATACCTCCTCCCATAGCAATGGACAGGGATGGGATAAATCACATATTTAAGCTCCTTCAATGGTGTTAATAGCTCCAGAATTCTCATGAGCATTCCCATGGTAATTGGATTTGAAGAAAAGCGAAACACTCGAAGTTGAGAACAGCTGGTCAGGGCTGGGATAAGAACAGAGATTGTAGAATCTGTTAAAAAGCAATGATTAATTTCCAGATGCTGCAAGGTGGTAGAAACATTCTGCAGGAGATAATAGAATGGCTCACAATCTTCCCAATATATTGGATTGTTGCTGATATTCAGCAACTTTAAATGATTGGCTTGAGGGCACTCAGAGAGGAACTTGAAGTCACTGTAAGAAAGTCCACAGAATGGCAGATACAAGAATTCCAAAGCAGCAGATAGTACTCTGTAGGGAGGAAACACAAAAGTTCTTCTGAAAAATGAGGACCAGGGGAGGAGAACAATATTCATGAACCTAGAACAAACTGTTTTAAGCTTATAGTGTATTAGCACGTAATGATGTGATCTTTCACACACTTAATAGACTTGTGAGTCTGTAAAAGACAATTTAACACTCTCACTTGTAATATTTTAACCTTTACAAGGTGTAAAATATGTTGTTATAGGGTCCTGTGAAGACTTAGTGAAAACATTATCTACTTTGTAATTACAGCACGATAAATTGTGGAACTAGTTCGCCTGCTTGGAACAGATAGGACAGAAGGAGCAACCAACTGGAAGCTCCCTTTCGCCAGACCATAAATGGCAGCCTCCACCTTCACAGCCTGAACCTTGGAGATAGCAGATTAAGAAAATCATCTGACATCAGCCTATGGGTACATGGCTATAGTACATGCACCAGTGCCACAACATAAAGTCTTGCTTTCAGTTCCTCCTCTCTTGACTGCTAGAGAACGACTGCATGCATATTTTCTCCTTTATATTTCTGGACTGAGCACAGTTCCTGGCCATGCTTAGGTGGCTAAGGTTTTTGAAAGCCTGTTTTTCTCTTCAAGTATAGAAAGATGGCCTTTCCTGGTTGTTTTTAAACTCCCAGCATTACCCATGCTGAGGTAGGAGACATGGTTATGGAAAGCTTAAGAGTATCTAAGAATTCTTTCTCTTATCATAAAAACTGGATGTTAATTGAAACCCAGTATCTATCCCAAGCCCTTACCTCAGGACATTTTCAAGATGATCTGTGAGGCAGAATGAAGACAAGCTGAGCTCCTTCAGGTGATCCATACGACTCAATTGGGTGATAAAATTTCTAAACGTTCTCCCATTCAAAGATCTACAAGCGATTTCAGACAGGCTAAGTTTGTCCAGTTGTACTACACGAGATAATAGGTTGGTGACTTCAGTAAGAGGAGATCCATCAATTGCCAGGTGATGAACACATTTCAGATCCAGATGGCTTAATGCATGTCTGCATTCACACAAATTATTAATTTGCAAATCTCTGCAGCACAGATGCAGAGAGCCTAGGCTCTGCTCTACTTTATTCAGAAGCAAAGCAAAAAACTCCCTTTCCCTCAAAGTACCATCAAGGGAAATGTCCACTATTAACTCCATAGGCAACTTAGAGGGCTGAGCCTCAGACTTGGAACTTGAAAGACCCTCCTGGCCTTCAATTTTGAAGATAGAGTGCTCAGAGTGAGCACAAGAATGAAAGCAAATTGTCGATTTAGTAGTGATCTCAGGACATACGGTCTTGCAGCCAGCATCCTGCCTTAAATCTAGGATCCTCAGCTTAGGGCTCCTGTAGGTTAAAAAGAAAAAAGAACAAAACAAAACAAAGCAAAAACAAAACAGACAAAAAACAGAGGATCTGAGGGGTGGCAAACATCAATATAACCAAGCAGGAACAATAGTAGTATAATGTCGTGACAAAATAATATTTTCCTCTATCATTTCATATACTACATACCAGCACAACATTCCTATGCAAATACTTTATCCTTTCCTATTTTCTATAGCATCTAATGCTCACAAATCTTGCTCACCTGTTTCTTTGCAATGTCTCCATTTTGTACAGCTATCAATAGTAGCCTCGCTCACCTCTATTACACAATTAAAACCCTCCGTAAGACATCAGAGTTTCTAAGGTAATCTCAACTGACAGACCAGCCACCTCACATGCATTTTCAGCAGTTGCTATTACTAACTGTGGACGATAGAACAGCATAACTAACTGCTGTGCTCTTGTAACAGGCTCCTTTATAAGGTTTTGCTATCTTACCATGTGTGAAATACACACATTCTTACTGAAGTGCTGAGTTCTTGGAAGAAACATCTGAAGACCCCTTTGTGTACTTAATGTTCTCATGTGGAGACAGAAAAGGGCCAAACCTTTAAATTGCTCTCAGGGTCTCAGAAATCCCATCCATGGAGGCAGCAGTGAGCAGAACAAAACTGACCTTGGGATTTCCTAAACTTCATGGATTACTGTGGGTTCACAAAAATCAAATCACTGTATTCTTGGTCTACACTTCAGTTTTTATTTGTATTTCTCTTCCATGTGCATTGGAGTTTATCCTGTATGTGGGTATCAGATCCTGTAGAACTGAAGTTACAGTTTTGAGCTGCATTATGGGTCCTGGAAATTGGACTTCTCTGTAATAAGAGCTATTGCTCTTAAGTGCTAAACTATCTCTGTAGCTCTTCGTCTACACTTTTTACATAGACTTACTGCCAATAACTCCTTCCCATGAAAAGTAAAGAACACTGTTTTTTCCATTTTTCTTCGCAAATCCTCAGCAATCTTAACATTCATATCTTTGTTTAATGCAAATAATAGCATACTTCAAACCCACCAATAGTTCCCTCAATCACTTACATGCCATATTCAACACTATAAGACAGTTGTGTTAAGGTGACCTCACGTGCTGGACTAACCGTCCTGTAAACTTTTTCACTATTTGCATATACTACATCTGAGAGGATAGCAGATAGAGGCATATTCTTCTGTGTCTTACTATCTCTCTATTATACCAGGTCTTACCTAGTAGCTGAGTTCAGGGCAGGGAGGAATTGAAGACTCTCAACCAAGGCTTCCAGGAGTTCACACTGGGGTTCCTGCACACTTAGTGCCCCAATGTGGAGACAGGCAAAGGGCCAAGCCTTCACAATTGCTGTCAGTATATTCTTGTGTCTACCCGTGAAGGCAGCAGTGAACAAAGGGACAAAAAGCTCCCCTGGGATCTCCTCCAGGGCTTGGATTGCTGCATGCTCATTACTCATTAAACTCTGTGTAGCAAGATCCAATAGTGTGGGTGGGTCCTTGGTGTCCATCTTAAGGAACCTACATTTTCAGTGAGAAACATTTAGAAAACATGACAAATATCCACAGTATTTTATTTGCAACCATTGTTAGCAACATAACTATCGGTACAATATATAGGCAATAAAACATCTACTTCTAGAGACATCTCCTTGTAGGGCATAGAAATTGGTTTGTGAGTATATTAAGGTCTATTTGTCCATGAATATACATACAACCCTTTTTCATATGTATGTATACATAAATATGTGTGTGTGTAATAAAATGCCAATAGAAATGATCACTAGGTTATCAGAAGACAATTTTGTTCACTTTGTTACCTGACTTCTGATAGTTTATCTCAAAAGTACACAAGCCATCACAAAAATCGTTGATGGGCAAATCCAGACAAAAGTGATACCATCATTACCTTGAAAATAGAAAATACTAAAACATTAAGTTACCTGTGGTTCTGAGAAAGCAAAATGAAACACATAATCAAAATATTCACCACTCTTCCCTTTAATACCAAAACAATGAACTTACTGTAAAGAGTTGTCCAGAGACCTCCACAGAGCTCTTTGACATACACCCAACTTGTGCTGAAACACATACCATGCAAACACACAAACTGTAGTTTAAAAATAAATCAGTATCATAGGAACATATAAAACTGAAATGTCACGTTAAGAAAAGACCTTAAGTTTTCATTAACTTCTTCTCTCACACAGACTGTCTCCTGCTGGGTAGGATAAGAACACACTAAGATGAAACCCCCAACACTAAACTCAGTGCCCCCTCCTTCCAAACTCAACTCTTAAAAACACATGCATGATCTTCATCCCCGAGCATGGAGAGCCTCTGGGGAGAGGGAGAACCTGCCACCCCTACAGGTATAAAAACTATGAATACATTGCAGAGATTCATGGGACACATACACACACATCAGACAAACACACACACACACACACACACACACACACACAGAGAGAGAGAGAGAGAGAGAGAGAGAGAGAGCGCATAATGAAAGCCCCTAAAAGGAACTGTGTTAAACAACTGATCTATGAGTGGTCAGGGATCAGCACGAATGCAAAAGTTAATAAAGATGAGATAAACCACTGTAAATCTTCAGTTGGAACACTCCAACCTAGAAATAAGCATCTCTATATGATAGACCCTTTAGAAAATATTTTGCCCATTGTATTTTATTCTTTTCTTTCTGCTATCCATTTATATCGTCTAAAATGTACATTTTTTTCAAATTTATTTATTTTTAATTTGTTTTCTACACCCCATATTACATTCCCTGCCCCTCATCCACCCTCTGACTGCCCTACATCACATACATCCACCCCACTCCACCACTTCTCCACGTGGATGCCCCTACCCCTACCCCACCTGACCTCTAAATTCCCTGGGGCCTCCAGGCTCTTGAGGGTTAGGTGCATCATCTCTGAATGGACACAAAACCAGAAGTCCTCTACTCTATGAGTGTTGGGGGCCTCATATTATCTGTGTGTTTGGTGGTCCAGTGCTTGGGAGATCTCAGGGTTCCAGATAAATTGAGTCTGAGTGTCCTCCTGCAGGGTCGCCCTTCTACTCAGCTTCTTTCAGTCTTCTCTAATTCAACAACAGGGTTAGGCCACTTCTGTCTATTGTTTGGGTGCAAATAACTGCATCTGACTCTTTCAGCTGCTTGTTGGGTCTTCTTAATGGCAGTCATGATAGGCCCCTTTTTGTTAGCACTCCATAGCCGCAGTAAGAGTGTCTGGCATTTTAAACCTTCTAGTTTTTATTTCTGTCTTTACATTTACCTAGTTTTGTTCACACATATCTTCTGATTCATGCAGTCTTTCCCTCTTTCCCCTCCTCTTTCTAACATGCTTCCATTTTCCTTCTACACTTTCCTTTCCCTAATTCAGCATTGCTTCTTCTTAGGTTCCTCCACCCACCTAATTAACTTCATTCATTTACTATTTCCACTTTGACCCACATTCAGTTTTAACTTTATGGCTCACCGCACACTAGTTTTTTACTTTCTGCTATATTCTCATTTGAGCTGTGGTAGTTAGATTTAATCAACTTCCTGTCTATTACAGTCATGGTCTGTATTGGTGTTACAGCTATTATAGTGGTTATTTCTGTCCTCTGGACAGTAATGAAGTTTTAGCCTGTAAGAGGAAGCTGTTCAGTAACATTTCCAAATAAAACTAGAAGAAATACCAATAGCAAGTGACGTAGAAATGAGAGCACAGAAGCACAATTACTATGAAATCCTGGAAATGATCATAACCCCTAAAATGTAACTGCTGAAACTTGAGACAATGAAGTGACTGGAAAGCTGCACTGAGAATTCAAACTCTGTACAAAATAAGATTCAGTTGTTTCAAAGAAGGTACAAAGTAGCAGGTGAAGGAATGTAGCTAAAGAAATAGAGATGCAAACTAGAAACATAAATGAGAACATCAGCAAGAAACTGAATTTGAAAACAAAGAATAAAAATATTAGAACTAAAAAAATCAAAGAAAAAGCCGTTGGAAAAGTTCACCAGCAAACTGCACCACTTAATCTAATGAATATTGGGGCTGGAATAAAGATCCAAGGAAACTCTCCATTTAAACATTACTGTCATACAAAGAAATAAATAATAATGTGAAACTCTGAGAAAACTTAGCTCAGGTTAGGACTTGCTCACAGCCTTCAGCAAAATTATTATGATCAAACTAGTTTCCTATCAGTGCCAAGAGGAGCTTCAGGATACAGAAATCAATAGAGGTAATACAGTCCTTAGACATATTTAGAGGAGAGATTGAAGGATTATATGAAAAATGAAACAGTGGAAAAAACTACGCTTGCTTTAAAAGGTCACATTCCCCAAAATGGAAGGATACACAGAAAAGGGCTTGAGAAAAGCTAGCGTTCTGCTTGTGACAGCAGTCCTGAAGTGTCTCAGAGCACACCTCAACATAAAATGGTTCTACATAACAAACTTGTAAAGCACATTATACTGAACTGTGAAAGCAGAAACCATTTTATCTAAAGTCAATGGATAAGAGACTAGGATCAGCTCTCTAAACCCCTGTATTCTGCTTGAAGGTTTTGCCTACAGCAGTAATGCAAAATGAGGAAGTAAATGGGCTATAAACATAAAGGAGAAGGTTAAATAATCTCTCTATGGGTAAATGATAAGCTCCTACAGTTAAGAAGAGTACCAACAGTTGAACACAAGCACTAAGATGTGCTTTAACACTTTCACCAAGAAAAGCAGTATGCACAGCAACATAAAAGTCTGTCCAGTTCATATTCACCAGAAACTTTGGTACTAGAAATTAAGCAGGAATGCAATCCCATGCAGTGTTTTCAAAAACTTAAAACACTTATAAAGAATCCAAACTAAGGGAGCTAAGTACTTGAACAGTGTAAACTTTAAAACACTGAAGAAACTCAAAAAAGACATTGGCACAGTGAAAGGCTTCCCACTACATAGAACAGCAAAACGACCATGTTACTGAAAGTTACCTACAGAAGCAATGCAATGCCTTGCAAAATCCCAATTATATTTAGCTCAAAGGAACACAACGGCTCAAAATAAGGAGACAAGAACAAAAGACTGTAGGGAGCCAAGTCATCCCCCTGCAAAGGCAATGCTGGAGCAACCACAGCACCTGCTCTCAGGCTGCAGAGCCATAGAAACAAAAATGAATGTTATTACAAGAGACAGAGCTATGTGGACCCCCGTCAATAGAATAGATGACTCAGAAATAAAACTATACAGCCACGGCCACTTATGTTTTTTTTTTAAGTATGCCAAAAATTTATATTGAAGAAAACTGTTTCAACAAACAGAGCTGGTTAAAGTGGATAAAGAAGCCGAGAGACCCTAATGCAGGATGAGATGTACTGAAACCTCTGTAACACTACATGAGGGAAAAGTTTAAGAAATCAGCATATTAAAGCCTTTCTAAACGGGGACCCTTGGTGTCTAATCAGCTCAGAAAATAGCATGAACTGACAAATGGGAAAAAACAAAACAAAACAAAGCAATAAGAAAATAAATAAATAAATAAATAAATAAATAAATAAATAAATAAATAAATACTTTACAAAGTTACTCCATATCTACACAGTTCAGTCCTTACTGTTCTAAAGGACCAAGTCATAAAATCCATCCTACCACGTTAATGTAGGTTGAGGTAGAACTTCAATACCTCGTGCCACAGTCGTTGAAGTGTCACCAAGTCCTTCTCAGGAATATAAATTCGTGAAGAGTAGGTTAAAGGCTATATGGAGAACCTTAAACGGGCAGTAGGAAAGGATTAGTCCCATGAGTGAAGTTCAGAGAAACCGTTTCCTCAAAACAAATGAGAGCAGATTCAGAACCATTGAGCGATCCATTCGGATCACAGATTAATCTTTCTACCCTGGCCATTCAGCCCGCAAACACGTTTAACTTATTTAAAGAGACTATTGTAGTTTACCCAAGCAGTTAAGTCCTCTGACTTCCCATGTCCTCCACTTTGGCAGCCCCTCGTTATCCGCGAGGCTTTCCCCATAGCAGGGGCACCATTGTCTTAATGGCGACTGCTCCTGTAACTGCCACGGCTCTAATTTAAAGCAGCAAGTGGAGAATTCTCATTGGCTACTCAGCGTCAGCTGACTCGTCTCTAGATCCTTCCGCTAAGCCTCACCATGAACCGCATTGCCAGGACATTCAGAGTATGTGTCCCTCCACCTGCCAAGATAGTCTTAGATTTAAAACCAACCAACCAACCAACCAAAAACAGTTTCCCCTCAAACTTAAATAAATCTATGAGTGAGGCATAACCACCACCTAGCCACGGATTATTCCAGGAGTCAAGTTCAGATAACGCACCATCAGAATTAGTGGCCACAGTAAGTTTTCTTTTTAACTCATGGATCACTTATTGGAAAAACAGGATTCTACCTTAGCACACTATTTTCTCTTGTCAAAAAGCTTGCCAAGGTGCCTGCAGTCACACAATTTGGGATGCTGGAGAGATGATCTCTTCTTATTTGAAATAAAACTAAGCAGCAAAGAGACAAAATATTTACAAAGGGAAAACCACGAAGAATGACAACAGACAGTAGAAATAAACAAGGATTAAAATACATGTTTTGATCTCTGTACAGAGAAACCATTATAATATATTTTTATTTTTTAAGATATTTTCTTTATTTACATTTCAAATGTTATCCTCTTTCCTAGTTTCTCCTCTGAAACCCCCCTATTCACTTCCCCTTCCCCCTGCTCCCCACCATTATAATATTTATGTTGATATTTCAAGGAGAGAATATCTACTCATGTTAAAATATTGCTATCAATAAAGATAAAAACCCCTAATTACGTAATATCCAATTTTTACCCTAGAATGCTGATTTTACTCTTCTCTATTTTTTCTTTTTCACATTATCATGCAATTTACTCATATCCTACTATCTACTTTATTACAAATGTCCAAAATGAAAGAAAAAATGCTCTGAGCATTGTAGAATATTGAGTTTCAGCTCAAGAGGTTTGAGAGAGTAATCATTTGAGCAACCGAGTTAGAGGCCCTTCTAGTTATATTTTAGTAATGAATATTCTGTACCATTGTATGTATTAAGTATATAGTTTTCTGTTTATTTTGTGGGGACATAATATGAGGAGATTTTTTTTTTGAATCTCAGAAGAATCTTTGTACTTTAGACTTTTAAAATGGTCTGAAGGTCATATTAGCCTCTTATCCCATGATGTCCCACAAGGTCATCCTCTGCTACATATGCAGCTGGAGCCATGGGTCCCTCCATGTGTATTCTTTGGTTGGTGGCTTAATCCCTGGAACTTCTGGGGGTACTGGTTAGTTAATATTGATGTTCCTCCTATGGGGCCTCAGACCCCTTCAGCTCCTTGGGTCCTTTGTCTAACTCCTTTAATGGGAACCCTTTGGTCTGTCTAATGGATGGCTGTGAGCATCCACTTCTGTATTTGTCAGGCACTGGCATAGCCTCTCAGGACACAGCTATATCAGTCTCCTGTCAGCAAACACTTGTAGGCATTCACAATAATGTATGGTTTTGTTGGTTCTTTATGGGATGGATCCCCAGGTGGGGCAGTCTCTGGATGGCCTTTCCTTCAGTCTCTGCTCCACACTTTGTCTCTGTAAGTCTTCCCATTGGTATTTTGTTCCCCCTTCTAACACTCTGGTCTTCCTTCTTCCTGAGCTTGATGTGGTCTGTGAATTTTACCATGGGTATTCCTAGCTTTATTTCCTAATATCCACTTATCAGTGTCTCTGAGGTTTCTTAAGACCAGTTATCTATTCATCCACAATTTTGTGGAACATATTTTCTATTTCTTTTACCATGTTTTCTTTCCTCCTTAATAATTATTTTCCAGAGCCACGGTGTTTTCATTGTGTTCCAGATTTACTGGTTGCTTTGTTCCTGGTGTTCTGGTGGGTTTTTTGTTGTTGTTTGTTTTGTTTGTTTTTGGTGTGTGTGTGTGTGTGTGTTTAAGTAATTTTGTTTGATTAAGTAATGATTTTTTTCTACCCTAATATATTCTTCACTATGAGATGTTTTGTTACTTTCAGACACACATAGACACACACACATACAAACACACATACACACACAAATTATTATTTCAGGTTGAGTTTACATCTCAGTTTCTATCTCAATTTTTTTTCATGCATTGAACTTTTTCATTACCTTATTTAACTGTTTTTTTTTTCATTGTCTTCATTCAGACATTGGTTCCTATCATCTTTGAGTTCCTTGGAAATATTGAAAATTGCCATTTTGAAATTCTTATATACCAGCTATGTTGCTTAGAATATTAGTCTGTTAAGTGTTGATTTGAGAAAAATGTATATTGTCTTGGCTATTCATGCAGTTTCTGTTTTGCGACAGGATCTACTCATTTAGAGTTAGGATGCTTATGGTATTTCTTGGTGTATATGTCTTGTCTCAATTTTGGGGGTGAGTGTGTTTGGATACTTACTGTTATCCCACTTGTCAGTTTATCATCTAGCTGAATGACCCTTGGTTTTCACCACTGAGCTACTCTAGGGCTCTCCTTTCAGACTACACGTGATTTCTGCTTTGTATTGTGTTATTATCTATGTATTACTTATTTTTATATTGCTATGATAAAACACTGTGAAAACTGCAACTTGTAAATATAGATTATTTGGACTTATCATTCCAGAGGTACATGAATTCCTGATTGGAGAATGAAGGGATGGCAGGTGAAAGTTCACATCTTGAACTGCATACATGAAACAGAGTGGATTCTGAATGGTACAAGTTCTTAAACTCATTCATCATAACTCTAGTGGCATACCTCCTGTTGGAGAGTGGTTCTGATGCTTTGATTCAATCAGGAATCTGTGTGTCCAAATGCTAAAGGTCCTTGTCCTCAATTGGTTTTTGATCAATCAGTATATTTGCCAGTGGCCAATGACTGGGCAAAGGAGATGGGATGGGACCCTTAGAGTTGAATGAAAAGGGAGCAGAGAGGAGGAGAAGGAGAAATTTCCATGAAGTGGTGGGATATGGATGGATGTAGGAGCTGCAGGAAATAAAGCCAATGAGCTATGTAAAAAATTGGATAAGTGACCAATGGCAATGTCCCCAATTGTGCCTGGGGTAGCAGGGGACAGTTTTGGAATGCCCAGGTTTGAAGTAGCCAAGGCATTTTAAAATTAACAGGCTTCTCTGTGTGTGTGTCTGTGTGTCTGTGTGTGTTTGTGTGTGTGTGTCTGTGTGTGTGTGTGTGTCTGTGTGTGTGTGTGTGTGTGTGTGTGTGTGTGTGTGTGTGTGTGTGTGTATGTTTATGTGTGTCTGTGTGTTCCATTTGAGTGTCCAGATACCTCCTGGATGGGTGCACACGTGATCTATCAGTAAGTACCCCAAATCTCCAGAACACCTCCTCCATTGAAATTATACCCACTAAGCCTCTGACAAAGAGTAGCACCAGCTTGGGATCAAGTATTTGTGACTAGAGAGGATGATTCTCATTCAAACCTAATAGATAAACAAGGAAACAGAGTGGGGTGGCTTTGAGTGTCTCCAACTGAGCTCCTGGGTTGGGCTCCAGGCATCTCCAGGGCCCAGACACTGCATGGTATCATCGGAATCTGGATCAGGGGATTCCTTCCTGGAGGTCCAACATTGACTCCAGGTTTTTATTTCATGCTGTTCCAGATTAGTTGAGTGAAATGGCTGACAGTTCAGGAAGGGAAGGTGCTGACTTGCCCTTGGATTCTGACCTGAAGTTTTTGTTTAGATTTTAAGTCTGACTCACAGCTATCCTAATGCAACTTCATGAGATAAATGGGATGACTGACAGATGATCAGGTGAGTAGGAAGGAACTTGGCTCAGGGGTCTCTCTATATAGTTCTGGGCCAGGATCCATGCATTGTCAGGGCCCATTACTGGTGGTTGGGTGAGCATTGGGCAGGGAAGTGGGGTTGAGGGATCTTTAATTACAATTCTGGATTGAGTTAAACTTGTGAGGCCCTATGGTAGATGGGGTGTATGACAGGGACAAGTGAACTGACCCAGAGATCCTACCCAATGTTCTGGTTCAACTGTGTTTGGCATACTGGGTAGAATGGTAGATAAGGGATCAGGAGCAAATTTCCCTATCTGTTCAGTTTCAATCTTAGGTTCTACTAAGTTTAAGATGTGTGCAAATTTTTGAGTAGCATTTCAAGTGATTATATATTTTCATGTGGAGCTACTGGGAGGGCATGAGGGCCTAATTTATAACAGAACCCTAGAGAATCTACCTATTATACCTGATAGACCTGAATCCACTGACTCTGCAATTAAGGCTTTGAGGATGAATTTGCCACACTGTACTGATAAGGAATAGAATGGGAGGTAATGCAGATAGTAACTATTAGTTAAGATAACTAATACCCAACATATCGATCTGTTTCCTTCTCCTAGATTTTCTATTGTCACAAATCCTAAGTCATCTATGAATTCAGGACTCAGTCCATTACCAAGATCTCACTGAAATTCAGAGTCAGTAATATCTATGTCTGAATCTTATTATTTGCATGCTAACTCTACTGTGCATTCACCTAAATTAAAATTCCTGTTAGCAGTCAGACAGTTTACAACGTATCTTTCAAAAGCCAAGGAATTTTATGCTTATTGAAGAATGTGGTTCACTGGCAGGGGTTGAAGAGAACTGGCTCTCATACATTTCATAATGATTATAACTTTGTATGAAGACTTACATATAAGAGGTTAAGATTCAAGAGGGAAGAGCACGTTGGAAAACTACCAAGTTCTGCAAAGCCAAGGACCACCTCGGTATGTAGTAGTACAAAAAACATTTGGTTAATAATGGTTAACAGAAACATTGTTCAGACTTAAGAACTCTGGCCTTTATTCCTTGTGGTGGTGTTGCAAGTGTGACTTGGATGTTCATAAAACATTATCAGCTGAAGAGCTGATTATCTGGAAGGGGCGTGGAAGAGAGGATTGAAAGAAGCCATAGTGCTTTCATTGAGTTGACTATGCATAGTAGTCCATAGTCATTTAATATTTATTATTTTATTTATATTCCAGTCATTGCCCTCCCATCTCCTCCCACAGTTCCTCATCCCCCGATGTTCACCCCACCAGATGTCCCGCTTCACTGTGGCCTCAAGTCTCTGGGGGATTAAGCACATCTACCAATGAGGTCAGACCAGGCAGCCTGTTGCTATATATGTGCCAGAGGACTTGGCCCGGGCCCTTTATGCTCCTATTTGGTGGTTCAGTCTCTGTGAACTTCCTGGGATCTGGGTTAGTGGAGACTGCCAGTCTTCCTATTGGGTCTCTCTTCCCTTCAGCTTCTTCAAGCCTACTCCTAATTCAACCATAGTGGTCCTGACTTCAGTCCAAGGGTTGGGTGTAAGTCTGTCTCAGTCAGCTACAGGAAGGACCACTCAAAACAGCCATGTAGACTCCTGTCTGTAAGCACACCATAGTATTATCAGTAATAGTTTTGGTCCTTAGTGCCCCTCCCTGCCCCGGACATGAGATGGATCCCAAGATGGGTCAGTTATTGCTCCATCTTTCCTCCTGTCTCTTCTCCATTTTTGTCCCTGCAGTAAATTCTGGGTCAGAAATTTTGACTCTGGGTTAGTAATCCAGCCCATCCTATTGATGCCATCTCTATGTACTGGTGGTGGATTCTTTGAGTTCCCTGTCCCCTGTGTTGGGCATTTTGGCTAAGGTTACTCTCACTGAGTCCTGAGAGTCTCTCACTTTCTGACCCTCTGGTAGTTTCTAGAAAGTCCCCCTACCTTACACCCCGCAGGCTCCTTATTTCCATCCATTCGCCTGGACCTCTGGGCTTCTCTATTGCCACACACCCCTTCTCCATTACCTGTTTCTGTTCCTCCTTTCCCTTTCCCTCCACTCTCACACCCAGGTCCCTCCCTCCCTCTGCCTTCTCTGATTATTTCCTTCTCCCTTCTAAGTAGGATTGAAGCATCCTCACTTGAGCCATTCTGCTTGTTACATTTCTTATGATCTGTAGGTTGTATCCTAAACACTTTCTACATATTTCCTAGTATCCATTTCTCAGTGAGTACATACCATGCTTTTCCATTTGAGTCTGAGTTACTTCATTCAGGATGACATTTTCTAGTTCCATCCATTTCTTGCAAAATTCATGATGTCCTTGTTTTTAGTAGCTGAGTAGTATTCCATTGTATAAATAAACCACATTTTCTGTATCCATTCTTTGGCCGAGGGACATCTGTGTTGTTTCCAGTTCTGGCTATTATAAATAAGGCTGCTATGAACATGGTAGAGCATGTGTCCTTGGGTATGGTGGGGAGTATTTTAAGTATATATACTTAAGAGTGGTATAGCCCAGTCTTCAGAGAAAATTTCCAATTTTCTGAAGAACTTCCAGATTGATTTCCAGGCTGGTTGTTCCAGTTTGCAATTCCACTATCAGTGAAGAAATGTTCTTTATCCACATCCTTGCCAGCATCTGCTGTCAGTTGAGTTTTTCATCTTAGCATTCTAATTGGTAGGAGATGGAATCTCAGGGTCGTTTGGATTTGCATTTCTCTGTTGACTAAAAATTTTTAACATTTCTTTTTGTGCTTCTCTGCCATTGGAGATTTCTCTGTTGTGAATTTTCTGTTTAGCACTGTACCCCATTTTACATTTTTTTGGAGATTACCTTCTTGAGTAATTTATATATTTGAATATTAGCTCTTTAACAGAAGTAGGGTAGTGAAGATTTTTTTCCTAGTCTGTAGGTTGCTCATTTGTCCGATTGACTTTGTCTTTTGCCTTAGCCAATGAGTTCCAGGTTGTTTCCCTATTTCTATTCTATTACTTTTAGTGTATCTGATTTTATATTTAGGTTCCCTGATCCACTTGGACCATACCTTTGTGCAAGGTGATGTATATATATATATATATATATATTCAGCCTATGAATGAATATATATATACATATATATTCATTCATGAATATATATATATATATATATTCAGCCTACATACAGCCAGTTAGACCAGCAACATTTATTGAAGATGCTTTCTTTGGTCCACTATAGGTTTTAGGCTTCTTTGTCAAAGTTCAAGTGTCCATAGGTGTGTGGGTTACTTCTGGTTCTTCGATTATATTTAATTTTTTGTTCTGTCTGTCTCTGTACCAATAACCATGTTTTTTTTTTCTTAATCACTATTGCTTTATAGTTCAGCTTGAGTTCAGCTATTGTAATTTCCCCCTGGAAGTTCTTTTATTGTTGAGAATTGTTTTGGCTATCCTGTTTTGTTTTGTTTTTTTCCTATGAAGTTGAGAATTTCTTTTTCCATGTTTGTGAATAATTGTGTTGGAATTTTGGTGAGGATTGCATTGAATCTGTAGATTGCTTTTGGTAAGATGGTTATTTTTACTATCTAAATCCTACCTATCCATGAACATGGGAGATCTTTCCGTCTTCTGAGGTCGTCTTCAATTTCTTTTTTCAGGGATTGGAAGTTCTTATCATATAGATCTTTTACTTGCCTGCTACATTTGGCATGATACTTTATATTATTTTTATCTATTGTGAAGGGTGTTGTTTCTCTAATTTCTTTCTCTGCCTGCTTCTCATTTGTATAAAATGAGGATATTGATTAGTTTAAGTTAATTTTATGTCCTATCACTTTGCTAAAGTTGTTTATCAGCTCTAGGAGTTGTCTGGGAAAATTTTGGAGCTCTATTATGTATACTCTCATATTATGTGCAAATAGTGATACTTTGACTTCTTCCTTTCCAATTTGTATCTCCTTGATTACCTTTTGTTTTGTAATTGCTCTAGCTCGATCTTCAAGTACTATATTGAATAGATAGAGTATGGGCAACCTTGTCTTGTCCTGGATTTTAGTGGGATTGCTTCTAGTTTCTCTCCGTTTAAGTTGATGCTGGCTGTTGGTATTGTATATATTGCTTTTATTATGTTAAGTGTGTGTATGAATTCATGATCTCTACGTTCATAGACATTCTTACAAAATAATTTTAATTGGTACCTTGGTTGATAATGTTATATTGCTGTGAAAAGACATCATAACCACAGCAAATCTTATAAAAGGACACATATTAATTGGGACTTACATACAGTTTCAGTGGTTTATGCATTGTCATTGTGGGGTGCTTTGGCTGCATGCTGGCAGACATGGTTTTGGAGAAGTTGCTGAGAGTTTTACATCCAGACCTTCAATCAGTAAAAAGATAGAGAGAGACTGGGACGGGCTTGGGCTTTTGAGAGCCCAAAGTACACACTTTCTCTAATAAGAGCACACCTCCTACTCCTCTCAAATACTGCCATTTCCTGGTGACCAAACATTCAAATATATGAGCCTATGGAAGCCATTGTTATTCAAACTACCACAGTTAGTAAATAATGTATATTTGTAAATTATTTTTAATTAATTCTTTTTTATTAGATAATTTTATTTACATTTAAATGTTATCCATTTTCCTAGATTCCCCACTGAATATCCCCATCTCCTCTCCCTTCCCCCTGTTCTGCAACCCACCCAGAACCATTCCTGGTCCTGGCATTCCCCTATACTGGGGCACAGAACCTTCACAGGACCAAGGACCTCTCCTCGTATTGATGACCTACTAGGCCATCCTCTGCTACAGATATAGCTAGAGCAACAAGTTCTACCATGTGTTTTCATTGATTGGTGGTATAGTTCCAAGGAGCTCTGAGGGTACTAGTTAGATCATATGATGTTCCTTCTATGGGGCTTCAGTCCCCTTCAGCTCCCTGGGTACTTTCTCTGGCTCTTTATTGGAAACCTTGTACTTAGTCCAATGGATGACTGTGAGCATCCACTTCTGTATTTGCCAGGCACTGGCAGAGCCTCACAGGAGAAGCTATATCAGGCTCCTGTCAGCAGACTCTTGTTGGCATCTGCCTAGTGTCTGGGTTTGGTGGTTGTTTATGGGGTGGATCCCCAAGTGGAGCAGAGTATGGGTGGTCATTCCTTCAGGGTCTGCTCTGAACTTTGCCTCTGTAACTGGATCCATGGGTATTTTGTTCCCCATTCTAAGAAGGAATGAAGTATCCTACCTTTGATCTTCCTTCTACTTGAGTTTAATGTGTTTTGTAAATTGTGTCCTGGGTATTCTCAATTTCTGGGCAAATATCCCCTTATCAGTGAGTGAATATCATGTGTATTTTTTGTGAATGAGTTACTTCACTCAGGATGATATCCTCCAGATACTTCCATTTCCCTAAGGATTTCATAAATTAATTGATTTTTAATAGCTGAATAGTACTCCATTGTGTAAATGTACCACATTTTCTGTATCCATTCTTCTGTTGAGGGACATCTGTGTTCTTTCCAGCTTCTGGCTATTATAAATAAGGCTGCTATGAACATAGTGGAGCATGTGTCCTTCTTACCAGTTGGGACATCTTCTGGATATATGCCCAGGAGTGGTATTGCTGGATCTTAAGGTAGTACTATGCCCAATTTTCTGAGGAACCACCAAAATGATTTCCAGAGTTGTTGTGCCAGTTTGCCCTCCCACCAGCAGTGAAAGAGTGTTCTGCTTGCTCCACATCCTTTCCAGCATGTGCTATCTCTTGTTTTTTCTATATTAGCCATTTTAATGGGTATAACAGGAATCTCAGAGATGTTTCATTTGCATTGCCCTGATGACTAAGGACTTTGAACACTTCTTTAAGTGCTTCTTGGCCATTTGAGATTCCTCTGTTGAGTACTGTGCACCATTTTTAAATTGGGTTATTTGGGTTGTTCATGTTTAACTTCCAGCTTATTTCCTGCGTCCATTTGCTTGGATTTGTGGGTGGATATTGTTTGAATTTGGATTGGTCTTGAAATATCGTGTTTTATCCATGTATGGTGATGGAGATTTTTGTTGGGTAAAGTAATCTAGGTAATCTTGAAATATCTATATCTCGCTGTATCAAGGTATGATGGTGGAGAGTATTCCAGGGTATATTAGTCTAGGTTGACACCTACGGTTTTTTATAGGTTACAAAATATCTTACTAGACCCTTATAGCTTTCAGAGTCTCTGTAGAGATGTTGGATGGAATTATGATAGACCTGCCTATGTATGTTAACTGGCCTTATAACCATTTGCCCTGGGCCAGCTCCCTGTCATCTGCCCTATCCAACACTATCATCCTAGGCAGCCACCCCATCTTGAAGAGACATGGTCTCAAAATGGCTCTGCATAAGACATTCATGGCTCCCTGCTATCTTCAGGAAAATGGACAGAATACTCAACTTCTGTCCCAGGCCTACTCTGGGTCTCTTGTCACTGCCCAAACACCCAATCCCTTCCAAGGCAGACTCTGCAACCACAGGGAACTTCCTGTCCATTGGAAGACAAGACTGGCCAACTTGACCCATCAGTTCATGCCTGGGTAAAATAGTTTTCAGTCCTATGCTATTTCCCTTATCCTTGAATATGCAGGATATGTTAACGTAGAAGACGGTAACCTCTGCACACAGGAATAATACCCTGTGACAAAGGCACACAGAGGAAGGAGACAAGAGGCAGGTCATATATAGACGAGGAACGGTGAGGAGTAGAGCCAGAAAAGGCCATTTTGGCAAGTTGCTAGTGTTTCCAGGGGACAGTCAGGTAAATAGTAGAGGCAAAGAGACCCCACTGAGAAGATTATGAGCTGGGCAGCAAGTATACAGGCACTGAGGAGGTAGCACTTTACTGCAGGTTCTCAGTCAGTGTAGTTACTCTGGGAGGGAGGAGGGTGCTGTAGAAGCCATGCTCAGAACAAGACAGGCTTCTAGCAACAGCCTTGTGGACTGATCTGGAGAACTCAGATATTTCAAGAAGCTACTAGTGGTGCCTGGAACAAAACAATTCCTTCATGTGTATGCTTACAAAGATGACAAGCATTGTCCTCCCAAACATCAAACAACATACAGTCATCAAATCCCCGCCCTCCATGCCCACTTTAAGGACAGAGGTGAAGTAACCTGCCCAGGACACTATAGCAGGTCAAAACCAAAGCCTCATTCACGGCTTTGTTCTCCACAAACAGTGACTTTTGCCGAATAGAGCATGGGCTTAGTTTGGTTAGAGTGACATCACAGTATTCACTGAAGCTCAGGGACCAACCAGGATCTGACTGGGCAGAGGATCCAAATGTGCCATTTCCTTACAAACTTCGATGTTGTGGGACTAACCTACCTATGCAGACACTCACCCCTTACTTACTCATACCCACCCATTAACACAATTCATTCAGCTCTTTCAATAAATGTACTGTAGCCAGACTCATTTCTTGAGCATTGCAGAGGATGCTGGAAAGTATCAATGATATGCTTAGGCAGGAGCCTTTAGACAAAGACAGGTGAGAGAGAATCCCAGGGGTGGCTAAACTCAATGGAGGCATCTCTTATAGGCATGCTCAGAGGGCACTCCCATCTTGGGTGGGATGACCACTCTCTCCACCTTTCAGACCACTGCTTTCATTCACATGTGTCTCAGGGACACTAGAGACCCTTTAACTACCCATTGTCTGTGCTCCATGTCCTGATTCCAAGGAGAAGATGATGTTGCCGGGTGATGTCACCTCACAAATTCATGTACAATGATTCAACTGGCCTGCATGCCGACCTAGATCCTGAGGCTCTGCTGGACTCTGTACCCCAGAGGCCTACAGACAGGCAGGAAATAGTCAGAGAGCCTGGAGCCTCTCTTGGAACTAAAGAAAGCAGGTAATGGGACTATGACCTAAAAAGGAAGGCAGATACTCTAAGGCCAAGTTCTTATGACCAACAAACAGAGTGTCCCAGGCAATGGGTGTATCAGGAGGTCAAAGGGAGCCCCACCGCTCTGAGCGTATAGAAATGTCGGGGACTTGCCTGACCATTCGTTCCCTGTAGTAATGGTAATCTGGTGATATATGGAGTAGTGGTTGGATCCCACAGATGCTAGGCACTTCCATCCTAGGAGTCTCTTGGCTTTATATCATTTTGGAAGATCTGTGTGATTCACAAACTGTAATCGTGATGGACTGACCTAGAGTCTCATTTAAATGAGGCTTCAAGATCCATGGAAGCCAAGAAGTCCTGACTTCTGTCCAGGAAGGGCAATGGGAAATGGGAGACCTAGAAGGAAATGGGGGTAGAGGGTAGTAGAGGGGGCAGCAGAGCTAGACACTGAGCTATCTGTTGTGTAACCTAGGAATTCTCAGACTGCCCCCCCCCACACACACACATAGAAAACGAGATGCAGAGCAGGGTATGGCTTGCTCCTGAGCATAGATCCACCAGATTCCTTAATCGCATCACTTCCTACAGACTGATTTTCACATTCCTCAGACATGATCTGCTAACTCAGGCTTCTAACCAGAAAGGAGTTGAGGAAATACACCAAGGACCCCATTTTGGACTTCTGAGTTCAGATCCTGCACAGGGATTTGGATTTGCACTCTCCAGCTGTGCAGAAGGATCTGAAAGTTGGCTAGTGAGTGAGTAATAGATGCGCAGAGTATTCCAGCTGTGCAGAACTATCTGAAAGGAGGCTAGTGAGTGAGAGATGGATGCGCAGAGCATTCCAGCTGTGCAGAATGATCTGAAAGGAGGCTAGTGAGTGAGGGATGGATGCGCAGAGCATTCCATCTGTGCAGAATGATCTGAAAGGAGGCTAGTGAGTGAGGATGGATGCACACAGCACTCCAGCTGTGCAGAACTATCTGAAAGGAGGCTAGTGAGTGAGGATGGATGCACAGAGCACTCCAGCTGTGCAGAATGATCTGAAAGGAGGCTAGTGAGTGAGGGATGGATGCACAGAGCATTCCAGCTGTGCAGAATGATCTGAAAGGAGGCTAGTGAATGAGGGATGGATGTGCAGAGCACTCCAGCTGTGCAGAATGATCTGAAAGGAGGCTAGTGAGTGAGGATGGATGCACAGAGCACTCCAGCTGTGCAGAATGATCTGAAAGGAGGCTAGTGAATGAGGGATGGATGCGCAGAGCATTCCATCTGTGCAGAACGATCTGAAAGTTGGCTAGTGAGTGAGGGATGGATGCACACAGCACTCCAGCTGTGCAGAATGATCTGAAAGGTGGCTAGTGAGTGAGGGATGGATGCAAAGAGCACTCCAGCTGTGCAGAACTATCTGAAAGGAGGCTAGTGAGTAAGTGATGGATGCACAGAGCACTCCAGCTGTGCAGAACTATCTGGGAGTGGGTTAGTGAGTGAGGGATGGATGCACAGAGCACTCCAGCTGTGCAGAATGATCTGAAAGGAGGCTAGTGATTGAGGGATGGATGCACACAGCACTCCAGCTGTGCAGAATGATCTGAAAGGAGGCTAGTGAGTGAGGGATGGATGCACAGAGCATTCCAGCTGTGCAGAACTATCTGAAATGAGGCTAGTGAGTGAGGGATGGATGCGCAGAGCATTCCAGCTGTGCAGAACTATCTGAAAGGAGGCTACTGAGTGAGGGATGGATGCGCAGAGCACTCCAGCTGTGCAGAATGATCTGAAAGGAGGCTAGTGATTGAGGGATGGATGCACACAGCACTCCAGCTGTGCAGAATGATCTGAAAGGAGGCTAGTGAGTGAGGGATGGATGCACAGAGCATTCCAGCTGTGCAGAACTATCTGAAATGAGGCTAGTGAGTGAGGGATGGATGCGCAGAGCATTCCAGCTGTGCAGAACTATCTGAAAGGAGGCTACTGAGTGAGGGATGGATGCGCAGAGCACTCCAGCTGTGCAGAATGATCTGAAAGGACGCTAGTGAGTGAGGGATGGACGCACAGAGCGTGCCAGCTGTGCAGAACTATCTGAAAGGTGGCTAGTGAGTGAGGGATGGATGCACAGAGCATTCCAGCTGTGCAGAACTATCTGAAAGGTGGCTAGTGAGTGAGGATGGATGCGCAGAGCATTCCAGCTGTGCAGAATGATCTGAAAGGTGGCTAGTGAGTGAGGGATGGATGCGCAGAGCACTTCAGCTGTGCAGAACTATCTGAAAGGTGGCTAGTGAGTGAGGGATGGATGCGCAGAGCACTCCAGCTGTGCAGAACTATCTGAAAGGTGGCTAGTGAGTGAGGATGGATGCGCAGAGCGTTCCATCTGTGCAGAATGTTCTGAAAGGTGGCTAGTGAGTGAGGGATGGATGCGCAGAGCACTCCAGCTGTGCAGAACTATCTGAAAGTTGGCTAGTGAGTGAGTAATGGATGCGCAGAGCATTTCAGCTGTGCAGAACTATCTGAAAGGTGGCTAGTGAGTGAGGATGGATGCGCAGAGCGTTCCAGCTGTGCAGAATGATCTGAAAGGTGGCTAGTGAGTGAGGGATGGATGCGCAGAGCATTCTTAAAGGTGGCTAGGTGAGGCAGGGACGGTATCCCTGGGTACCTGGTAGACCATAAGACTTGGCACTAGCAGATGCTTCCTGAGTTTTCTGCCCATAAGGAAGGGCTACTCCCCACATACAGCCCAGGCACAGTTGGCCTGATTCCTATGAGGGAAGAATGGGGCAATGTGGGAAGGAATCTCAGAGTTTCCAAGGGCTGCAGATTCAAGAGAATTTGCTTTGCTCCTCCACAGAGCCCCAAGGATGACTCTTCCTGGCTAGGTCCAAGTATGTCATCTTGACTTACATGCTGCAACTTCCTTCAATGCTCATGGTCACTTCCCATGATACCTCTTGCATGGAGGAACAAGTCTTTGTGTGTGTGTGTGTTTGTGTGTGTGTGTATTAGTACTTGAGCTCTAGTTATTTTTGTCTTCCTTTCACTTTTTTGATTTTTTATTAGATATTTTTCTTCATTTACATTTCAAATGCTATCCTCAAAGCCCCCTATACCCTCCACCATCCTGCTCCACAACCCACAGACTCCCACTTCCTGGTCCTGGAAGAGTCCCAACTTTCTTGATCAGAAACACCTGAGATGAAGCACGAAGTAGAGAAACTCACACCAACACCACAGTTCTGTTGCTGGCTATCCTTGGGATGCAAATTCAACCTCACTGAGCAGTAGTTTCCCAGGACTGAAAATCTCCAGTGCTTCCAGGGTGATTTGGTGGTTTCTTGAGCTAATGCATCAAAAGGAAAGGCAGAACCAACAAAGAACAGCTTCAGGACTGGGCAGATAAGCCAGTCTTCGGAGAAGGAGGCAAGGAGACTGCTTATCAGACCATCAGCTGACGGTGGGTACCATCCACCGTACTCCATGTTATTTTCTCAAAAATATTTGAAATTTTAAATCTCTTCTACATATGGGAGTTTCCCCCTGGGTTTTAGACTGTGTTTAAAGTAGCAGGTATGTTTTTCCTTCTGTGAAGTGGTTCACAGATCAGCCCTAGCCTAAGGCTTACAGAGCACTGCAGAAGGAGTGGAAAGAATGCAAGGGATGTGAAATGTTATCTTCAGACTATCACACAGCCATTTTGAGCATGCTCTCACTCACAGCAGCTCTGGCAGTTGCCTTCACTGGTTAGGTACAAAGCTGGGCCTGCCAGCAGCAGGGCAGAGAATGAAGAACGGCTCCAGGGGGCTCTGCCCCTCCTGGGTGAACGTTGGCCAACTGAAAGATTCCGGGACTGGACACTCGTTGCTTGGGTTGTGTACCAGAAAATGCGTGCTCAGGTATTAAATGACAGCGCCAAACCTCTGACCACACAGAGAGATCTGGTCAAAAACAGAGGTTTTGTCTTGAAATAAAAAAGATGTGAATGCATGAATGTGGGAAAGTGACCTGTAAGGAGGAGGGGGATAAAAGGGGCTGTGGAGGCAAGAGAGACAAGAAGCTTCAGCTTCTCCTGAAAGCACTCCTGCCACAGGAGGCGTGGTCTGCCAAAGGGCTGAGCTAGACTTCCACATGAGGAGTGGTTGGTCTGCAAAGGGGCAGAGCAAGACTGCCACAGGAGGCATGGTCTGTCAAGGGGCTGGGCTAGACTGCCACATGAGGAGTGGTTGGTCTGCAAAGGGGCTGAGATACACTGCCACAGGAGGCGTGGTCTGCAAAGGGGCAGAGCAAGACTGCCACAGGAGGCGTGGTCTGCAAAGGGGCT
Organism: Mus caroli; assembly: GCF_978045245.1. NCBI lineage: Eukaryota > Metazoa > Chordata > Mammalia > Rodentia > Muridae > Mus > Mus caroli. The sequence goes on along the minus strand of NW_028227260.1, from coordinate 36,003,468 downwards.
GAGCTACACTGCCACAGGAGGCATGGTCTGCAAAGGGGCAGAGCAAGAATCCCACAGGAGGCGGGGTCTGCAAAGGGGCTGAGCAAGAACTGCACTGGGTCAGGCTACTCACTCCACACACAGCACAGCCACCTCCCTAGAGATTGCCCACAACCAGGGAAAGTGGCTTCACTTACCACACTCACTGCAATTCTGGAGAACATTGGCATCAAAGCCTTTTAGTCTCCATGACCCAGAACCCCCAAAGCCCTTCAGATAGCCCAACAATGACTGTCACTGTGGATCTGCAGGCCCACACTCAGCAAACAGTTCCTCCTCAGAGTCCATCCACATGCTTGCTTCAGGCTGGTGAACAAAGCAAGGAAACTGCTCAATGCTTATCAAGGAAACCCACATTTCAAAGGCATGGGCGACTCACAGCACTGATTGAAGACTCTCACCACCCCCTTTCCCAGACAGAGACTGAGCAAGCACTGGCTCCTTTTCCTTGGAGAATCATCTCAAGTTCCTGGGGAGCAGTTGGGGACGAGGGGGCAGCTACCCCTTACCTGCCTTCTGATGAGAGGTGCAGCTGTTGCTTCCAGAGACAGTCTAATATGGGGCTTCCTCTTGGGGGGTAAGGAGATCACAGCAGACCACCCCAGGCAGGATGCAGCTAGGGATATCCTGTGGCCTTCTATAGGGCTTCACCCCCAAATGCTGGCCTTCTAGGAAACTCTTTAACAGAGAAAACTATTAGAGGAGATGCCCACACAACTCTGAATAATTAAACTCCATTCTACCTTCTAAGTTCACCCTCAACTAACAGTACAAATCAACATACACCTTTGATTATAACTTTTCAATAGACTCTTTTTTGTTTGGTTGTTTTTGTTGTTGTTGTTGTTTTGTTTTGTTTTTTGTTTTTCTTTGTTTTGAGACAGGGTTTCTCTATATAGCCCTGTATGTCCTAGAATTCACTCTGTAGACCAGGCTGGCCTCGAACTCAGAAATCTGCCTGCCTCTACCTCCCAAGTGCTGGAATTAAAGGCATGTGCCACCACCGACCAGCTACAACAGACAGGTTACATCTGGTGGAGAAACAAAGAATGTACCAGAAACCCTGCTGCAGAAGGTGGAGCGTGTGCTGCTGTGGATACGCGCTGTACATAAACTATATTGATTCAGGTGAGCCCACATGAGAACAAATCCTTGGGTGTGGTAATTGTATAAAATCTGTGGAGGGCACTTGGGTTCCTGGGGAGAGAACTTTAATAAATGGCACTACACTCAACTAAAGCTATCTGGGCTAACAGGAGGGAATTCATTTGAGAGGATTATTTAAAGGGAGCAAGGAGGGATCCTTGTAGTGGGGACAGGTGGTAGTTTATTGGACGGGCAAGTAAGGAAGTGGGAAGAGACGCTGAAGTGTGGAAGGAGCACTGTAGAAGAAGAGGTCCATTGCAGTGGGCAGGGCTTGTGTAAGGTGGGGTCAGTGGCCTAGAACAGTGCTGTGACTCGGAGCTCCCTGGGGTTGCCAGCTGGAGGCCATTGTCCTATATAGATAGGTATTTAAAGGAAGAGTGTGGCATCAGGGATCTCAGGAGAGTATGGAAGAAGGACACGTTTCCCTCGGGAAGCCTATTCTCAGGTGGAGTTGTGTGTGTAGCTCTCAGGATCCAGTGAGCCCCTTCTTAAGACCTGGAAGGAGAGATGGCTCAGAGTTGAGCTCATAGCCGTTTTCCTCTAATGAAGCATTGGGAAAGAGAGCTTCAGTTCATCTTCAGGGAATCTAAGTATTTTTACTTGTAGGGTCTGAGTCTACTATTGTGTCAGGTGGGAATGGTTAGCAGTGTGCTGTAAGTCACACTGAGAGAGTCTTTGTAGTCATTTGCCTGCAGAACACAGGGAAGGGTGAGTGTAGCCTCTCCTGTTTTCCTAGGCGTCTTAGGTGAAGGTTAAGGCCAATGTACTGGGAAAACAGCATAGACATTTGAAGGTGAAGAATGGATCTTAACTTCCTGGTGTATCTCAAACAAATAGCAACAGGTTACAGATTGTACATAGCAAATGAAACCACACACTGACTTGATAATTCCTAATTGGGGAGTCCCTTGTAAGCTGCCAGGGGGGAAAGGTTTCTATATATGTCAGCAAAACCAGAACCCATAAAGGAAGCTGGTGGGAGTAATGACAGATGAATTTATATTCATACACAGAAGTCTGAGAAAGTAGCAGAAAGGAAATTGAAAAGCCAAGAGAAGCACCGGGCAAAGAGAGAACGTGTATTGTTCATATCATGATGTTTCTGACATACAATGAACGGAGCTGTGTATGGCATGCAAATCTGATGGTGAGATGCGGTGATGGACGCCGATAACAGCAACACTCGAAAACCAAGAAAGGCATTAAGATCAAGAGCTTCTGGCTAGCTTGGATGACGGTGTGACCTTCGGTGAAAGGAAAGTGCGAGGCCAAAGGAACAGGCAAGCAGCCCAGTTCAGCAAGAGAAACTTGGAAAAGCAGGTGGCCTCTGAATGTGTCCAATAGACCAAACCCAGTCTCTAGGAAGACAAAAGCATGTGTTCCAGCTGCTGAAATATGGCATTCTTCCTTGCCATGTGGTCCCTTCTACCCCAAGGCTGCTCACTCTGCCCATCTTTGCAGAGGACTCTCCTCTCACTCATGCAGACAGAATATGGAATAATGGCCGAGCTCCCCTTGAAGACAGTATTCTGCTACAGGGAGTGTTCAAGGTATAACCAAAGGGAAGTCTTCAAAAGGTAACCAAAGGGCAGAGTGTCCAAGAGGTAACCAAAGGGCATGTGTAATGTTCTTTGGCCATGTCCTCTCAAGTTTCCCTGAGGTAGAGATGTAATCCCAACACTTTGAAAACCGAGGCAGGGGGATCATGACTTTACAGAAATGGGAAGAACAGGACACCAAGAGTGTCCCCACTGGTGTCACTAGTGATAGTAAAATGTCAGTGTCTCCAGGCACCAGCTGATTTAACCAAGAGTCAGGCACACAACGTGTCACTGGATAGTCATAAAGCACCAGGAAGCTTGCTATGTCTCTTTGTGTTGTGCCTAGGAGAGAGTGCGGTGTCAGAATTCTCAGCAACCTACCTATGAATATACTGTGTGACCTTGGTCCAGCTATTCCACTCCTTGGCAGGCACATGTCCAAAAGATCCGACATCCTACCCCACAGATATTTGCTCAGCCATATTCCTTACCACTTGATTCACACTATCTAAGGCATGGTAACAACTTTAATGTCCTTCAGAAGATCCACAGACAATGATGATTTGGTCTTTGCATGCTAGTACTGAATACTGTTCAGCTGGAAAGAAAAATGAAATCATAAACTCTGCAGTCAAATGGTCTGAACTAGAAAAGAAAGGCATTGGGTGAGGTAGCCCAGACCTAGAAACATGAAAGCCACAGGTTCCCAATCGTCTGTGGTTCCTAACTCTAGAGCCTCGGATGTGAGCATATGTCTGGAGTTAGAGAAACCATGAAAGCAGAAAGAACCATAGTGCTGAACATGAGATATGAAAAGGAAACTAGAAAAAAATTAGGGCGCGCTTAAAGAGGGAGCAGACATAAATAGCAATAAGGACACTTGAGATATACACAGTGCTCTTATTATTTTATATTTACAAAACATTTCATGTACACATGAACATACACATTCATTTTTAAATAAAATTCTTCCTCCAAGAGCCATAGACTGTTGAAAAATAAATGCACAGTACCAGGCATGAATAATCTCCTCTTGAGTGTGTGCTCAGAGGAGTCCAGGAGACGGCCACAGACAATATGGTTGATCATCACTCCCCCTTTTTGCCTCCCAGAATTTAAGCAAAGCCCATATTGTTGAAGACACCTGGCACTTTGGACATAGGACTTCGAGGACTAAAGCTAGGTCTGACTAAAAGCATCCTCCTGTGGGTCTAGCTGACAAAGTATCAGAAGGTGCCGTGCAAGTATCCACGTGTAGAAAGCAATCACCCCAGCCTTGTTGCCTGTGAATCTTAACAATGACCAGCATTGTCCTAAATGTGCAATAGTGGCATTTAAACAGCATTGTCCTACATGTGCAATGGTGGCATTTAAATCATGGGGAGAAGCAGCAATTGGAGTGACAGCTTGGTCAATAGGAGACAGATCACATGTGGGACTACAGACCTAGCCAACTACTTGTGTCTAGTGAAGTTATGCCCCATACAGGAGAACGTGCTACAGGCACCTTCTTGAACCAGGGTAATTCCTCACTGCTTTCCAAATACTTATAGCCACAGACAAGTGTTGATATGGCTACTCATTAAATATATCCTCTCTTCAGTGATGGCAGCCAAAGACATGGCCCAGCAGGTCAGTGCACTGCAGCTCTTCCAGAAGACCTGTATTCAATGCCTGAGCTCCAATATGTTGGCAAACATCTCTGTGCGATTGCAGGAACAGGGGGGTCTGTCTCCCTCTACTGGACTTTTAGGGAACTGCATGCCCATGCACAGAGTACAGAGACCTTGGTCCAGGCCTAACACCTATGCACACAAAAAGATAAAATAAAACTAAACCTAAACTAATTTTAAAATGAAACTTGTTTTTCTTTCACACAGAGACCATTGCTGAAATCTGTAGTACTCCTACCTCAGAGAAAATCTTTTTGTGGTTGCTCAGGCCAAACTGATACATCCACATACAACACAGCCCTAATATGCTAGGCACAGAGACCATAGTGGGAGAGGAGGCAGAAAGTGTAAGATACCAGGAAGGTCTGGTGCAAGATTGGGCCTTCTATCCATGTCAGGGAAGCTACACCCATGGCAACACTAAAAACACACAGCAGGTAAGAGGGAATAGAGATGACAGGACAGGGGTTGGAGAGAGGAGTGGGGGATGGTGCAACTCTCCTTTAATTAAACGAATTTAAAGACCTAAGTACAAGCAGCAGGGCCAGACCTAGAGAACACAACCTTTTGTGCAATAGAAAATACACACTTACATTGTGACTTCTGCCAGTCACAAGCAATGGCCATCCCCACCAGAACTAGCTGTTAGCAAGGGACAAACCCAAGAAGCACAGGGCAGGTAGCAGCTGACAGGAAGCATGGGGTTATTCCAAAGAGCCACACATTCTCCACTGTTTCTGCATGCAAGAGTTTCAATTCCACCAGATGGAGCCAAGAGGTCTCTCCCTTGGGTTTCTTGCGGAGACTGGGGTAGCTGGATACCTTGGGGGCAGAGAATCAGAGGAGAGAGCCTGCACAGAATAGAGATACAGAAATACACAATGCCTTGAGACCTCCAAGCTCTCTCTGTGTAATGGAAGCCATCTTGGGGTCTCCAGAGAACACCCCTGATGTCCCTCAGTGCTGAGAATTGCCTCCCACTCAGGCAGCAAAGTGTATAAATACATTCTGGGAGTTGTGGGCACTCAACCAGAAGGTGAGGCAGGAAGAGGAGACCACTAGCCTCCAGAGCAAGGGACACCACATATACATGCCAACCAGGCTTGAACTGGACTTGTGGAGAGCCAAGCTCATTCAGCAGCCTGGGCTCACTTCAACAAACTGTGTGAGACAGAGTAGCAGCCATTGCTTATAGTGAGAAAAAGTTTGTATGTAGAGATTCAGCATACCGTGAGCCATACTAAGGAAGGGATCTGTCTATCAACAGATACACACTAGAGATGTGGGAACCAAGAAAACCACAGAGAAGAAACAGCTACCAATAGATTCGATAGAAAACCAAGTGTTAGATGACCACAGTGCATGACTGGATGGAGACTGTCAGCAGACACACACATTATCCTAAAAGGAACAAAATGAGAATTTCACTGAATTCTCAAGGTCTCTTTATGAGCTGCTGATCAGACTCCAAATCCAAGAATCACAGAGGCTGGTGGGTGGCTTGTGATGATGTGGTTTCTCTCCACGCAAGAAGCCAAGAGTTGTATATCCGCCTCCACCAAGGAAAAGGAAAGAGCTACTGGACTTAATGGGTAAAGAGTATTCTAAATCGCTCCATTTGCATCAGAGGAGGAAAGGAGGAAAATTAGAGATTCTTGGGGGTGGAATCAAGAAGCCTGGTGAACAAGTCATAGAGCACTGTGTTCACCACTGCAGTCCTGGAGTGGAGAAGAGAAAAACTACCAGGAAAGCATGCGTATGTTAGGTGTGTGTGTGTGTGTGTGTGTGTGTGTGTGTGTGTGTGTGTATGCATATGTTAGGTGTGTGTGTGTGCATGCATGTTTTAGGTTTGTGTATGTATACATGTATATGTTAGTTGTGTATGCATGCATATGTTAGGTGTGTGTGTATGCATGCATATGTTAGGTGTGTGTATGCATTCATATGTTAGGTATATGCATGTATATGTTAGGTGTGTACGCATGCATATGTTGGGGTGTATGTGTAAATGCATGCATATGTTAGGGGTGTGTGTGTATGCATGCATATGTTAGGAGTGAGTGTGTGTGTTGTGTGTGCATATGTTAGGTGTGTGTGTGTATGCATTCATATGTTAGGTGTGTGTGTATGCATACATAGGTGTGTGTGTGCATGCATATGTTAGGGGTGTGTGTGTGTGTGTATTTTGCAGAAACAAATATAAGGAAGGGGTTTCAGAACACAGCATGTTTCATTATTAACTCTCTAAGGGAGGCAGGGAGGGAGGGAGAGAGAGAGAGAGAGAGAGAGAGAGAGAGAGAGAGAGAGAGAGAGAGAGAAAGAGAAAGAGAGAGGAGCAGCACTATGCTCTATGCTATAGGGGGCACATGGCCTGAATTCTGATAGGGGGAGGATATCTAGGCCAATTATAATCATGTGATTGTGCCTAAAATCTTTTCCATGATGACAATTTCCAATAATTTCTCATCACAGTCAAAAGGATATGTAAATACAACACACAAATATTTATAAACATGTACACAAATTTCACATATACATATATATGGAGAATGAGACTCTTTCTCAAGCAGGAGTTGGAGAACTCTTTACCAGGTATTCCACTTAGTTACTGCTGTAGATTTAACTTAGTCTAGTCATTTGAGAGTGTCTCACTGTGGAAGTGCCCAGATCAGATTGCCCTGTAGCCATGTCTGTGAGAAATGATCTTGATTACTGATTGGTGTGGCAGATCCTGTCCACTATGAAAGGTTCCATCACCAGCAGGTGGTTCTGCGCTGCATCAAACACAGCAGCTGGAGAAGCAATCTGCAAGCTGGTGAGCAGTATTATCCATACTGTCTGCTTCACTTCCTACCTCCTGCCTTGAGACCTGCCTTGACTTCCCTCCATGAGGAATTGTGGCCTGGGCCTTTAGGATGAAATGGACATTTTCCTCCCCAGGCTGGTTTTGGTCAGTGTCTCCTCACAGCACCAAAAAGCAAACTAGAACATTGGAGAAGGCCCTCTTCAAGATTATCGGGAACAGTTCTCTAGGCAGAAGGGATATTAAATAGAAACTTAGATCTCAACAAGGAAAGGATTCATGGGAAATGGAATAGAAGAAGGTAAAAGAAAATAACACAGTAACTTAACTGCACTGAAGGCTAGTTAAAACTTAAATAGGAAGCAATGGTGACTCGCTGTTGGTACCTATGACAGTTGTTCTTCTCGGGGCTCATCTTTTCCAGAGAGTCAAAGTGGGGCATTCAGGTTCAGTGAGGAGACTCAGCTACAAGTGCAGGCAAACAATCATTACTTGGGTAACACAGGAGGTGTGGCCTTGTTGCAGGAAGTGTGTCACCTTGTAGGTGGGCTTTGAGGATTCCTAGTGCTCAGGTTTCACTCTGTGTTGAGTGAAAGTCCCCTCCTGGCTGCCTGCAGAAGATAGTGTCCTGCTGCTACTTTCAGAATGGTGCATAAGAGTCTCAGGGTACAGAAGAAGTCACCCAGAAATGCACACTTCAGGGCCCTGCAGGCTTGTGCAAGTGCAGGACTCCAGTGAATGAATACATATCCATGAAGTTGTCTCACCTGGAGGGCATGTGTCCCATCAGCTCGGACATCAGAGGGAAGCTACACCAGGATGTGGTATCCAGAAGTGCAGGTGCCCCATGCAGCAGTGCTTGGATATGTAAGCACCAGCCGTCCTCATCACATATGCAGGCATTTCAAGGAGTGTCATTTGCAATTGCAGACGCAGCAACATGATTGTCATTACTTGTTAGGTGCTCCAGGATGACTTGCTTGGGAGTAAAGGAGCTGGAGACAGGCTCAGCTGCAAGGGCAGATGCACCAGTGGTGATCATATGGGATGGAGCTTCACCAGGGGCATTCCTTTGTGAATGCAGGTGAAATAGAGAGGAGCTACTTGGAAATTGAGATGCTCCAAGAATACTTACCTTAGTTTGGATTCTATTACTGTGAACACACACTATGACCAAGGCAACTGTTGTAAAGAAAGCATTTAACTGTAGCTGTCTTACAGTTTCAGAGGTTCAGTCCATTACCCTCATGATAGGAAGCACTGCTGCATGTAGGCAGACCTGGTGCGGGAGGAACCACGAGTTCTACATCTTGATCTAAAGGAAACTGTCTTCTGCAAGAGGCAGACAGGGGGAGGTTCCCATTCTATCCTGGGTGGAGCCTGAGCAGCAGGAGACCTGGAAGCCTACCTACATGGTGACATACTTCCTCCAACAAGGCCACACCTATTGTATATTACAAAGCCACACCTCCTAATAGTGCCACACCCTGGGTCAAGCATATTCAAACCACTACAGTCCTCAATTGAGAAAACCAGTACATCAGTTATTCTTGTCTCTGCATGAAAGTACAGCAGGAAGTTTCATCTGAAGGCATCTGTGTAACAACAGGAGATTCACTTCACACTATACAGAAGATGCTCTCAGCAGGAGATTCACTTCACACTTTACAGAAGATGCTCTCAGCAGGAGATTCACTTCACACTATACAGAAGATACTCTCAGCAGGAGATTCACTTCACACTATACAGAAGATGGTGTCAGCAGGAGATTCACTTCACACTATACAAAAGATGCTCTCAGCAGGAGATTCACTTAACACTATACAGAAGATGCTCTCACCAGGAGATTCACTTCACACTATACAGAAGATGCTCTCACCAGGAGATTCACTTCACACTATACAGAAGATGCTCTCAGCAGGAGATTCACTTCACACTATACAAAAGATGGTCTCAGCAGGAGATTCACTTCACACTCTACAGAAGATGCTCTCAGCAGGAGATTAACCTCACACTATACAGAAGATGCTCTCAGCAGGAGATTCACTTCACACTATACAGAAGATGCTCTCAGCAGGAGATTCACTTCACACTATACAGAAGATGCTCTCAGCAGGAGATTCACTTCACACTATACAGAAGATGCTCTCAGCAGGAGATCACTTCACACTGTACAGAAGATGCTCTCAGCAGGAGATTCACTTCACACTATACAAAAGATGCTCTCAGCAGGAGATTCACTTCACACTATACAAAAGATGGTGTCAGCAGGAGATTCACTTCACACTCTGCAGATAATGGTCTTAGGAGACTAAGGAGAGGTAACTAACCACGTGGCAGAGTTTAGAATATAATAAACAGGATTAACGGTGTGTACCATCTCTGTCCAGTATATAATAAACAGGATACTTGAGTGAAGAGATAGCAGAAACAAAGTCAAGCTTTGGGCATAGGTAGCTATTCATAAATAATGCAGTCTCATAGTGATTATTTCAGGAACTTGGATGTGGGTGGAAAAGGCTGAGGTTTCATAGATCTGCAGGCAGTGGTCACTCTCTCCTTGAACATTACTGAGGAATGCCACAAAGGAAAAACCTCTGCTTCAGGCAATAACATCCAAAATAGGACATGCAAGAAGACAGAATAATCGGCACAGGACATACAACCTCCACACACACATACACACATCTTAAAAAATACAAAATTATGCTGATATAACACACACACACACACACACACACACACACACACACGAGATCTGTCTTCCTGGCTTACAAATGACCATCCTCATACTATGTTCTCACTGGTCTAGGCAGGAGGGTTGGGTATCCCAGTCTGTTACCAACTATAAAAAATGACAGCAGCAGATCAGCATCCTAACCCCATGACTCATATAAAGTTATTAGCACCATAAAGACCAAAATAAAACCACGTTGTCTATTGATGCATTAGCACTTGGAATTGTATGTAATACTCTCAGGAATGTACTATGGAAAGATAGGTGAATTTTGTTGTATGAATATATATATATATATATATATATATATATATATATGTGTGTGTGTGTGTGTGTGTGTGTGTGTGTGTGTGTATGTGTGTATGTGTGTGTGTGTGTGTGTGTGTGTATGTGTGTGTGTGTTAAAATAATGATGCTACCAGTGTCCTATTAACATTCGAATATTTGAAAGGACCAATTACTTGAGGGCAGTGGTACAGGAGTTAACAGAATGTATAAATTGCTGCTCATGACAATGATAGGTTTTTGGGTTTTTGTTTGTTTGTTTGTTTTTGTTTGGCTTTTGGTTTTTGGTTTTTGCTTTTTTAGACAGGGTTTCTTTGTATAGCTCTGACTGTCCTGGAATTCACTTTGTAGACGAATATGGCCTCAAACTCAGAAATCCACCTGCCGCTGCCTCCCAAGTGCTGGGATTAAAGGTAAACAATTTCTTTAAGAATTGTTCCCATTTCCTTTAAATTTACCAATGTATAAGAGAGCATGGAAATTTAGCTTCTTAATTAATAGCTGTGAGATTTCCTCCTCATGTCCTGCCTGTCTTCAGTGAAGGGAACTCAGCCAAGCAGCCAGCTAGACTGTCTTCATGTCAGCATGGATTCTACTGAACACTGCAAACACCCTGAGCTCATTACACAGTAAATAGAGCTGATTGTTGTCATAACACAGCTCTGCCATTAGAAGGCAATGCCACAGCAAAGGCTCTTTCAAGACAGCTTGCCCTGGCACTTTGCCACCAGAGCCTTGTAGAACATTAGTGAGGTATTTTTTCTCCCAGGCCACAGGGGGAGCACTTGTACTGATAGAACAATAGGCCTGTGAATTGTTCAAGCACTCCCTTCATTTATGTGAAGGTCTGCACTGAGAGTCACAAGCACAGTCCTTCATGTGTAGCTAGGGACGGGGGTCTTGATCAGAACAATCATCACCCTTCATATGCATAAACAGCAGCCAGATTGATCAGGTCCAACTCCAAGTGCATTTCCTAGGGAGTCTCATCTGGGCATGAAGATGCCCCAGGGACTCTCACATGGAAGTTTAAATATGCTGATGAAACCTGGACAGAGGTGTTGATGGCCCTAGGAAGCCTCACGTGGAAGATCAGCTGCAGAAGGGAATCTCACATCCAGAGTGCATGGAGTCTCAGCTGTAAAGGAAACATCACCAGGAGGTCACATTGGAAAAGAGTAAAGTTAAATCTGACATGCTTTTCAGGCTATTTCAGGCTGTAAACATGCACAAATGGGAGTTCTCGAGCACCACAATGACCCATGCAGCTCCAGATGCTCTGCTGACCCTGATAGCCAAAGACAGTAAACAGGTATGAGGCAGGTCCACCTGAGCTGCCAGACATTTACGTGAGTGCACACAGTCAGAGACTGTCCCAGGCAGAGTACAGGCAGTAATGATTTGGAGTTTCTATAGAGCTAAAGCAATTTGGGAGTGGGGAGTGGCCAACTATTCCAGTTTCAGCCCAGCATGGGCACTATGACAGCCACGTGGTACCAAGGTCATCTTAATGAGAAGATTCCAGATGTAAGAAATGCTACATGCTGAAGTCAGAGCGAGCCAGATCTGGCACAAGAGATCTCAGAGGGGTGTCAATCACAGGTCAAATTCCTGTCTGATCTCTTCCTTCTTGGCCATATAGCCCTGGCATAGTCTTTACAGGGAGACATCTGGAGACCTGAGAGGCAAGGGCCTTAGTGGTGCTGTGCTGTTTGATTAGCACCCAGAGGACCATGTGCCAATCTCCAGCCCCACACTACATGCACTGACTTCCTTACATCTGGAACATAGTCAGGCATCCTCAAAGTCCTTAAGAAAGTCACTCCCCAATGTGCCAGCCTCCTCCCTAAAACAACCATGCAGAGTGACATTCATGGACCCTGTGATGCATACATACTCTCAGCCCAACAACTGTGTAGGCTGTCACATGGTGAATTGAATATGTCTCCAGGGAGTCCCTCCAGGTGCTGCTGAGCCAAGAAGGATAATTTCGTCCCTGACTAGACCACAGTATGTGCCTCAGCTCCTGGCATCTGAATGCCTGCCATGATGTGAATGACCTGTAGGAGGATCTTGGAAGTCCACTCACAACACTTTGTATACTGGCTTCTCTTTCTCTTGACTCACACCTGAAGAAAGAAGCCTTCCCATTTGAGAGACTCCCATGAACTAGTGTGTTTTGGAAAACAGTGCCTCAACACAAACATTTAAACATGATCACATACATGTATACACACAGACACACAAATACATGTACACATACATATGTACACACACGTGAACACACATGAACACATGCATACAGTACAGTCCTCTGCTGATTTTTTGCACACTACGTCTTTTGGAAAGTGACAAGACTTCAATGTCTCCAGTGAAATGTCATTGCTTTTTCTTTAGCAATTTCTCATAGTGCATGCTGAGGGCTCTGTGAAGGGGCACAGTTCCTTCTAGACCTCTTTTTATCCCTTCAAGACAGCTGGCCTTATACAGGATCCTGCTGGCAATTCACTTGTATTGAGTTAAGGGTAAAGAGAATTCTCTGTGACCCTGGATGAATATAAGTAAGAGAATTCCTTTGTAGAGCAATGCTGGGAGCTTCTGGGACTGGAGCTGGTTGAAACAGGACACAGAGGAGGACTCTATGGTTGCTTTAAAGTCTGAGGGTCTCCAGATGCTCTGGCTCTCTAACTATACTGAAATGCTAATGAAAACTTCTAAAAAGTGCTACAAACTGCCTTGCTCTTTCTGAGGGTAAAAGGCTGCTGGTTTAGGTGATTAAAACCTGTAGCCTGACATAGGGAGATTGACTAATGCAGCCTTTGTTCTATCTCTGCAGGAACTGCACAGCTCTAACATTCAGCCTGCTAGTAGAAGTGGCTGGAAGAAAAAGGGACACATTGACAAGTGATTGAGCATTAATTACTAAGCTGTTAAAGGTTTCCCATGAAAGCTCTCTAAGAGAAGGGGGCTAAAACGGAATGAATGAAAACGGGGTTAAGAGAAAATTCTTCTTCGCACTCCTATCGTTGTCCTGAGTACATAGACATCTTTCAGAATACATGATCACATGGTAAAAGTTCATCACAAGTTCAGACATGAAATTCTAATCATAAATTGAAATAGAAGTTCACAGCACTGAATGTTACATGCATATGCATTGGATTAGGAATAAATATTCATCACCTGTTGCAGCTCCACAGGTTCACTGAGAGTTAAAAACCAAATCTAAGTTATTAGTGAAGTTTTGTATAGATAAATTCAGTCAATATTTTATCTTCTGTCATAACACCTATAAATGTTACTTCCATTTTTATGATCTCTTCTTAATGGTTTTACAACCTCTTGGAATGTGAGCTGAGTAGGAGAAAATCTGGTTGCCATTTGTATTAGTTAGGGTTCTCTAGAGTCACAGAACTTATGGATAGTCTCTATATAGTAAAGGAATTTATTGATGACTGACAGTGTACAGTCCATTTCCCAACAATGGTTCAGTAAAGGAATTTATTGATGAAGTCCAATGCCCAACAATGGTTCAGTAGTAGCTGTGAATGAAAGTTCAAGGATCTAACAGTTACTCAGTCCCACACAACAAGCAGGCAAGATAGCAAGAGCAAGACTTCCTTCATCTAATGTCCTTATAATGTCTCCAGCAGAAGGTGTAGCCCAGATTAATGGTGTGTTCCACCACACCTTTAATCCCAGATGACCTTGAACTCGGAGATTTAATCTTAAATGTCTATCTCCAAGTCTCCAGATAAGGGTCACTGGTGAGCCTTCCAATCTGGATTGTAGTTCATTCCAAATATAGTCACATTGACAACCAGCAATAGCCACTACACCATTTAAGAGCAATAAACTGGTGACAGAATGCTCATTGCTGTTTTGACTATCAGAAGACCATGTAATAGCAGTCCCACTAAAAAAGAGCTTAATAAATACTGATATAATTTTAGGATTTTTTATAGGATCATCATGAAGAATTATGAAGTCATCTATTTGTCTATATAGCATCAATACATGACTGTACATCTTCGTAGTTCTGCAGAGATTTGCTCAAAATGGTGAGCTAATACCTAGTGGATGTTATATAGATAATAATAATAGGAATAGGTAATAATAACAGGAAAACATATTGATAGCAGGAATCTTTCCTAAAATAATTTTCTCCTAGATCTTGCCTATCATAGTCTTGTTTTAGATATTAATCTAAGACAAAGACATTTAGGGAAGATCATCTGCTAATTATTAGCATCTTGGCTCCTGACAGAGCAAATTGATGGTGAATAGAATAAACAGATGTGGCAGTGGGGAACAACAGGTCCTTTGAGAGCAGAGAGGAGAAACAACACCCTTGAATGGGAAAGGGTCTGTCTTCTGAGTGGGGAATGTTAAAGTACAGCCCAGAAAACCATAGAGACATCGCACAGACTTGAGATCTTGGCCATATGTAAGATCATGAAGGAGACTCAACTGGAAGGTCAAGTGAAGCATGGGTGTACATCTGGAATAGTATATGGGCCAAAGAGAATGACCTTATCAGTATGGTGGTGCCACCAAGGCTTTCCTAGATGGGAAGATGCCACATAGATTTAATGGCCAAAGTAGCCAGTGGGTCGATGTACATTTCAGGCAGATTTTGCAGTATCTTTGGAATCTCCAGGACTTGTAGATTTCCATGAAGGGCATTGTCATGCCACCATAATCTATGAGCCCATTTAAAATAATGTTTGCAGGATAGGACAATATTTTTGCTCTACCTCAAATCATCTGCTAGATAATTACCTTGTGATGTTTTAGCCAGTTCAGAATTCCATACATTACTGACTCCACCTGTCCCAGGACCAGAAATATTTTTTAGATCACTACACCTGGGTTTTTCTCTATGAGTAATTAAAGTCCAGCCTTTCAGTTTTTGGTTTTGCAAAGTGCTGATTATGTGGGAGGAATTCATACTTGACTACTTTCAAATCTGCCCTAATACATGAATACCATACAATTCCCTCTAGTAGTTAAGTCCCTAAAATCATTTGAGGTGTTGGGCAAGGAGTTGGTCTGGCTGCTCCTGAAAAAGTTTGCATACTCTTTCAGACCTTAAAAATCAATGCTATGTAAGGAGACAGATAAAATTAAGTTTCTGCAAGACCATCTAAAGGTGGATCGGTTGCAAAGAAAAAAAGGTAAAATTGGGTACCTGTTCAGTCTGCTAGCTCCGATGACTAACATGTGATCACCACAAACATAATGATTTGGCGACATGGTAATCTGGAGATTAAATTCCAAAGGTTTTCACTGACAACCATGGTGGGCACTGGTGTGGTTTGAACCCAGTTGTGTATGTTTTATAACAGAGATCAGCATACAACTTTAACAGAATTGTCAGAAATACACACATAGAGTTTAACATCGATGCAATGATATCCTGCCAATGTCCCAAGGAAGGAAAAATGAATTGTATGTTTATGGAGAGACAGGATGAGACTGGAGCACAACGATTAAAGAGGGAGGGGAGTGAAGGCCCTATGGTAGGGAAAACTAGCATTAAGCGTCATTTAAGGGTTCCCATGGAAACTTACTACTGTAGAAGTTTCTGAAAATGTATAAGACATGAATCAAATTTAAGTGGAGTCATCAAAATAATGGAAGAGGCCATGTCTTAACTAGTTATCTTACATCAAAAGAAACCTGCAGTACTGGGAATGGAGTATATCTAGCTAAGTTTTAGCCAAAATATTCCATGGGCATGAAAAACAACCAAGGCTATTGTCAAAGCTACTCATTGTTCTCCACAATCTGATACTACTAAGGCCCAAACAGTTAAGTCCAGCAAGTGTCTAACTGGAGCCTTTACCTGTACTGTTAGTGTTCACCATAAGTACTCTGCTCTCTACCAGAGGAGAAATGCAAGTACCAGTCCATCTCTAAATCATGAAATCTAAAACAGTACCCTGTCTTTGTGCAACATGGGAATAAAACAGGCTGGAAAAAGCAGCCGTTCTCTGACTAGAATTAATGTCCATTCCACTCTTAATTCCTTAGTAAAAACCGTGTCTCTCTCAGATATATCGGGTTGAGCTGGGGAAAGGACCATGCTACTGGGACTGATTTGGATGCACTTGTGACATGTGATGCAGGTTTGTGTCTTTATGATCTGGAGAGCTGCTATTATTCCTGTATTGGCTGGTATAGTTGTAGATGACTTTGGAAGACACCTGGTGATGTTTTCACATGTCCTAGGCTAAGGAAGCGGACCAGGGACCCCTGGTTAGAAATAGAAATAGAGACAGGTTGTTATGAAGAAAACACTCTGTGCGAGTGAGCTAGTGAGCAGGGAGACATCAAATGTTCAAAGATACTGGTCCCCTTTCAGTGACGGGTATATCATCCCTCTCCCATTTGTATTTCCTTCTCATTCCTGCACAAGTTCCCCTTGATGTACAGGTGAGGCAGCCTTTTCAGTTCCTCTGCCCCGTGGATCCCCCACTGCTTCTCTTGATACTGTGCACTCCAGTCCCCACTCTCTTGCCATCTGGACCCTGGACTCTCTTGTGTTCTCCATATCCATGTGTGAAGATTCTGCAATGTTGGTCCCTTTGAATCCTTTTTCCAGTTGTTGGGCACATGTTCATGTGACAGGACAGTTTTGATTTTGTAGGCAGCATGCTCCATCTGATTGCTTTTCACCATAGCATGGTCTGGCAACTCTCTGCCGGTAATTTAATCGTCAAGTCCGTGTTTGTAGTATGCAAGATGTTTGTATTCATCTTGAGTCACTCATGCGCCAGCTGATGGTATTTCTGCTGTGTGCTGCTTGACAAAACACTGGGGTCCTGGGTTTATTGTGTGATGATGACTAACATTTTTCTTACATGTTAATTGGAGCTAATTCCTTTTGGGGAATTCTCTTGTAAGTTTGAAGGCATGAAAAACACTCTATGCTATACTGGCACCCCCCAGGGAACAGTCCTGTTAATTTCTCCTTTTATTGTTTGAGAGTGTGCTCTGAATGAATTTAACTCTTTTATGTGACATTTGTGTATTAAGCTGTCTGTGTTAACTGACTTGATGCTGACTGCTATGCTGATGTTTGAAGCAATCTTCCTATTGGAGACTGATCCATATGTGCATTCCCTGGACACCAAGGAGAAGAGATAACTTCTCTTTTCAGCCCACTATGGGAGACTGTAATGAGCAGAGATTTAACAGTACTGTCAGGAGTGGTCTGGCCCCAGGATATCATAGAGAATCACATCAGAATGCTACACAAACATCATGTCTGGATATGATCTCCAACAGTTCACTTGGGAGATGCACATAAAGTTTAGTCACTGAGATACTCCATACCTCCGGCTTCAAGGACTTCCTAAGGAACACAAGAAGGAAGGTCTTGCCCAATGGTGGCCTTCTGGAATGGAATCCCCATCAATCATCATGTGATGCTTTTCTGTAATAGGTCACATTACCATTAACTTTTGCTTAAGCCACCAAAATGACCCGCTGACCTTTATGTGTCTCTAGAAATCTCCAAAATCACGAATGTCTGTACACCCTGGCCATTTTAGTGCATTATTCTAGATTTATTTATTTTATTTGCATAGGTGTTTGCCTACATGCATGTTTATGTACCATGTCACCCCTGCCCTTTCCCTCAGAGGCCAGGGTCTGGTTTTAGATCCCTACAAGTAGGGTTTGAGATGGGTATGAGGTCCATGTGTGTGCTAAGCATCAAACCCAAGTCCCCTGGAAGAACAGCCAGTGCTCTTAATTTCTACTGACTGTTTAAAGTTCCCACCACTCTAAAATTACTCTGACATGCCTACTTAGATTATTCCTGACATGTCTGTTCAAGACAATGCTAAGTGGAATTCCAGGAATACTGCTACTCTGTCCTGTTGTTGGTGGTGGTGTTTGTTTTTCCTCTCCAAGGTCATTGTCTTGGTCAGGTCAAACTGAAAAGTGAACACCAAAATAGCTTGAGCCCCCTCATGGTGTACCCAGGTTTAGCACTTTCAAAGGTTAAACCTGGAAGTTTAGGCTGAGAGCTAAAATCCAGAGTCACTCTGGGTTTCCAAAGCAGGGAACCACATGAATGCTAGCAAATGAAAACAGAAGCTGATTATCTCATTCCAACAGACAGAATTAGGATTTTACTAACTTTTCTCTCACCAGGTCTGTCTATACTGTCTTTGGATGCTATGTCTCCACTTCTTATACCCTACTAGAAACTGGCCAGGGTTGGATCAATGTGTAAAGTCACTGCCCTGAGGCTGAAAACCTGAGTTCAATACCCTGCACCCATATGTTGTTAAGTTGGCACCACTCCCTGCACGGTGACCTTTACCTCCCGTGTTTGAGCATGCAGCACAAGCACAGCTAAACAAGTGTAAGAAAGATGACTTTGAATAAGATCATGTTCTCTGTACATGATCTGGTTTTGATCTGTCATCTTGCCATGAGCTATATTTGTCTTTGAAGTCCAACTGCAATTGAGAAAATGTCCCCGTCCAACTGTAGGCAAGTCTCTGGAGGCATTTTCGTGATTGACAGTTGATGTGGGGGTGTCTTACTCACTCTGGAAGAGGCCATCCTTGGACAGGTGGTTCTCTGTGGTGTTACACCAGAATGAGCACTTTATGAGGAGGAATCTGGGTTCCTCCATGGGCTCTGCTTCAGGGTTCACTTTCTGGTGACTGCCCTGCTGGAGTTCCTGCCCTAATGTCCAGTGACCTGCCAGTTGTGAATGAAAATAAACCTACTCCTTTCCAAGTAGGAAATTTCCTTGTCCTACTGACCAGGGATGTCAGAGCGAAACTCGGGATTTCCCCCTCCTTCTAAGTGAGCACTCCTCCTTGAAGGATATGTAAGGGAAGGAAGGCATGACTGAGGCTCCTGTGGAGACACTGACCTGCAGGGATAACCTCTGAAACTGATCTGGGATTTCATGGTAAAATGGGAATGTATCCACTCCCTATTTTACACCTTTTCTTAAAGAATTTTAGAGGCTGTACGTTGTTTGTTTGTGTGTGTGTGTGTCTGTGTATCTCTGTGTGTGTCTGTGTGGTTTAAAGGAAAGCTATTTCTGTATGATTATGGGAATGGAATCAGCCTCTGGGTGTGGCTTGCAACAGGACCTTGTGAACAGCTCTATGAAGGAATGTTACTTACTGTCCCTAAGAGTTAGTTCAGCTGGGCCTGTCAGTCACCTGGCAATGGGACAAACCTTCCAGCAGGCTCATTTTCCTGAAGCCATGCTGAGGACATAAGAACAGTTACCCTCTAACGTGATGTTGTGTCTGTTGCTCTCAGAAAACCCACCCTTGACAGCTGCCAAGATCCACTGCCTGCCTCCCCTGGAGTTTGCCCCTCTAAATTGAATAAAATATGTCGTTGAGCTTCCTTCTGACTCCATTTCTCAGTTAATTTATTAACAAGTCTGAGATCTCAAAACAGGGAACTCCGATTTCCTCAGTACCAATTGATATCCAACACAAGGGTCCCCACAGGTGTAAATGCTGGCATGAACGCTGCTCTTTAGGAGGGTACACAGGTGGAAAGGATGCTAGCCGAATGCTATTCTTAGTGGAATTGTTAGAATAGTCTAAATAACCTGGTATCATGCCTAATGTTATTGACTTCTAGTCATGGTTTGAAAACACATTATAATAAAAACTAACTGAAGATGAGTTTTAACCAGTCAAGGTATCAGAGTTTCGCATGCTTTCCAAAGTGTGAGAGAGCAGACACTTCCATATTGTCTTGTAGGGAATATAACTTTTCAGTGTGCTCTATGATGCAAACTATTAATATAAAATACAGATTTTTATGATTTGGAAAGAACACCTTAAATGTTCTATTATAGACAATTGTTTACACGGTGTACCACTGTAGAAATAGAAAGCATGGCAATGGAACTAAATTCCCATACTTTGAGCTCTGGTGGGATGTCCTGGATCTCTTTGTTGACATAAAACTCAAACAGGAAAATTTGACAGCATTTAAAATGGTGCGGTACAAACCCAGTCTCATGTAAGTGTGGTCAAGTAAAGAGCTGACACAGCTTATCAACTGTGTGAAAGAAAACCCCAGATAAGAAGCCATAAATACACAGTCTCCTGTGGCCTTAAGCACAAGACTCCTGCAAGGAGCCTCCATGTTCACAGGCTGGAGGACAGGTTGGAATGTCAGTTCTACAGAGATTGGAACGTCCTAGGTTCAGAGGCCAGCTCTCATGGGCAGGTTTTCAACCTCAGAAACAGCCATTCCTTGCCACACGCTGCATCTGAACTTGCCTCTTAGAATAAAAGCTTTGTAGAAGCTATTAACTTTGAACTAACATCTTGGAATAAGAAACAAAACCCCCCTAGAAGCTATCAACATAGCAGACCACTAGCTGTCAAATGAACATCAGCTGAGGATGTCATCAGATAATGATTTAGACACATATAAACCTTCGCCCACCTCTATGTATCTGTTTCTGTGGTTACCCACCAATGTAGTTTAAACTTGCCTTGATTTATGACTTTATTTCTTTGTGTTGTAAGCATGCACACACACACACACACACACACACACACACACACACAAGCTCCCCCCAAGCTGTAATCATATACAGACAGACAGACAGACAGACACACACACACACACACAACATACACACACACAATACACACATGGCACTGTTTCTTCTCCAGAACACGGAATTTGAGATAAGGTAGATATGTGTTTCCATGCCATGGTCATGCATAATGCTCCAGCACTAAATACTCTTTAATCCCTTTAAGGTGAGACATGTGTTTGCTTTAAAGTAATGATAACAACAGCAACAATAACCAGGAAACTCTTTCACTTCCAGTAGTATAGAAAGTTTTATTCAATACAGAAAATGACCTTAAGTTCTCCCCAGAGGCCACCATGCACCCCTATCTCAATGTTTTGAACAAGGTCCCTTCCTTCCATCCAGTATTGCTGTTGTCTTCTGGTGCACATCAGGGCTGTACCACAAGGTGGCACTAGGACACAAAGAAGCTTAGTGTTCATAAAGATCTAAAGAATAATCTAGGTGGTGGGGATGTATGTACTGGGTGGCAGAATTCTCTTCTTGTATGGACTCAGTAACAGCAAAAATGTTCTGGCATAGGAGTGTCCCTATGTAGCATAGACTTTGTTGAGGTTTTATGTTGTCCACACCACAGACATGAACGTATAATGATTCCTTAAAAACCCAAGTTAACCGGGCATGGTACTGCACACTTTTAATTGAAACACTCATAATACATAAGTAGGCAGATTTTTGAAGAACCTGAGGGCAGCCTTTC
>NW_028227260.1:35129432-35376932 GCF_978045245.1 Mus caroli | reverse complement strand
TCCTCACTGAACCTGAATGCCCCACTTAGACTCTCTGGAAAAGATGAGCCCCGAGAAGAACAACTGTCATAGGTACCAACAGCGAGTCACCATTGCTTCCTATTTAAGTTTTAACTAGCCTTCAGTGCAGTTAAGTTACTGTGTTATTTTCTTTTACCTTCTTCTATTCCATTTCCCATGAATCCTTTCCTTGTTGAGATCTAAGTTTCTATTTAATATCCCTTCTGCCTAGAGAACTGTTCCCGATAATCTTGAAGAGGGCCTTCTCCAATGTTCTAGTTTGCTTTTTGGTGCTGTGAGGAGACACTGACCAAAACCAGCCTGGGGAGGAAAATGTCCATTTCATCCTAAAGGCCCAGGCCACAATTCCTCATGGAGGGAAGTCAAGGCAGGTCTCAGCGCAGGAGGTAGGAAGTGAAGCAGACAGTATGGATAATACTGCTCACCAGCTTGCAGATTGCTTCTCCAGCTGCTGTGTTTGATGCAGCGCAGAACCACCTGCTGGTGATGGAACCTTTCATAGTGGACAGGCTCTGCCACACCAATCAGTAATCAAGATCATTTCTCACAGACATGGCTACAGGGCAATCTGATCTGGGCACTTCCACAGTGAGACACTCTCAAATGACTAGACTAAGTTAAATCTACAGCAGTAACTAAGTGGAATACCTGGTAAAGAGTTCTCCAACTCCTGCTTGAGAAAGAGTCTCATTCTCCACATATATGTATATGTGAAATTTGTGTACATGTTTATAAATATTTGTGTGTTGTATTTACATATCCTTTTGACTGTGATGAGAAATTATTGGAAATTGTCATCATGGAAAAGATTTTAGGCACAATCACATGATTATAAATGGCCGAGGTATCCTCCCCCTATCAGAATTCAGGCCATGTGCCCCCTATAGCATAGAGCATAGTGCTGCTCCTCTCTCTTTCTCTTTCTCTCTCTCTCTCTCTCTCTCTCTCTCTCTCTCTCTCTCTCTCTCTCTCTCTCTCTCTCTCTCTCTCCCTCCCTCAGAGAGTTAATAATGAAACATGCTGTGTTCTGAAACCCCTTCCTTATATTTGTTTCTGCAAAATACACACACACACACACACACACACCCCTAACATATGCATGCACACACACACCTATGTATGCATACACACACACCTAACATATGAATGCATACACACACACCTAACATATGCACACACAACATACACACTCACTCCTAACATATGCATGCATACACACACACCCCTAACATATGCATGCATTTACACATACACCCCAACATATGCATGCGTATACACCTAACATATACATGCATACATACATATACCTAACATATGAATGCATACACACAAATGCACACACCCCTAACATATGTATGCATACACACACACCTAACATATGCATGTGTACACACCTAACATATACATGCATACATACACACACCTAACATATGAATGCATATACACACCTAACATATGCATGCATACACACACACCTAACATATGCATGCATACACAACTAACATATACATGTATACATACACAAACCTAACACATGCATGCACACACACACACCTAACATATGCATACACACACACACACACACACACCTAACATACGCATGCTTTCCTGGTAGTTTTTCTCTTCTCTACTCCAGGACTGCAGTGGTGAACACAGTGCTCTATGACTTGTTCACCAGGCTTCTTGATTCCACCCCCAAGAATCTCTAATTTTCCTCCTTTCCTCCTCTGATGCAAATGGAGCGATTTAGAATACTCTTTACCTATTAAGTCCAGTAGCTCTTTCCTTTTCCTTGGTGGAGGCGGATATACAACTCTTGGCTTCTTGCGTGGAGAGAAACCACATCATCACAAGCCACCCACCAGCCTCTGTGATTCTTGGATTTGGAGTCTGATCAGCAGCTCATAAAGAGACCTTGAGAATTCAGTGAAATTCTCATTTTGTTCCTTTTAGGATAATGTGTGTGTCTGCTGACAGTCTCCATCCAGTCATGCACTGTGGTCATCTAACACTTGGTTTTCTATCGAATCTATTGGTAGCTGTTTCTTCTCTGTGGTTTTCTTGGTTCCCACATCTCTAGTGTGTATCTGTTGACAGACAGATCCCTTCCTTAGTATGGCTCACGGTATGCTGAATCTCTACATACAAACTTTTTCTCACTATAAGCAATGGCTGCTACTCTGTCTCACACAGTTTGTTGAAGTGAGCCCAGGCTGCTGAATGAGCTTGGCTCTCCACAAGTCCAGTTCAAGCCTGGTTGGCATGTATATGTGGTGTCCCTTGCTCTGGAGGCTAGAGGTCTCCTCTTCCTGCCTCACCTTCTGGTTGAGTGCCCACAACTCCCAGAATGTATTTATACACTTTGCTGCCTGAGTGGGAGGCAATTCTCAGCACTGAGGAACATCAGGGGTGTTCTCTGGAGACCCCAAGATGGCTTCCATTACACAGAGAGAGCTTGGAGGTCTCAAGGCATTGTGTATTTCTGTATCTCTATTCTGTGCAGGCTCTCTCCTCTGATTCTCTGCCCCCAAGGTATCCAGCTACCCCAGTCTCCGCAAGAAACCCAAGGGAGAGACCTCTTGGCTCCATCTGGTGGAATTGAAACTCTTGCATGCAGAAACAGTGGAGAATGTGTGGCTCTTTGGAATAACCCCATGCTTCCTGTCAGCTGCTACCTGCCCTGTGCTTCTTGGGTTTGTCCCTTGCTAACAGCTAGTTCTGGTGGGGATGGCCATTGCTTGTGACTGGCAGAAGTCACAATGTAAGTGTGTATTTTCTATTGCACAAAAGGTTGTGTTCTGTAGGTCTGGCCCTGCTGCTTGTACTTAGGTCTTTAAATTCGTTCAATTAAAGGAGAGTTGCACCATCCCCCACTCCTCTCTCCAACCCCTGTCCTGTCATCTCTATTCCCTCTTACCTGCTGTGTGTTTTTAGTGTTGCCATGGGTGTAGCTTCCCTGACATGGATAGAAGGCCCAATCTTGCACCAGACCTTCCTGGTATCTTACACTTTCTGCCTCCTCTGCCACTATGGTCTCTGTGCCTAGCATATTAGGGCTGTGTTGTATGTGGATGTATCAGTTTGGCCTGAGCAACCACAAAAAGATTTTCTCTGAGGTAGGAGTACTACAGATTTCAGCAATGGTCTCTGTGTGAAAGAAAAACAAGTTTCATTTTAAAATTAGTTTAGGTTTTGTTTTATTTTATCTTTTTGTGTGCATAGGTGTTAGGCCTGGACCAAGGTCTCTGTACTCTGTGCATGGGCATGCAGTTCCCTAAAAGTCCAGTAGAGGGAGACAGACCCCCCTGTTCCTGCAATCGCACAGAGATGTTTGCCAACATATTGGAGCTCAGGCATTGAATGCAGGTCTTCTGGAAGAGCTGCAGTGCACTGACCTGCTGGGCCATGTCTTTGGCTGCCATCACCTGAAGAGAGGATATATTTAATGAGTAGCCATATCAACACTTGTCTGTGGCTATAAGTATTTGGAAAGCAGTGAGGAATTACCCTGGTTCAAGAAGGTGCCTGTAGCATGTCCTCCTGTATGGGGCCTAACTTCACTAGACACAAGTAGTTGGCTAGGTCTGTAGTCCCACATGTGATCTGTCTCCTATTGACCAAGCTGTCAGTCCAATTGCTGCTTCTCCCCATGATTTAAATGCCACCATTGCACATTTAGGACAATGCTGTTTAAATGCCACTATTGCACATTTAGGACAATGCTGGTCATTGTTAAGATTCACAGGAAACAAGGCTGGGGTGATTGCTTTCTACACGTGGCTACTTGCACGGCACCTTCTGATACTGTGTCAGCTAGACCCACAGGAGGATGCTTTTAGTCAGACCTAGCTTTAGTCCTCGAAGTCCTATGTCCAAAGTGCCAGGTGTCTTCAACAATATGGGCTTTGCTTAAATTCTGGGAGGCAAAAAAGGGGAGTGATGATCAACCATATTGTCTGTGGCCGTCTCCTGGTCTCCTCTGAGCAAACACTCAAGAGGATATTATTCATGCCTGGTACTGTGCAGTTATTTTTCAACAGTCTATGGCTCTTGGAGGAAGAATTTTATTTAAAAATGAATGTGTATGTTCATGTGTACATGCAATGTTTTGTAAATATAAAATAATAAGAGCACTGTGTATATCTCAAGTGTCCTTATTGCTATTTATGTCTGCTCCCTCTTTAAGCGCGCCCTAATTTTTTTCTAGTTTCCTTTTCATATCTCATGTTCAGCACTACGGTCCTTTCTGCTTTCATGGTTTCTATGGTAACTCCAGACATATACTCACATCCAAGGATCTAGAGTTAGGAACCACAGACGATTGGGAACCTGTGGCTTTCATGTTTCTAGGTCTGGGCTACCTCACCCAATGCCTTTCTTTTCTAGTTCAGACCATTTGGCTGCAGAGTTCATGATTTCATTTTTCTTTCCAGCTGAACAGTATTCAGTACTAGCGTGCAAGGACCAAATCATCATTGTCTGTGGATCTTCTGAAGGACATTAAAGTTGTTACCATGCCTTAGATAGTGTGAATCAAGTGGTAAGGAATATGGCTGAACAAATATCTGTGGGGTAGGATGTCGGATCTTTTGGACATGTGCCTGCCAAGGAGTGGAATAGCTGGATCAAGGTCACACAGTATATTCATAGGTAGGATGCTGAGAATTCTGACACTGCACTATCTCCTAGGCACAACACAAAGGGACATAGCAAGCTTCCTGGTGCTTTATGACTATCCAGTGACACGTTGTGTGCCTGATTCTTGGTTAAATCAGCTGTTGCCTGGATACACTGACATTTTACTATCACTAGTGACACCAGTGGGGACACTCTTGGTCTCCTGTTCTTCCCATTTCTGTAAAGTCATGATCCCCCTGCCTCGGTTTTCAAAGTGTTGGGATTACATCTCTACCTCAGGGAAACTTGAGAGGACATGGCCAAAGAACATTACACATGCCCTTTGGTTACCTCTTGGACACTCTGCCCTTTGGTTACCTTTTGAAGACTTCCCTTTGGTTATACCTTGAACACTCCCTGTAGCAGAATACTGTCTTCAAGGGGAGCTCGGCCATTATTCCATATTCTGTCTGCATGAGTGAGAGGAGAGTCCTCTGCAAAGATAGGCAGAGTGAGCAGCCTTGGGGTAGAAGGGACCACATGGCAAGGAAGAATGCCATATTTCAGCAGCTGGAACACATGCTTTTGTCTTCCTAGAGACTGGGTTTGGTCTATTGGACACATTCAGAGGCCACCTGCTTTTCCAAGTTTCTCTTGCTGAACTGGGCTGCTTGCCTGTTCCTTTGGCCTAGCACTTTCCTTTCACTGAAGGTCACACTGCCATCCAAGCTAGCCAGCAGCTCTTGATCTTCCTGCCTTTCTTGGTTTTCAAGTGTTGCTGTTATCGGCGTCCATCACCACATCTCACCATCAGATTTGCATGCCATACACAGCTCCGTTCCTTGTATGTCAGAAACATCATGATATGAACAATACACATTCTCTCTTTGCCCGGTGCTTCTCTTGGCTTTTCAATTTCCTTTCTGCTACTTTCTCAGACTTCTGTGTACGAATATAAATTCATCTGTCATTACTCCCACCAGCTTCCTTTATGGGTTCTGGTTTTGCTGACATATATAGAAACCTTTCCCCCCTGGCAGCTTACAAGGGACTCCCCAATCAGGAATTATCAAGTCAGCGTGTGGTTTCATTTGCTATGTACAATCTGTAACCTGTTGCTATTTGTTTGAGATACACCAGGAAGTTCAGATCCATTCTTCACCTTCAAATGTCTATGCCGTTTTCACAGTACCTTGGTCTTAACCTGCACTTAAGATGCCTGGGAAAACAGGAGAGGCTACACTCCCTCTTCCCTGTGTTCTGCAGGCAAATGACTACAAAGACTCTCTGAGTGTGACTTACAGCACACTGCTAACCCTTCCCACCTGACACCATAGTAGACTCAGACCCTACAAGTAAAAATACTTAGATTCCCTGAAGATGAAATGAAGCTCTCCTTCCCAATGCTTCATTAGAGGAAAACGGCTATGAGCTCAACTCTGAGCCATCTCTCCTTCCAGGTCTTAAGAAGGGGCTCACTGGATCCTGAGAGCTCCACACACAACGCCACCTGAGAATAGGCTTCCCGAGGGAAACATGTCCTTCTTCCATACTCTCCTGAGATCCCTGATGCCAGTGTCCCCACACTCTTCCTTTAAATACCTATCTATATAGGACAATGGCCTCCAGCTGGCAACCCCAGGGAGCTCAGAGTCACAGCACTGTTCTAGGCCACTGACCCCACCTTACACAAGCCCTGCCCACTGCAATGGACCTCTTCTTCTACAGTGCTCCCTCCACACTTCAGCATCTCTTCCCACTTCCTTACTTGCCCGTCCAATAAGCTACCACCTGTCCCTACTACAAGGATCCCTCCTTGCTCCCTTTAAATAATCCTCTCAAATGAATTCCCTCCTGTTAGTCCAGATAGCTTTAGTTGAGTGTAGTGCCATTTATTAAAGTTCTCTCCCCAGGAACCAAAGTGCCCTCGACAGATTGTATACAATTACCACACCCAAGGATTTGTTCTCCAGATTTCTGAGTTCCAGGCCAGCCTGGTCTACAGAGTGAATTCTAGGACATACAGGGCTATATAGAGAAACCCTGTCTCAAAACAAAGCAAAACAAAAAACAAAACAACAACAACAACAACAAAAACAACCAAACAAAAAAGAGTCTATTGAAAAGTTATAATCAAAGGTGTATGTTGATTTGTACTGTTAGTTGAGGGTGAACTTAGAAGGTAGAATGGAGTTTAATTATTCAGAGTTGTGTGGGCATCTCCTCTAATAGTTTTCCTCTGTTAAAGAGTTTCCTAGAAGGCCAGCATTTGGGGGTGAAGCCCTATAGAAGGCCACAGGATATCCCTAGCTGCATCCTGCCTGGGGTGGTCTGCTGTGATCTCCTTACCCCCTCAAGAGGAAGCCCCATATTAGACTGTCTCTGGAAGCAACAGCTGCACCTCTCATCAGAATGCAGGTAAGGGGTAGCTGCCCCCTCGTCACCAACTGCTCCCCAGGAACTTGAGATGATTCTCCAAGGAAAAGGAGCCAGTGCTTGCTCAGTCTCTGTCCGGGAAAGGGGGTGGTGAGAGTCTTCAATCAGTGCTGTGAGTCGCCCATGCCTTTGAAATGTGGGTTTCCTTGATAAGCATTGAGCAGTTTCCTTGATTTGTTCACCAGCCTGAGGCAAGCATGCGGATGGACTCTGAGGAGGAACTGTTTGCTGAGTGCGGGCCTGCAGATCCTCAGAGACAGTCATTGTTGGGCTATCTGAAGGGCTTTGGGGGTTCTGGGTCATGGAGACTAAAAGGCTTTGCTGCCAATGTTCTCCAGAATTGCAGTGAGTGTGGTAAGTGAAGCCACTTTCCCTGGTTGTGGGCAGTCTCTAGGGAGGTGGCTGTGCTGTGTGTGGAGTGAGTAGCCTGACCCAGTGCAGTTCTTGCTCAGCCCCTTTGCAGACCCCGCCTCCTGTGGCATTCTTGCTCTGCCCCTTTGCAGACCATGCCTCCTGCGTCATTCTTCCCGAGCCTCTTTGCAGACCATGCTTCCTGTGGCAGTCTTGCTCTGCCCCTTTGCAGACTAAGCCTCCTGTGGCAGTCTTGCCCAGCCCCTTTGCAGACCCCACCTCCTGTGGCAGTCTTGCCCTGCCCCTTTGCAGACCACGCCTCCTGTGGCAGTCTTGCCCTGCCCCTTTGCAGACTTAGCCTCCTGTGGCAGTGTAGCTCAGCCCCTTTGCAGACCACGCCTCCTGTGGCAGTGTATCTCAGCCCCTTTGCAGACCAACCACTCCTCATGTGGCAGTCTAGCCCAGCACCTTGACAGACCACGCCTCCTGTGGCAGTCTTGCTCTGCCCCTTTGCACACCAACCACTCCTCATGTGGCAGTCTAGCTCAGCCCCTTGGCAGACCACGCCTCCTGTGGCAGGAGTGCTTTCAGGAGAAGCTGAAGCTTCTTGTCTCTCTTGCCTCCACAGCCCCTTTTATCCCCCTCCTCCTTACAGGTCACTTTCCCACATTCATGCATTCACATCTTTTTTATTTCAAGACAAAACCTCTGTTTTTGACCAGATCTCTCTGTGTGGTCAGAGGTTTGGCACTGTCCATTAATACCTGAGCGCGCATTTTCTGGTACACAACCCAAGCAATGAGTGTCCAGTCCCGGAATCTTTCAGTTGGCCAACGTTCACCCAGGAGGGGCAGAGCCCCCTGGAGCCGTTCTTCATTCTCTGCCCTGCTGCTGGCAGGCCCAGCTTTGTACCTAACCAGTGAAGGCAACCGCCAGAGCTGCTGTGAGTGAGAGCATGCTCAAAATGGCTGTGTGATAGTCTGAAGATAACATTTCACATCCCTTGCATTCTTTCCACTCCTTCTGCAAGTGCTCTGTAAGCCTTAGGCTAGGGCTGATCTGTGAACCACTTCACATAAGGAAAAACATACCTGCTACTTTAAACACAGTCTAAAACCCAGGGGGAAACTCCCATATGTAGAAGAGATTTAAAATTTCAAATATTTTTGAGAAAATAACATGGAGTATGGTGGATGGTAACCACAGGCAGCTGATGGTCTGATAAGCACTCTCCTTGCCTCCTTCTCCGAAGACTGGCTTATCTGCCCAGTCCTGAAGCTGTTCTTTGTTGGTTCTGCCTTTCCTTTTGATGCATTAGCTCAAGAAACCACAAAATCACCCTGGAAGCAAAGGAGATTTTCAGTCCTTGGAAACTACTGCTCAGTGAGGTTGAATTTGAATCCCAAGGATACCCAGCAACAGAACTGTGGTGTTGGTGTGAGTTTCTCTACTTCGTGCTTCATCTCAGGTGTCTCTGATCAAGAAAGTTGGGACTCTTCCAGGACCAGGAAGTGGGAGTCTGTGGGTTGTGGAGCAGGATGGGGGAGGGTATAGGGGGATTTGGGGATAGCATTTGAAATGTAAATGAAGAAAATATCTACTAAAAATCAAAAAAGAGAAAGGAAGACAAAAATAACTAGAGCTCAAGTACTAACACACACATACTCACACACACACACAAAGACTTGCACCTCCATGCAAGAGGTATCATGGGAAGTGACCATGAGCATTGAAGGAAGTTGCAACATGTAAATAAAGATGACATACTTGGACCTAGCCAAGAAGAGTCATCCTTGGGGCTTTGGGGGGGGGGAGCAAAGCAACTTCTTATTGAATCTGCAGCCCTTGGAAACTCTGAGATTCCTTCCCACATTGCCCCTGTCTTCCCTCATAGGAATCAGGCCAACTGTGCCTGGGCTGTATGTGAGGAGTAGCCCTTCCTTGTGGGCAGAAGACTCAGGAAGCATCTGCTAGTGCCAAGTCTCATGGTCTACCAATTACCCAGGGATACCATCCCTGCCTCACCTAGCCACCTTTAAGAATGCTCTGTGCATCCATCCCTCACTCACTAGCCACCTTTCAGATCATTCTGCACAGCTGGAATGCTCTGAGCATCCATCCCTCAATCACTAGCCTCCTTTCAGATCCTTCTGCACAGCTGGAGTGCTCTGCCCATCCATCCCTCACTCACTAGCCTCCTTTCAGATAGTTCTGCACAGCTGAAACGCTCTGTGCATCCATCCCTCACTCACTAGCCTCCTTTCAGATAGTTCTGCACAGCTGGAATGCTCTGCGCATCCATCCCTCACTCACTAGCCTCCTTTTAGATAGTTCTGCACAGCTGGAGAATTCAAATCCAAATCCCTGTGCAGGATCTGAACTCAGAAGTCCAAAATGGGGTCCTTGGTGCATTTCCTCAACTCCTTTCTGGTTAGAGGCTTGAGCCAGCAGATCATGTCTGAGGAATGTGAAAATCAGTCTGTAGGAAGTGATGCGATTAAGGAATCTGGTGGATCTATGCTCAGGAGCAAGCCATACCCTGCTCTGCACTCTCGTTTTCTATGTGTGTGTGTGTGTGGGGGGGCAGTCTGAGCATTTGTAGGTTAAAGAAGAGATAGCTCAGAGTCTAACTGTGCCGCCCCCTCCACTATCCTCTACCCCCACTTCCTTCTAGGTCTCCCATTTCCCATTGACCTTCCTGGACAGAAGTCAGGACTTCTTGGCTTCCATGGATCTTGAAGCCTCATTTAAATGAGACTCTAGGTCGGTCCACCACGATTACAGTTTGTGAATCACACAGATCTTCCAAAATGATATAAAGCCAAGAGACTCCTAGGATGGAAGTGCCTAGCATCTGTGGGATCCAACCACTACTCCATATATCACCAGATTATCATTACTACAGGGAACGAATGGTCAGGCAAGTCCCCGACATTTCTATACTCTCAGAGCGGTGGGGCTCCCTTTGACCTCCTGATACACCCATTGCCTGGGACACTCTGTTTGTTGGTCATAAGAACTTGGCCTTAGAGTATCAGCCTTCCTTTTTAGGTCATAGTCCCATTCCCTGCTTTCCTTAGCTCCAAGAGAGGCTCCAGGCTCTCTGACTATTTCCTGCCAGTCTGTATGCCTCTGGGGTACAGAGTCCAGCAGAGCCTCAGGATCTAGGTCGGCATGCAGGCCAGTTGAATCACTGTACATGAATTTGTGAGGTGACATCACCCGGCAACATCATCTTCTCCTTGGAATCAGGATATGGAGCACAGGAAATGGGTAGTTAAAGGGTCTCTAGTGTCCCTGAGACACATGTGAATGGAAGCAGTGGTCTGAAAGGTGGAGAGAGTGGTCATCCCACCCAGATGGGAGTGCCCTCTGAGCATGCCTATAAGAGATGCCTCCATTGAGTTTAGCCACCCCTGGGATTCTCTCTCACCTGTCTTTGTCTAAAGGCTCCTGCCTAAGCATATCAGTGATACTTTCCAGTATCCTCTGCAATGCTCAAGAAATGAGTCTGGCTACAGTACATTTATTGAATGAGCTGAATGAATTGTGTTAATCGGTGGGTATGAGTAAGGAAGGGGTGAGTGTCTGCATAGGTAGGTTAGTCCCACAACATCGAAGCTTGTAAGGACACGGCACATTTGGATCCTCTGCCCAGTCATTATCCTGGCTGGTCCCTGAGCTTCAGTGAATACTGTGATGTCACTCTAACCAAACTAAGCCCATGCTCTATAGGCGAAAGTCACTGTTTGTGGAGAACAAAGCCATGAATGAGGCTTTGGTTTTGACCTGCTATGGTGTCCTGGGCAGGTTACTTCACCTCTGTCCTTAAAGTGGGCATGGAGGGCGGGGATTTGATGACTGTATGTTGTTTGATGTTTGGGAGGACAATGCTTGTCATCTTTGCAAGCATACACACGAAGGAATTTTTGTGTTCCAGGAACCACTAGTAGCTTCTTGAAATATCTGAGTTCTCCAGATCAGTCCACAAGGCTGTTGCTAGAAGCCTGTCTTGTTCTGAGCATGGCTTCTGCAGCACCCTCCTCCCTCCCAGAGTAACTACACTGACTCTCTGAAGACCCTGCAGTAAAGTGCTACCTCCTCAGTGCCTGTATACTTGCTGCCCAGCTGATAATCTTCTCAGTGGGGTCTCTTTGCCTCTACTATTTACCTGACTGTCCCCTGGAAGCACTAGCAACTTGCCAAAATGGCCTTTTCTGGCTCTACTCCTCACCCTTCCTCGTCTATATATGACCTGCCTGTTGTCTCCTTCGACTGTGTGTCTTTGTCACAGGGTATTATTCCTGTGTGCAGAGGTTGCTGTCTTCTACGTTAACATTTCCTGCATATTCAAGGATAAAGGAAATAGCATAGGACTGAAAACTATTTTACCCAGGCCTGAACTGATGGGTCAAGTTGGCCAGTCTTGTCTTCCAATGGACAGGAAGTTCCCTGTGGTTGCAGAGTCTTCCTTGGAAGGGATTGGGGGTCTGGGCAGTGACAAGACACCCAGAGTAGGCCTGGGACAGAAGTTGAGTATTCTGTCCATTTTCCTGAAGATAGCAGGGAGCCATGAATGTCTTATGCAGAGCCATTTTGAGACCATGTCTCTTCAAGATGGGGTGGCTGCCTAGGACGTTAGTGTTGGATAGGGCAGATGACAGGGAGCTGGCCCAGGGCAAATGGTTATAAGGCCAGTTAACATACATAGGCAGGTCTATCATAATTCCATCCAACATCTCTACAGAGACTCTGAAAGCTATAAGGGTCTAGTAAGATATTTTGTAACCTATAAAAAACCGTAGGTGTCAACCTAGACTAATATACCCTGGAATACTCTCCACCATCATACCTTGATACAGCGAGATATAGATATTTCAAGATAACCTAGATTACTATACCCAACAAAAATCTCCATCACCATACATGGATAAAACACGATATTTCAAGACCAATCCAAATTCAAACAATATCCACCCACAAATCCAAGCAAATGGACGCAGGAAATATGCTGGAAGTTAAACATGAACAACCCAAATAACCCAATTTAAAAATGGTGCACAGTACTCAACAGAGGAATCTCAAATGGCCAAGAAGCACTTAAAGAAGTGTTCAAAGTCCTTAGTCATCAGGGCAATGCAAATGAAACATCTCTGAGATTCCTGTTATACCCATTAAAATGGCTAATATAGAAAAAACAAGAGATAGCACATGCTGGAAAGGATGTGGAGCAAGCAGAACACTCTTTCACTGCTGGTGGGAGGGCAAACTGGCACAACAACTCTGGAAATCATTTTGGTGGTTCCTCAGAAAATTGGGCATAGTACTACCTTAAGAACCAGCAATACCACTCCTGGGCATATACCCAGAAGATGTTCCAACTTGTAATGAGGACACATGTTCCACTATGTTCATAGCAGCCTTATTTATAATAGCCAGAAGCTGGAAAGAACACAGATGTCCCTCAACAGAAGAATGGATACAGAAAATGTGGTACATTTACACAATGGAGTACTACTCAGCTATTAAAAATCAATTAATTTATGAAATCCTTAGGGAAAAGGAAGTATCTGGAGGATATCATCCTGAGTGAAGTAACTCATTCACAAAAAATACACATGATATTCACTCACTGATAAGGGGATATTTGCCCAGAAATTTAGAATACCCAGGACACAATTTACAAAACACATTAAACTCAAGTAGAAGGAAGATCAAAGGTAGGATACTTCATTCCTTCTTAGAGTGGGGAACAAAATACCCATGGATCCAGTTACAGAGGCAAAGTTCAGAGCAGACCCTGAAGGAATGACCACCCATACTCTGCTCCACTTGGGGATCCACCCCATAAACAACCAACAAACCCAGACACTAGGCAGATGCCAACAAGAGTCTGCTGACAGGAGCCTGATATAGCTTCTCCTGTGAGGCTCTGCCAGTGCCTGGCAAATACAGAAGTGGATGCTCACAGTCATCCATTGGACTGAGTACAAGGTCTCCAATAAAGGAGCCAGAGAAATACCCAGGGAGCTGAAAGGGCCTGAAGCCCCATAGAAAGAACTTCAACATGATCTAACTAGTACCCTCAGAGCTCTTTGGAACTATACTACCAATCAATGAAAATACATGGTAGAACTTGTTGCTCTAGCTATATCTGTACAAGAGGATGGCCTAGTAGGTCATCAATACGAGGAGAGGTCCTTGGTCCTGTGAAGGTTCTGTGCCCCAGTATAGGGGAATGCCAGGACCAGGAATGGTTCTGGGTGGGTTGCAGAACAGGGGGAAGGGAGAGGAGATGGGTATATTCAGTGCGGAATCTAGGAAAATGGATAACATTTAAATGTAAATAAAATTATCTAATAAAAAATAATTAATTAAAAATAATTTACAAATATACATTATTTACTAACTGTGGTAGTTTGAATAACAATGGCTTCCATAGGCTCATATATTTGAATGTTTGGTCACCAGGAAATGGCAGTATTTGAGAGGAGTAGGAGGTGTGCTCTTATTAGAGAAAGTGTGTACTTTGGGCTCTCAAAAGCCCAAGCCCGTCCCAGTCTCTCTCTATCTTTTTACTGACTGAAGGTCTGGATGTAAAACTCTCAGCAACTTCTCCAAAACCATGTCTGCCAGCATGCAGCCAAAGCACCCCACAATGACAATGCCTAAACCACTGAAACTGTATGTAAGTCCCAATTAATATGTGTCCTTTTATAAGAATTGCTGTGGTTATGATGTCTTTTCACAGCAATATAACATTATCAACCAAGGTACCAATTAAAATTATTTTGTAAGAATGTCTATGAACGTAGAGATCATGAATTCATACACACACTTAACATAATAAAAGCAATATATACAATACCAACAGCCAGCATCAACTTAAAAGGAGAGAATCTAGAAGCAATCCCACTAAAATCCAGGACAAGACAAGGTTGCCCATACTCTATCTATTCAATGTAGTACTTGAAGATCGAGCTAGAGCAATTACAAAACAAAAGGAAATCAAGGAGATACAAATTGGAAAGGAAGAAGTCAAAGTATCACTATTTGCACATAATATGAGAGTATACATAATAGACCTCCAAAATTTTCCCAGACAACTCCTAGAGCTGATAAACAACTTTAGCAAAGTGCTAGGACATAAAATTAACTTAAACTAATCAATATCCTCATTTTATACAAATGAGAAGCAGGCAGAGAAAGAAATTAGAGAAACAACACCCTTAACAATAGACAAAAATAGTATAAAGTATCTTGCCAAATTTAGCAGGCAAGTAAAAGATCTATATGATAAGAACTTCCAATACCTGAAAAAAGAAATTGAAGAAGACCTCAGAAGACGGAAAGATCTCCCATGTTCATGGATAGGTAGGATTTACATAGTAAAAATAACCATCTTACCAAAAGCAATCTACAGATTCAATGCAATCCTCACCAAAATTCCAACACAATTCTTCACAAACATGGAAAAAGAAATTCTCAACTTCATAGGAAAAAAACAAAACAAAACAGGATAGCCAAAACAATTCTCAACAATAAAAGAACTTCCAGGGGGAAATTACAATAGCTGAACTCAAGCTGAACTATAAAGCAATAGTGATTAAGAAAAAAAAACATGGTTATTGGTACAGAGACAGACAGGACAAAAAATTAAATATAATCGAAGAACCAGAAGTAACCCACACACCTATGGACACTTGAACTTTGACAAAGAAGCCTAAAACCTATAGTGAACCAAAGAAAGCATCTTCAATAAATGTTGCTGGTCTAACTGGCTGTATGTAGGCTGAATATATATATATATATATATATATATATATATATATATATATTCATGAATGAATATTCATATATATATATTCATTCATAGGCTGAATATATATATTCATGAATGAATATATATATTCATTCATAGGCTGAATATATATATATATATATATATATATATATATATATACATCACCTTGCACAAAGGTAAAGTCCAAGTGGATCAGGGAACCTAAATATAAAATCAGATACACTAAAAGTAATAGAATAGAAATAGGGAAACAACCTGGAACTCATTGGCTAAGGCAAAAGACAAAGTCAATAGGACAAATGAGCAACCTACAGACTGGGAAAAAAATCTTCACTAACCCTACTTCTGTTAAAGAGCTAATATTCAAATATATAAATTACTCAAGAAGGTAATCTCCAAAAAATGTAAAATGGGGTACAGTGCTAAACAGAAAATTCACAACAGAGAAATCTCCAATGGCAGAGAAGCACAAAAAGAAATGTTAAAAATTTTTAGTCAACAGAGAAATGCAAATGCAAACGACCCTGAGATTCCATCTCCTACCAATTAGAATGCTAAGATGAAAAACTCAACTGACAGCAGATGCTGGCAAGGATGTGGATAAAGAACATTTCTTCACTGATATTGGAATTGCAAACTGGAACAACCAGCCTGGAAATCAATCTGGAAGTTCCTCAGAAAATTGGAAATTTTCTCTGAAGACTGGGCTATACCACTCTTAAGTATATATACGTAAAATACTCCCCACCATACCCAAGGACACATGCTCTACCATGTTCATAGCAGCCTTATTTATAATAGCCAGAAACTGGAAACAACCCAGATGTCCCTCGGCCAAAGAATGGATACAGAAAATGTGGTTTATTTATACAATGGAATACTACTCAGCTACTAAAAACAAGGACATCATGAATTTTGCAAGAAATGAATGGAACTAGAAAACGGCATCCTGAATGAAGTAACTCAGACTCAAATGGAAATGCATGGTATGTACTCACTGAGAAATGGATACTAGGAAATATGTAGAAAATGTTTAGGATACAACCTACAGACCATAAGAAATGTAACAAGCAGAATGGCTCAAGTGAGGATGCTTCAATCCTACTTAGAAGGGAGAAGGAAATAATCAGAGAAGGCAGAGGGAGGGAGGGACCTGGGTGTGAGAGTGGAGGGAAAGGGAAAGGAGGAACAGAAACAGGTAATGGAGAAGGGGTGTGTGGCAATAGAGAAGCCCAGAGGTTCAGGCGAATGGATGGAAATAAGGAGCCTTCGGGGTGGAAGGTAGGGGGACTTTCTAGAAACGACCAGAGGGTCAGAAAGTGAGAGACTCTCAGGACTCAGTGAGAGTAACCTTAGCCAAAATGCCCAACACTGGGGACAGGGAACTCAAAGAGTCCACCACCAGTACATAGAGATGGCATCAATAGGATGGGCTGGATTACTAACCCAGAGTCAAAATTTCTGACCCAGAATTTACTGCAGGGACAAAAATGGAGAAGAGACAGGAGGAAAGATGGAGCAATAACTGACCCATCTTGGGATCCATCTCATGGCCGGGACAGGGAGGGGCACTAAGGACCAAAACTATTACTGATGATACTATGGTGTGCTTACACACAGGAGTCTACCATGGCAGTTCTGAGTGGCCCTTCCTGTAGCTGACTGAGACAGATTTACACCCAACCCTTGGACTGAAGTCAGGACCACTATGGTTGAATTAGGAGTAGTCTTGAAGAAGCTGAAGGGAAGAGAGACCTAATAGGAAGACTGGCAGTCTCCACTAACCCAGATCCCAGGAAGTTCCCAGAGACTGAACCACCAAATAGGAGCATAAAGGGCCCGGGCCAAGTCCTCTGGCACATATGTAGCAACAGGCTGCCTGGTCTGACCTCATTGGTAGATGTGCTTAATCCCCCAGAGACTTGAGGCCCCAGTGAAGCGGGACATCTGGTGGGGTGAACATCGGGGTATGAGGAACTGTGGGAGGAGATGGGAGGGCAATGACTGAAATATAAATAAAATAATAAATATTAAATGACTATGGACTACTATGCATAGTCAACTCAATGAAAGCACTATGGCTTCTTTCAATCCTCTCTTCCACACCCCTTCCAGATAATCAGCTCTTCAGCTGATAATGTTTTATGAACATCCAAGTCATACTTGGAACAACACCACAAGGAATAAAGGCCAGAGTTCTTAAGTCTGAACAATGTTTCTGTTAACCATTATTAACCAAATGTTTTTTGTACTACTACATACCGAGGTGGTCCTTGGCTTTGCAGAACTTGGTAGTTTTCCAAAGTGCTCTTCCCTCTTGAATCTTAACCTCTTATATGTAAGTCTTCATAGAAAGTTATAATCATTGTGAAATTTATGACAGCCAGTTCTCTTCAACAGGTACTTAGGCCCCTGCCAGTGAACCACATTCTTCAATAAGCATAAAATTCCTTGGCTTTTGAAAGATACATTGTAACCTGTCTGACTGCTAACAGGAATTTTAATTTAGGTGAATGCACAGTAGAGTTAGCATGCAAATAATAAGATTCAGACATAGATATTACTGACTCTGAAGTTCAGTGAGATCTTGGTAATGGAATGAGTTGTGAATTCATAGATGACTTTTAGGATTTGTGACAATAGAAAATCTAGGAGAACGAAACAGATTGATATGTTGGGTATTAGTTATCTTAAATAATAGTTACTATCTGCATTACCTCCCATTCTATTCCTTATCAGTACAGTGTGGCAAATTCATCCTCAAAGCCTTAATTGCAGAGTCAGTGGATTCAGGTCTATCAGGTATAATAGGTAGATTCTCTAGGGTTCTGTTATAAATTAGGCCCTCATGCCCTCCCAGTAGCTCCACATGAAAATATATAATCACTTGAAATGCTACTCAAAAATTTGCACACATCTTAAACTTAGTAGAACCTAAGATTGAAACTGAACAGATAGGGAAATTTGCTCCTGATCCCTTATCTACCACTCTACCCAGTATGCCAAACACAGTTGAACCAGAACATTGGGTAGGATCTCTGGGTCAGTTCATTTGTCCCTGTCATACACCCCATCTACCATAGGGCCTCACATGTTTAACTCAATCCAGAATTCTAATTAAAGATCCCTCACCCCACATCCCTGCCCAATGCTCACCCAACCACCAGTAATGGGCCCTGACAATGCATGGATCCTGGCCCAGAACTATATAGAGAGACCCCTGAGCCAAGTTCCTTCCTACTCACCTGATCATCTGTCAGTCATCCCATTTATCTCATGAAGTTGCATTAGGATAGCTGTGAGTCAGACTTAAAATCTAAACAAAAACTTCAGGTCAGAATCCAAGGGCAAGTCAGCACCTTCCCTTCCTGAACTGTCAGCCATTTCATTCAACTAATCTGGAACAGCATGAAATAAAAACCTGGAGTCAATGTTGGACCTCCAGGAAGGAATCCCCTGATCCAGATTCCGATGATACCATGCAGTGTCTGGGCCCTGGGGATGCCTGGAGCCCAACCCAGGAGCTCAGTTGGAGACACTCAAAGCCACCCCACTCTGTTTCCTTGTTTATCTATTAGGTTTGAATGAGAATCATCCTCTCTAGTCACAAATACTTGATCCCAAGCTGGTGCTAGTCTTTGTCAGAGGCTTAGTGGGTATAATTTCAATGGAGGAGGTGTTCTGGAGATTTGGGGTACTTACTGGTAGATCACGTGTGCACCCATCCAGGAGGTATCTGGACACTCAAATGGAACACACAGACACACATAAACATACACACACACACACACACACACACACACACACACACACACACAGACACAGACACAGACACAGACACACACACACACAGACACACACACACACAAACACACACAGACACACAGACACACACACAGAGAAGCCAGTTAATTTTAAAATGCCTTGGCTACTTCAAACCTGGGCATTCCAAAACTGTCCCCTGCTACCCCAGGCACAATTGGGGACATTGCCATTGGTCACTTATCCAATTTTTTACATAGTTCATTGGCTTTATTTCCTGCAGCTCCTACATCCATCCATATCCCACCACTTCATGGAAATTTCTCCTTCTCCTCCTCTCTGCTCCCTTTTCATTCAACTCTAAGGGTCCCATCCCATCTCCTTTGCCCAGTCATTGGCCACTGGCAAATATACTGATTGATCAAAAACCAATTGAGGACAAGGACCTTTAGCATTTGGACACACAGATTCCTGATTGAATCAAAGCATCAGAACCACTCTCCAACAGGAGGTATGCCACTAGAGTTATGATGAATGAGTTTAAGAACTTGTACCATGAGAAGACCAAACCTACGGATAATAGGAGTGGATGAGAATGAAGATTTTCAACTCAAAGGACCAGCAAACATCTTCAACAAAATTATAGAAGAAAACTTCCCAAATCTAAAGAAAGAGATGCCCATGAACATACAAGAAGCCTACAGAACTCCAAATAGACTGGACCAGAAAAGAAATACCTCCCGACACATAATAATCAGAGCAACAAATGCTCTAAATAAAGATAGAATACTAAAAGCAGTAAGAGAAAAAGGCCAAGTAACATATAAAGGCAAGCCAATCAGAATTACACCAGACTTTTCACCAGAGACTATGAAAGCCAGAAGATCCTGGACGGATGTTATACAGACACTAAAAGAACACAAATTCCAGCCCAGGCTACTATACCCAGCCAAACTCTCAATTAACATAGATGGAGAAACCAAAGTATTCCACGACAAAACCAAATTCACACATTATCTCTCCACGAATCCAGCCCTTCAAAGGATAATAACAGAAAAAAACCAATACAAGGACAGGAACCACGCCCTAGAAACAACAAGAAGGTAATCCCTCAACAAACCTAAAAGAAGACAGCCACAAGAACAAAATGCCAACTTTAACAACAAAAATAACAGGAAACAACAATTACTTTTCCTTAATATCTCTTAATATCAATGGACTCAACTCCCCGATAAAAAGACATAGACTAACAAACTGGCTACACAAACAAGACACAACATTTTGCTGCTTACAGGAAACTCATCTCAGAGAAAAGGATAGACACTACCTCAGAATGAAAGGCTGGAAAACAATTTTCCAAGCAAATGGCATGAAGAAACAAGCTGGAGTAGCCATTCTAATATCTGATAAGATTGACTTCCAACCCAAAGTCATTAAAAAAGACAGGGAGGGACACTTCATACTCATCAAAGGTAAAATCCTCCAAGAGGAACTATCAATCCTGAATATCTATGCTCCAAATACAAAGGCAGCCACATTCATTAAAGAAACTTTAGTAAATCTCAAAGCACACATTGCACCTCATACAATAATAGTGGGAGACTTCAACACACCACTTTCACCAATGGACAGATCATGGAAACAGAAACTAAACAGGGACACAGTGAAACTAAGAGAAATTATGAATCAAATGGATCTGGCAGATATCTACAGAACATTCTATCCTAAAACAAAAGGATATACCTTCTTCTCAGCACCTCATGGTACCTTCTCCAAAATTGACCACATAATTGGTCACAAAACAGGCCTCAACAGATATAAAAATATTGAAATTGTCCCATGCATCCTATCAGATCACCATGGACTAAGGCTGATCTTCAATAACAAAATAAATAATAGAAAGCCAACCTTCACGTGGAAACTGAACAACACTCTTCTCAATGATACCTTGGTCAAGGAAGGAATAAAGAAAGAATTTAAGGACTTTTTAGAGTTCAATGAAAATGAAGCCACAACATACCCAAACTTATGGGACGCAATGAAAGCATTTTTAAGAGGAAAACTCATAGCTCTGAGTGCCTCCAAAAGGAAACTAGAGAGAGCACACATTAGCAGCTTGACAACACACCTAAAAGCACTAGAACAAAAGGAAGCAAATTCACCCAAGAGGAGTAGACGGCAGGAAATAATCAAACTCAGGGGTGAAATCAACCAAGTGGAAACAAGAAAAACTATTCAAAGAATCAACCAATCAAGGAGCTGGTTCTTTGAGAAAATCAACAAGATAGATAAACCCTTAGCCAGACTCACCAGAGGGCACAGGGAAAGCATCCTAATTAACAAAATCAGAAATGAAAAAGGAGACATAACAACAGATCCTGAAGACATCCAAAACACCATCAGATCCTTCTACCAAAGGCTATACTCAACAAAACTGGAGAACCTGGATGAAATGGAGAAGTTCCTAGACAGTTACCAGGTACCAAAGTTGAATCAAGATCAGGTTAATGATCTAAACAGCCCTATATCCCCCAAAGAAATAGAAGCAGTCATTAATAGTCTCCCAACTAAAAAAAGCCCAGGACCAGATGGGTTTAGTGCAGAGTTCTATCAGACCTTCAAAGAAGATCTAATCCCAGTTCTTCACAAACTATTCCACAAAATAGAAACAGAAGGTACTCTACCCAACTCATTCTATGAAGCCACAATTACTCTGATACCTAAACCACAAAAAGACCCAACAAAGATAGAAAACTTCAGACCAATATCCCTTATGAATATTGATGCAAAAATCCTCAATAAAGTTCTTGCTAACCGAATCCAAGAACACATCAAAACAATCATCCATCCTGACCAAGTAGGTTTCATCCCAGGGATGCAGGGATGGTTCAATATACGGAAATCCATCAACGTAATCCAGTATATAAACAAACTCAAAGACAAAAACCACATGGTCATCTCCTTAGATGCGGAAAAAGCATTTGACAAGATCCAACACCCATTCATGATAAAAGTCTTGGAAAGATCAGGAATTCAAGGCCCATACCTAAACATGATAAAAGCAATCTACAGCAAACCAGTAGCCAACATCAAAGTAAATGGTGAGAAGCTTGAAGCAATCCCTCTAAAATCAGGGACTAGACAAGGCTGTCCACTTTCTCCATACCTATTCAACATTGTACTTGAAGTCCTAGCCAGAGCAATTCCACAACAAAAGGAGATCAAAGGGATACAAATTGGAAAAGATGAAGTCAAAATATCACTTTTTGCAGATGA
This sequence comes from Mus caroli, assembly GCF_978045245.1. NCBI lineage: Eukaryota > Metazoa > Chordata > Mammalia > Rodentia > Muridae > Mus > Mus caroli. The sequence goes on along the minus strand of NW_028227260.1, from coordinate 35,354,665 downwards.
TATGATAGTATATATAAGTGACCCTAAAAATTCCACCAGAGAACTCCTAAGCCTGATAAACAGCTTCGGTGAAGTAGCTGGATATAAAATTAACTCAAACAAATCAATGGCCTTTCTCTACACAAAGAATAAACAGGCTGAGAAAGAAATTAGGGAAACAACACCCTTCTCAATAGTCACAAATAATATAAAATATCTTGGCGTGACTCTAACTAAGGAAGTGAAAGATCTGTATAATAAAAACTTCAAGTCTCTGAAGAAAGAAATTATAGAAGATCTCAGAAGATGGAAAGATCTCCCATGCTCATGGATTGGCAGGATCAACATTGTAAAAATGGCTATCTTGCCAAAAGCAATCTACAGATTCAATGCAATCCCCATCAAAATTCCAAATCAATTCTTCAACGAATTAGAAAGTGCAATCTGCAAATTCATCTGGAATAACAAAAAACCTAGGATAGCAAAAACTCTTCTCAAGGATAAAAGAACCTCTGGTGGAATCACCATGCCGGACCTAAAGCTCTACTACAGAGCAATTGTGATAAAAACTGCATGGTACTGGTATAGTGACAGACAAATAGACCAATGGAATAGAATTGAAGACCCAGAAATGAACCCACACACCTATGGTCACTTGATCTTCGACAAGGGAGCTAAAAACATCCAGTGGAAGAAAGACAGCATTTTCAACAAATGGTGCTGGCACAACTGGTTGTTAACATGTAGAAGAATGCGAATCGATCCATTCCTATCTCCTTGTACTAAGGTCAAGTCTAAGTGGATCAAGGAACTTCACATAAAACCAGAGACACTGAAACTTATAGAGGAGAAAGTGGGGAAAAGCCTTGAAGATATGGGCACAGGGGAAAAATTCCTGAATAGAACAGTAATGGCTTGTGCTGTAAGATCGAGAATTGACAAGTGGGACCTCATGAAACTACAAAGCTTCTGCAAGGCTAAAGACACCATCAATAAGACAAAAAAACCACCAACAGATTGGGAAAGGATCTTCACCTATCCTAAATCAGATAAGGGACTAATATCCAATATATATAAAGAACTCAAGAAGGTGGACTCCAGAAAGTCAAATAACCCCATTAAAAAATGGGGCTCAGAACTGAACAAAGAATTCTCACCTGAGGAATACTGAATGGCAGAGAAGCACCTGAAAAAATGTTCAACATCCTTAATCATCAGGGAAATGCAAATCAAAACAACCCTGAGATTCCACCTCACACCAGTCAGAATGGCTAAGATCAAAAATTCAGGTGACAGCAGATGCTGGCGAGGATGTGGAGAAAGAGGAACACTCCTCCATTGTTGGTGGGATTGCAAGCTTGTACAACCACTCTGGAAATCAGTCTGGCGGTTCCTCAGAAAATTGGACATAGTACTACCGGAGGATCCAGCAATACCTCTCCTGGGCATATATCCAGAAGATGTCCCAACCGGTAAAAAGGACACATGCTCCACTATGTTCATAGCAGCCCTATTTATAATAGCCAGAAGCTGGAAAGAACCCAGATGTCCCTCAACAGAGGAATGGATACAGAAATTATGGTACATTTACACAATGGAGTACTACTCAGCTATTAAAAAGAATGAATTTATGAAATTCCTAGCCAAATGGATGGACCTGGAGGGCATCATCTTGAGTGAAGTAACACAATCACAAAAGAACTCACACAACATGTATTCATTGATAAGTGGATATTAGCCCAAAACTTTGGATACCCAAGATATAAGATACAATTTGATAAACGCATGAAACTCAAGAAGAATGAAGACCAAAGTGTGGACACTGTGCACCTTCTTAGAATTGGGAACAAAACACCCAGGGAAGGAGTTACAGAGACAAAGTTCGTAGCTGTGATGAAAGGATGGACCATTTAGAGACTGCGGTATCCAGGGATCCGTCCCATAATCAGCTTCTAAACGCTGACACCATTGCATACACTAGCAAGATCTTGCTGAAAGGACCCAAATATAGCTGTCTCTTGTGAGACGATGCCGGGGCCTAGCAAACACAGGAGTGGATGTTCACAGTCAGCTATTGGATGTATCACAGGGCTCCCAATGGAGAAGCTAGAGAAAGTACCCAAGGAGCTAAAGGGATCTGCAACCCTATTGTTGGAACAACATGATGTACTAACCAGAACCCCGGAGCTCTTGTCTCTAGCTGCATATGTATCGAAAGATGGCCTAGTCGGCCATCAATGGAAAGAGAGGCCCATTGGACTTGCAAACTTTATATGCCCCAATATAGGGGAATGCCAGGGCCAAAAGAATGGGAATGGGTGGGTAGGGAAGTGGGGGGCGCTATGGGGGACTCTTGGGATAGTATTGGAAATGTAATTGAGGAAAATATGTAATAAAAATATTAAAAAAAAAATGCTAAAATTAAAGACATCCACATTTTGCATATGAAAAAAAAAAAAAAAAAAAAAAAGAACTTGTACCATTCAGAATCCACTCTGTTTCATGTATGCAGTTCAAGATGTGAACTTTCACCTGCCATCCCTTCATTCTCCAATCAGGAATTCATGTACCTCTGGAATGATAAGTCCAAATAATCTATATTTACAAGTTGCAGTTTTCACAGTGTTTTATCATAGCAATATAAAAATAAGTAATACATAGATAATAACACAATACAAAGCAGAAATCACGTGTAGTCTGAAACGAGAGCCCTAGAGTAGCTCAGTGGTGAAAACCAAGGGTCACTCAGCTAGATGATAAACTGACAAGTGGGATAACAGTAAGTATCCAAACACACTCACCCCCAAAATTGAGACAAGACATATACACCAAGAAATACCATAAGCATCCTAACTCTAAATGAGTAGATCCTGTCGCAAAACAGAAACTGCATGAATAGCCAAGACAATATACATATTTCTCAAATCAACACTTAACAGACTAATATTCTAAGCAACATAGCTGGTATATAAGAATTTCAAAATGTCAATTTTCAATATTTCCAAGGAACTCAAAGATGATAGGAACCAATGTCTGAATGAAGACAATGAAAAAAAAAAAAACAGTTAAATAAGGTAATGAAAAAGTTCAATGCATGAAAAAAATTGAGATAGAAACTGAGATGTAAACTCAACCTGAAATAATAATTTGTGTGTGTATGTGTGTTTGTATGTGTGTGTGTCTATGTGTGTCTGAAAGTAACAAAAAATCTCATAGTGAAGAATATATTAGGGTAGAAAAAAATCATTACTTAATCAAACAAAATTACTTAAACACACACACACACACACACCAAAAACAAACAAAACAAACAACAACAAAAAACCCACCAGAACACCAGGAACAAAGCAACCAGTAAATCTGGAACACAATGAAAACACCTTGGCTCTGGAAAATAATTATTAAGGAGGACAGAAAACATGGTAAAAGAAATAGAAAATATGTTCCACAAAATTGTGGATGAATAGATAACTGGTCTTAAGAAACCTCAGAGACACTGATAAATGGATATTAGGAAAAAAGCTAGGAATACCCATGGTAAAATTCACAGACCACATCAAGCTCAGGAAGAAGGAAGACCAGAGTGTTAGAAGGGGGAACAAAATACCAATGGGAAGACTTACAGAGACAAAGTGTGGAGCAGAGACTGAAGGAAAGGCCATCCAGAGACTGCCCCACCTGGGAATCCATCCCATAAAGAACCAACAAAACCATACATTATTGTGAATGCCTACAAGTGTTTGCTGACAGGAGACTGATATAGCTGTGTCCTGAGAGGCTATGCCAGTGCCTGACAAATACAGAAGTGGATGCTCACAGCCATCCATTAGACAGAGCACAGGGTTCCCAATGAAGGAGTTAGAGAAAAGACCCAAGGAGCTGAAGGGGTCTGAGGCCCCATAGGAGGAACATCAATATTAACTAACCAGTACCCCCAGAAGTTCCAGGGATTAAGCCACCAACCAAAGAATACACATGGAGGGACCCATGGCTCCAGCTGCATATGTAGCAGAGGATGACCTTGTGGGACATCATGGGATAAGAGGCTAATATGACCTTCAGACCATTTTAAAAGTCTAAAGTACAAAGATTCTTCTGAGATTCAAAAAAAAAAATCTCCTCATATTATGTCCCCACAAAATAAACAGAAAACTATATACTTAATACATACAATGGTACAGAATATTCATTACTAAAATATAACTAGAAGGGCCTCTAACTCGGTTGCTCAAATGATTACTCTCTCAAACCTCTTGAGCTGAAACTCAATATTCTACAATGCTCAGAGCATTTTTTCTTTCATTTTGGACATTTGTAATAAAGTAGATAGTAGGATATGAGTAAATTGCATGATAATGTGAAAAAGAAAAAATAGAGAAGAGTAAAATCAGCATTCTAGGGTAAAAATTGGATATTATGTAATTAGGGGTTTTTATCTTTATTGATAGCAATATTTTAACATGAGTAGATATTCTCTCCTTGAGATATCAATATAAATATTATAATGGCGGGGAGCAAGGGGAAGGGGAAGTGAATAGGGGGGTTTCTGAGGAGAAACTAGGAAAGAGGATAACATTTGAAATGTAAATAAAGAAAATATCTTAAAAAATAAAAATATTATAATGGTTTCTCTGTACAGAGATCAAAACATGTATTTTTAATCCTTGTTTATTTCTACTGTCTGTTGTCATTCTTCGTGGTTTTCCTTTGGTAAATATTTTGTCTCTTTGCTGCTTAGTTTTGTTTCAAATAAGAAGAGATCATCTCTCCAGCATCCCAAATTGTGTGACTGCAGGCACCTTGGCAAGCTTTTTGTTAAGAGAAAATAGTGTGCTAAGGTAGAATCCTGTTTTTCCAATAAGTGATCCATGAGTTCAAAAGAAAACTTACTGTGGCCACTAATTCTGATGGCGCGTTATCTGAACTTGACACCTGGAATAATCCGTGGCTAGGTGGTGGTTATGCCTCACTCATAGATTTATTTAAGTTTGAGGGGAAACTGTTTTTGGTTGGTTGGTTGGTTGGTTTTAAATCTAAGACTATCTTGGCAGGTGGACGGACACATACTCTGAATGTCCTGGCAATGCGGTCCATGGTGAGGCTTAGCGGAAGGATCTAGAGACGAGTCAGCTGACGCTGAGTAGCCAATGAGAATTCTCCACTTCCTGCTTTAAATTAGAGCCATGGCAGTTACAGGAGCAGTTGCCATTAAGACAATGGTGCCCCTGCTATGGGGAAAGCCTCGCGGATAACGAGGGGCTGCCAAAGTGGAGGACATGGGAAGTCAGAGGACTTAACTGCTTGGGTAAACTACAATAGTCTCTTTAAATAAGTTAAACGTGTTTGCAGGCTGAATGGCCAGGGTAGAAGGATTAATCTGTGATCTGAATGGATCGCTCAATGGTTCTGAATCTGCTCTCATTTGTTTTGAGGAAAGGTTTCTCTGAACTTCACTCATGGGACTAATCCTTTCCTACTGCCCGTTTAAGGTTCTCCATATAGCCTTCACGAATTTATATTCCTGAGAAGGACTTGGTGACACTTCAACGACTGTGGCACGAGGTATTGAAGTTCTACCTCAACCTACATTAACGTGGTAGGATGGATTTTATGACTTGGTCCTTTAGAACAGTAAGGACTGAACTGTGTAGATATGGAATACCTTAGTACAGTATTAATTAATTAATTAATTAATTTATTTATTTATTTATTTATTTATTTATTTATTTATTGTTGCTTTGATTTGTTTTGGTTTTTCCAATCTGTCAGTTCATGCTATTTTCTGAGCTGATTAGACACCAAGGGTCCCGGTTTAGAAAGGCTTAATATGCTGATATCTTAAACTTTTCCCTCATGTAGTGTTACAGAGGTTTCAGTACATCTCATCCTGCATTAGGGTCTTTGATCTATTTTGAATACTTTTGGTGAAGATTCCGGGAGAGGTTGGAATGGATGTCCATCTAGGCTTCTTTATCCACTTTAACCAGCTCTGTTTGTTGAAACAGTTTTCTTCAATATAATTTTTTTGGCATATTTAAAAAACATAAGTGGCCGTGTCTGTATATTTTTATTTCTGAGTCATCTATTCTATTGACGGGGGTCCACATAGCTCTGTCTCTTGTAATAACATTCATTTTTGTTTCTATGGCTCTGCAGCCTGAGAGCAGGTGCTGTGGTTGCTCGAGCATTGCCTTTGCAGGGGGATGACTTGGCTCCCTACAGTCTTTTGTTGTTGTCTCCTTATTTTGAGCCGTTGTGTTCCTTTGAGCTAAATATAATTGGGATTTTGCAAGGCATTGCATTGCTTCTGTAGGTAACTTTCAGTAACATGGTCGTTTTGCTGTTCTATGTAGTGGGAAGCCTTTCACTCTGCCAATGTCTTTTTGAGTTTCTTCAGTGTTTTAAAGTTTACACTGTTCAAGTACTTAGCTCCCTTAGTTTGGATTCTTTATAAGTGTTTTAAGTTTTTGAAAACACTGCGTGGGATTGCTTTTCTGCTTAATTTCTCAGTACCAAAGTTTCTGGTGAATATGAACTGGACAGAATTTTATGTTGCTGTGCATACTGCTTTTCTTGGTGAAAGTGTTAAAGCACACCTTAGTGCTTGTGCTCAACTGTTGGTACTCTTCTTAACTGTAGTAGCTTATCATTTACCCATAGAGAGATTATTTAACCTTCTCCTTTATGTTTATAGCCCATTTACTTCCTCATCTTGCATTACTGCTGTAGGCAAAACCTTCAAGCAGAATACAGGGGTTTAGAGAGCTGATCCTAGTCTCTTATCCATTGACTTTAGATAAAATGGTTTCTGCTTTCACAGTTCAGTATAATGTGCTTTACAAGTTTGTTATGTAGAACCATTTTATGTTAAGGTGTGCTCTGAGACACTTCAGGACTGCTGTCACAAGCAGAACGCTAGCTTTTCTCAAGCCCTTTTCTGTGTATCCTTCCATTTTGGGGAATGTGACCTTTTAAAGCAAGCATACTTTTTTCCACTGTTTCATTTTTCATATAATCCTTCAATCTCTCCTCTAAATATGTCTAAGGACTGAATTACATCTATTGATTTCTGTATCCTGAAGCTCCTCTTGGCACTGATAGGAAACTAGTTTGATCATAATAATTTTGCTGAAGGCTGTGAGCATGCTGTGAGCAAGTCCTAACCTGAGCTAAGTTTTCTCAGAGTTTCACATTATTATTTATTTCTTTGTATGATAGTAATGTTTAATTGGAGAGTTTCCTTGAATCTTTATTCCAGCCCCAATATTCATTAGATTAAGTGGTGCAGTTTGCTGGTGAACTTTTTCACTGGCTACTTGTTTGATTTTTTTAGTTCTAATATTTTTATTCTTTGTTTTCAAATTCAGTTTCTTGCTGATGTTCTCATTTATGTTTCTAGTTTGCATCTCTATTTCCTTAGCTACATTCCTTCACCTGCTACTTTGTACCTTATTTGAAACAACTAAATCTTATTTTGTACAGAGTTTGAATTCTCAGTGCAGCTTTCCAGTCACTTCACTGTCTCAAGTTTCAGCAGTTACATTTTAGGGGTTATGATCATTTCCAGGTTTTCATAGTAATTGTGCTTCTGTGCTCTCATTTCTACATCACTTGCTATTGGTATTTCTTCTAGTTTTATTTGGAAATGTTACTGAAGAGCTTCCTCTTGCAGGCTAAATCTTCATTACTGTCCAGAGGACAGAAATAACCACTATAACAGCTGTAACACCAATACAGACCATGACTGCAATAGACAGGAAGTTGATTAAATCTAACTACCACAGCTCAAATGAGAATATAGCAGAAAGTAAAAAAACTAGTGCGCGGTGAGCCATAAAGTTAAAACTGAATGTGGGTCAAAGTGGAAATAGTAAATGAATGAAGTTAATTAGGTGGGTGGAGGAACCTAAGAAGAAGCAATGCTGAATAAGGGAAAGGAAAGTGTAGAAGAAAATGGAAGCATGTTAGAAAGAGGAGGGGAGGGGCTGGTGAGATGGCTCAGTGGGTAAGAGCACCCGACTGCTCTTCGGAAGGTCCAGAGTTCAATTCCCAGCAACCACATGGTGGCTAATAACCATCCGTAACAAGATCTGGCGACCTCTTCTGGAGTGTCTGAAGACAGCTACAGTGTACTTACATATAATAAATAAATAAATCTTTAAAAAAAAAAAAAGAAAGAGGAAGGGAAAGAGGAAAAGACTGCATGAATCAGAAGATATGTGTGAACAAAACTAGGTAAATGTAAAGACTGAAATAAAAACTAGAAGGTTTAAAATGCCAGACACTCTTACTGAGGCTATGGAGTGCTAACAAAAAGGGGCCTATCATGACTGCCATTAAGAAGACCCAACAAGCAGCTGAAAGAGTCAGATGCAGTTATTTGCACCCAACCAATGGACAGAAGCGGCCTAACCCTGTTGTTGAATTAGAGAAGACTGAAAGAAGCTGAGTAGAAGGGCGACCCTGCAGGAGGACACTCAGTCTCAATTAATCTGGAACCCTGAGATCTCCCAAGCACTGGACCACCAAACACACAGATAATATGAGGCCCCCAACACCCATACAGTAGAGGACTTCTGGTTTTGTGTCCACTCAGAGATGATGCACCTAACCCTCAAGAGCCTGTAGGCCCCAGGGAATGTAGAGGTCAGGTGGGGTAGGCTAGGGGCATCCATGCGGAGATGTGGTGGAGTGGGGTGGATGTATGTGATGTAGGGCAGTCAGAGGGTGGATGAGGGGCAGGGAATGTAATATGGGGTGTAGAAAACAAATTAAAAATAAATAAATTTGAAAAAAGAAAAAATGTACATTTTAGATGATATAAATGGATAGCAGAAAGAAAAGAATAAAATACAATGGGCAAAATATTTTCTAAAGGGTCTATCACATAGAGATGCTTATTTCTAGGTTGGAGTGTTCCAACTGAAGATTTACAGTGGATCATCTCATCTTTATTAACTTTTGCATTCGTGCTGATCCCTGACCACTCATAGATCAGTTGTTTAACACAGTTCCTTTTAGGGGCTTTCATTATGCTCTCTCTCTCTCTCTCTCTCTCTCTCTCTCTCTCTCTCTCTCTCTCTCTCTCTCTCTCTCTGTGTGTGTGTGTGTGTGTACTTGAGACCTGTGTGTGTATTTGTGTGTGTGTGTGTGTGTACTTGGACCCTGTGTGTGTGTATGTATTTGTGTGTGTGTGTACTTGAGACCTCTGTGTGTGTGTGTGTGTGTGTACTTAAGACCTGAGATTGACATGGACTGTCTTCATTTATGGCTATTTACCCTTAAAATCTTTCATGAATTAAGCTTTTAGCAGTACCACACATGTAAGCAATCATAGTAACCACTTTCTCCCCAGCTCCTCTCTCCTCCCTTCCTTGCCCTGATCTCATTTTCATATCCATGACTATTTCATTCTGTGAACTCTTGAAATCAGTCTGAATCATCTGAGGGTCATGGCTTTAAAGGTTTGCAGAGGAGTCTTGTGGGTTCAGCAGTGGGTAAACAACTGAAGACAATAATTCTCTTTTGCCCAAATCACCTGCACTTCAGAAATAGAGCAGAAGCTGGGCGTGGTGGCGCACGCCTTTAATCCCAGCACTCGGGAGGCAGAGGCAGGCAGATTTCTGAGTTCGAGGCCAGCCTGGTCTACAAAATGAGTTCCAGGACAGCCAGGACTATAGAGAAAAACCCTGTCTCGAAACCCCCCCCCCAAAAAAAAAATAAAACAGAAATAGAGTGGAGGCTCCATGAACTCATCCTCTGCTCTGGACTGACTGATGGCTGACTGCTGGACTGTGTGCAGTCAGCTATAGTTTCAGTGAGTTCACCACTGTAGTGGCTGTATGGAGGCTAGAGAATGACGTGTTCTAATTTTATTTTACACACACACACACACACACACACACACACACACACACAAATTCTTTTGAATTGTTTTCTCTTTCCTTGAAAATAAATTTCTTATTTCAAATAGTATATTCTGTTTTTCCCTCCTTCACCTCCTTACATATCCTTCCCTACCTTCCCTCCCATCCAGATCCCTTTCTGTCTCCCTTTACAAGCCAAACAGGCTTCTAAAGGATAATAAAATAAGATAAAAGAAATCCTAACATATTGGAATTGGATAAAGCAAGTAAACAGAAAGAAAATCGTTTGAGAAAAGGCATAAGAACCAGTGAACCACTTGGTCACACACTCAGGAATCCTTTAAAAAACACTAAACTGAAAGTCATAATATATACACAGGGGACCTGGTCCAGACTGTGCAGTATCTTTGTATATTGTCCCAGTCTCCGTAAGTTCATATGTGCATTGATATTGATATTATCGATTTTTGAAGGCTTTGATTTCATGTGTCCTCATCTCCTCTGGTTCTTCTATTCTTTCTACCTCTTTACACACACACAGAGAGAGAGAGAGAGAGAGAGAGAGAGAGAGAGAGAGAGAGAGAGAGAGAGAGAGAGAGAGAGAGAGAGAGAGAGAGAGAGAGAGATTACTTAAAATGAAGCCTAGTAGGAAATTAGGGGAAATGCCACCCAACATCATCATACTAGTAAGCATCCAATAAAAGAGAGTTTACAAATGGGAGAGGCATGAAGGTGCAGCAACTGATCCTGCTTGTAGGAAAAACATGTCCATGTGACTCCCAGCAGGAACTCTTGACAGAGAAAACTTTTCGGGTGGGGATGGTTGAGATACCTATCATCTTCCTCTCTGTAGGCTAAGTCAAGAGGATCTGGAGGTGGGAATCTTTTCACCATAAACCTAAAATTCCTCCACATATTTTCTCATAAATCTATTTTCAAGATAGTTTTTTCCACAGTCAACAGTCTCAGAAACACCAGATAGTCCTTTGTGTATATTCTGTCAGAATCTATGATACCACAGCAGACAAACTTTAAAGGTAGAATAAAGCAATGTACACGGTATAGTTTATGATGGGATTTGAAAATATATTTTGATATTCTGAAATTGAAATATAGTTTTTTTTTATCTTGCCATCTCTTCCATGTACTCTCATTGTACTCTCTTTCAAATTCTGTCGTCTATTTCTGTACTGGATAGCTTTTATGTTGGAGATGAGATGTTGATCAGGACCCTGTTCTGAAACAGGGCAGCATGACACTATTAACATAGGTTAGGAGATGTGTGGTGGCTCCCCAGGAATTCAGCAGAGAATGTTCTCACCCAAGTGGTAAATGATGGCTAATTAAGTGTCCCTTGAGGTCTTATCTGTCATTATAAACATAGATGTTTAGTGACAGGGCTAGAAGGACACATAGTACAATGAGTGCTTAATTATTTTTCTGCTCACTTTCTTGCTAGAATGAGGAAGAAGGAATGTTATGACAAAGGGAACCATAGATCCCTTAAAGCTCCATTCAAAAATCAAAATGACTGTACCCTATCAGTCTAGGTAGCCTTCCAAAGGAGGACAGAAGAGCCTTGGCTGTATCCAAGAAATGCTATGTAGGGGTAAGTGTGGGCCCCCACAGCTGAATTAAAATAAAAATGAATGCAAAGCCTTACCTACAATTGGGGTGCTTCTGTCTTTTTTCCTCCCATCATTCTAGTTCCCTCCTTTCCTCAAGTGATATATCATTTCTTCAGCGAAAATTTTGTACTGAGACCTGAGTTGGAGAGTACTACACCTTTTTCTAGCATAGTAAAGATATCATTACATAAAATTTATAATGTCATCCATTTTTAATTTACAGTTCAGTGGCACTAAAAGAATTTATATTATTATGAAAAGTGAGTAAAAATCAACCTTCACAGCTTTTTTTTTTTTTCATTTCCAAGTGTTGCTTTGCCATTGACCATCAATTTCACATTCTCCTGTCTGCTAAAATTCTAGTGACTATGATTCTATATCAATTAATTTACTATTTTAACTATATCCTATGAATGGAACAGTGCATTTGTATTTTTGTGTCATATTATTTCTCTAGCACAAAATTTCAAGTTTTATTCATTTTGTATTTACTATGCTGTCACTCCATTTTAGAACAAACAGCATTCTCCTAATAGAACATGTCATTGTTTGCTTATCCACTCATATGTACAGTGAAAATTGACTTAGTTCCATGTTTGTATTATTATGAATAATATTGACATGCCTATTGCCTTGCAAATACTTGTTCAAGTTTCTTCTTCCAATACCTTTGAGGATGTACATATGAAATTACTAGATATATAAGAAAGTAAAGTTTATTTATTATTTATTGTATTTGTGAAATTATAATTATATCATTTTCTCATTTCGTTTCCTTCTTCCAAATTGTTCCATATGCCTCTCTTTGCGGCCTTCAAAATTCAACAGTCATTTTTAAATTAGATTTTGTTATATGAGTATATGTATTTCCTAAATATATTTCTTTATTAAATGACACAAGTTGATCCAGGGTGAATATGTAATTTTAAAGTCCCACTCTTAGGAAAGGGTAATAGTCATCAATGAATGTGAAGACTTTGGGTTCTTTGTCATTTTCATTTGCATTTCCCTGATAGTTACAAATATTGAGCACATGATATGCTTTTTCATTGTCTTTGAAGAAATATCCTTTCAAGTTTGGCCCTTTTAAACTACTCATTGCCTCCTTATTTTGTTGTATGATATATTTATATATTTCCTATCAATAATGTCAAATATGTTCTCAAATGTACTTTATAAGATGTTGGTTATTTTAACAGTGGTTTTGTTATTAATAGTGGTTTCATGTGAAAACTAGACACACCTGACAATTCTTTGAAAGATACAATCAATAACCATGAAAGAATGGAAATTTTTATTAGATTTCAAGCAATTAAAGATAATAATAGTTTAAAAGCTGTTCAAAGCAATAGTGATAATTTCTGGGTTCATAGTAATAAACGTGGGTGAATTCCAACAAAATTTAAAGATGAAATAAATCTACTTTGCATAACATTTTCAAGGATATAAATATGATCCACTTTCTATTTTATTTTGACACCAAGACTGTCTGTGCCAACCCAGACAACACTGTCAGAAAAAAAAAGAAAGAAAAAGGAAGTGTTTTTGTACATAGTTGTAAAACTCCTCAATAAAACATTAGCAAATTGAATCTATCAACACATAGTATAATAAAACACCCCGTTTTGTTTGACTATATTAACAAATTTAAGATAAATAAAATGACTGTGTTTCCAGCCATGAAAAAATGGTGTAAATAAAAACCATTTGCCAAAATTTTAGAATTAAGGATAACTTTTTTGTCTGTGTTTTAAAACTTTTTAGACATATTTATTTTACATATATGAGTGTTTTGCCTGGTGTTCATGGAGGTCAGATGAAGGCACTGAGTTCCCAGGAACGAAGAAGGCACTGAGTTCCCACGAACTAGTGTTCTGAACCATCTCTCCTTCAATGGCCTGGTTTTTAAGTCAAAAACGTATTCTCATTCTCTCTGTCTCTCTATTTTTTTTATTTTTTAATTTTTGTTTTTGAGACAGGGTTTCTCTGTGTAGCCCTGGCTGTCCTGGAGCTCACGCTGTAGACCAGACTGGCCTCGAACTCAGAAATCCTCCTGCCTCTGCCTCCCCAGTGCTGGGATTAATGGCGTGAGCCACCACCAGCTAAAAACTTCTGCTCTTTTGTCCCCTAGATGTGACCTTAGTTCTCAGAGTTTGAAATCTCGCTTGGGAGAAAGTCAGGCAGTGCTTAAGTCATACTCATATATTCCACGTAACTTTTCTTGAAAAAAGATGTAGGCAGATGCGTAGGTACCTAAACGTGATTTGCCAGTCAGGACAGGGCCTCGTAGCCTGGAGAACCGCACGGAGCTGAGGTGGAGAGAGGTCAGCTGACCCAAGCTAAGCCAATAGGAATCCCCCAGTCAGAGCGCTAAGTTTGAAAAGGAACCCTTGGGGTCCTCAGAGGGGCTTTTGAGGACCCGCGCCCTTGCGCTTGCGCGTGCTTTCTCACTCTCCGCTTTTGAGGATCTCTTGACTAGAAATAAGCTGCTGCCGTGCGACAAAGGTGCCGGAAAAGTCAGAAGATTCTCCCGACCCTCTCACTGAGGTAAATGACAGACATTTCTTTTTAAATTGAACTTATTTGGGATGAAGGACATAGACACGGGGTTTTGGGACTTATCAATCTTACGGGTTTTTACGGGTTCCGCCTTGGATGCTCGAAGGTCAATTTTGTGTTACTGTGTAGAGGTATTGGTTCCTGAGGTGTGTGTCACTTCATTTTGTGACCAATCTCTTCACATTCTCTATTTAAAATATTCCACACATCGTTTCACCTCTTCTTCAAAGATTTATTTTAGTCCAGGTGTGATGGTGTACTGGAGGCTGAAGCAAGTGGATTTCGCGTTTTGTCACAGCCTGGGTAGAGAGTTAGGCCTTGTCTCAAAAACAAACAAAAAAAACAAAAAAACTATTTTTTTCATCTTTTACTTGAGTCTATTTCCACAGTGAAGCCTTAGGGGGCCTGGTGGTGGTGGAGGGGGAGAAAAAGAAAAACCGCACCCAAATAAATAAATAAAACCAAAACCTACAGAACACCAATTTTTTTTTTAAATACAGAACACCTTTTTTTTTTTTTAATTTTTTTAATGCTTTTCATCAGCCTGGGTTTATGGTAAGACCTTGTGTTCCTGCCTTGATTAACTTGTAAATTAAAATAAACTCTTTCCTCCAAGAGGAAAAACTAACCAAGAAACAAATTAAAAACTCACAAATCCACTATTTTTTTTCCATTGAGTCAGTATGGGTACATGGTGAAGCCTTATCACAAAGACAAAGTAAGAAACAAAAACAAAAAACAATTTTTTTCTTCCTTTGCCTCTTAGTCTTACTAGTTTTATATGACATGCTTTTTAAAATAGTAGAAAAGTGACCAGTGGAGATAATTTATTCATTTCCCTTTTAGTTTATTTAATTTATATTTTAAAATACTTTTGTGTCTAGTACAAATATCTGTTCATTTACCTGTTGGAGATAAGTGTGATTTCATTTCCAAGGCATTTTGAATTTTTTTCAGTGCCCTGCTGTGACTGGTCATCAACTTTGTGATCTTTTATCTCTGCATTCTGAGAGTAAGTGTTGCAGGTATTTTCTTCCATGACTGACTTTTATCTTTAAAGCTTTAAAAAATAATTTTAGGGTTCTAAAATATGTTCTCTCAGATATCTCTACTATGGACATTTTACAAATACCAAATCTAGGAGATTAGCATTGAAGTACAACTTATTATAGATTTCATTTTAATTTTTCAGTGTTTTTTATTTTATTATAAATTTTCCCTATGGAGAATTTTATATATGGATGCAATGAAATATGATCATATTCACCCCACATTTCTTCTCTCCAATTCTTCCCACATTCCCTCTCTAGCATGTCCTCTTCCAAACTTTGTCTGCATGTCTTTTTTTTTTTCTTTTGATACTCCACTGACTCCAATTAGTGCTGCATATATGTTATTCTAATCGATTCCCTTTGTATTTCAGAACGCCATTCACAAGACTTGGCTGAATTTAGTTGTCATTTCTCCATAGTCCCATTCTGCCATATAAGCCTGAAACATTTGAAGAGGATTGGTAAGAATTTTTTTCAAGTTGCTGTGGGTTCATCCTTTTAAAAAATTATACATTGTGTTGTTATAGTATTACATTTCCAGTATGTACTTTCTGCTCCTTTGCTCCTGTTCTCTATCAGTGCCCACTCCTTCATTATTCTCCTTACTTCAAACAGACTCTATGTTGCTCTTATTGCATATTTTTGTGTAAGTATGAATATATATTAAATCTAAGTTTTTCCTTAGAGAAAGTATGTAATATTTATCTCCTAAATCTGGAGGATTTTTGAGTAACCTGATGATTCTTTCTCGTTGTTGTTGTTCTTTTTTTTTTTTTTTTTTTTTTTTTTTTTTTTTTTTTTGAGACAGGGTTTCTCTGTATAGCCCTGGCTGTCCTGGAACTCACTTTGTAGACCAGGCTGGCCTCAAACTCAGAAATCTGCCTGCCTCTGCCTCCCGAGTGCTGGGATTAAAGGCGTGAGCCACCACACCAGGCTGGTTCTTACTCCTATGTATTTTCCTACAAATGCCACCATTTTGTTTCTCTTTCCCACTTGGTCTTAACTCCAGTGCATGCATACACCTTACTTCTAGAATCTGTTCACAGTTGATAGAGTTCTAGGATGAATTCACTCCTGGATTATTGTAAAAAGCAACATCAGAAAAGTGAATGTGCAAGTATTTCTATGGTGTGTTCTTTTAGATTTCTTAGGATGCTATGCCTGGAGAGTAAAATACTTCTAGATTTCCTTTTCTACAGGAGCCTCAATAAGGATTTCCATATTTTCACCAGCATTATATAAGAGTTCCTTTCTCCCACATCATCACTAGCATTTTTTGTTATTTAGCATCACAAATGTACTTTTGATTATCAGTTTTATTAGGGCTAAGGAAGTTAAGCATTTATGAGTACATTTATTAACTATTTATATTTCTTCTCTCGAGCCAAGTTTAGTTAATTTGTTATTTACCAGTGTGGCAGCTTCTATATTTGATACTGAATATTTTAGGTTCTTTAAAGTGTATATGAATTCTCTATAAAATGTTTATAGCTAGAAAATAATATTCCCGTCCTGTTTCTTGTCACATTGTTGTTTCTATTGCTCTGCAAATATTTTTAATTTCATCCAATTTAATTTGTCAGTAGCTGCTATTGTTTCCTGAGCTGTTTCCAGAATGTATCTTAGGGAAGCTTTACAATGCCTGTGCCTTAAAACTGTTTGCCTTGTACTTATTCTTTAAAAAGTTTCAAGATGTTGCATCTTACATTAGGACTTTTCATTCATTCTAAATTGATTTTTGTAATTAGAGACAGGGATATGAGTTTATCTCTCCACATTTACATAGCTAGTTTCATTAGCTCTTTTTGTTTAAAAAGGTTTTCTATTCTGTCATTGTATATTTGGGCACTTTTTCCCACAAATCAGGTGATTGTGGATGTATAGTATTATTTCTGGGATATTTATTCTCTTCTAGCAACTTGGACATCTCCTTTTTTGGCACTAACATGCTATTTTTGTTTCTATTGTTCTAGGATCTAATTTAGACAATCTAATTTTTATTCCAGTGAAGAAATTGAAGAAGACAATTAAGAGGGACAGACCTTCTACAGTCAAGAACCAGTGAGTAAATATTAGCTGCTTTCAAATTATATCATAGAACGATAGCAACAAAACAGCATGCTATCGCCATGAAAAGAGCTGTGTTCATCTGCATAAGAGAGATCACTAATAACATGACAGAAAATACTGGGTTGTCTTGAAATCTCCTCTGTCAACACTACTAGTCTAACACTCCTCAATTTAGCCTCTGGCAGGTTATTTGGACAAGAGCAAAAAGCAGCCACATTCTTTGCCAAAACATCTTAAGTGTGGTCTCTAGGCCTGTTGCTATTGTTACCCTCTCAAACCTCTCCAGCTGAGACTATTTTTCTCTTTCAAGTTTCTACTAAGATTCCCATTGATCCTCACATAAAGAGTTTAACCACTTTCCTAATTGAAAACACCAAGGTACAAGTTCTATCCATAAATAGCATGGTCAGGCGTGTCACAGCAGTATAGCATTCTCTGGTACCCACTTCTTAGTTTCTTTTCTATTGTTATGACGAGACCCTATGATCAAGACAGTATAAAAGAAAATCACTTAATTGGGGCCTTGCTTATAGTTTCAAAGGGTTAGTTTATGATCATCATAGTAAGGAGTGTGGCAGCAGTAGGCAGAAAGACAGGCATGGAGCTGGAGGATTATCTGATAGCTCACATCTGAAATTTGCAGGCAGAGAGAGGGGGAAAGAAGAGACAGAAACTGAGACTGGGTCTGGCATGGGGTTTTGAATCCTCAAAGCCAATGACACGCCAAGAAGGGCAAACCTCTTAATCTTTCCGAAATAGTTCTACTAATTGTAGACCAAGTATTAAAATTTATGATTCTATAGGAGGCCATTCTTATTAAAAACACCATTTTATTTTAGTCTACAACTTATGAATATTGGTTCCTACAATTTTTACCCTTTTCATTTGAGATATGAGTTTGGTTGACAGATAACAATTAAGCTATGGCAGCAAGACAAGTCAGCAGGGCTTTTTTTGTCTTCTGTAGCCAGGGCATACTATCAGAAACTGTTAGTAAGTCACAGCTTATGCAAATGTAAGTCATGGAGAGGGCAGATTTTAGCCCAAGCAAGCAGTAGTTGTTAGCTTAAGCCATGTGGCTGCGGTTTTATGAAGGAAAATATGAGCAGAAAGAAGGTTTGGAAGCTTGCTGCATCCTTAAGGAAAGCTGATGATGTAGTCAACAACATGTGGAATTGTGGGATATAAAAGATCCATCCATCTAATAAGCCCTTTAACATCAGACACAGAGATAGCGAATTTTTACTGCTAAGTTTCATTCTTTCTTTGAGCCAGTATTTCCTCACCATGTCCCATTCCTCCTCTCTTTTGGAATAGTAATGTATATTTTGTGACATTATATGTTAAAAGTATGTGATTTGAGTTTTGGGTTTTGAATTTACAATGGTTACTGTTCAGAGATCACATTGAGTCTCAGGAAAAATAAAATCTTTAGGCCCTCTCCTCTACCTTTAAGCCGTCTTTAGATTGTGGAGGCTTTTGAAGTTTGACTGAATGTATTTTGCATTATGATATGGCTCCAGGCCTATGGGAGCCAGGGAATGGAATGTAGGGGTTAGAATGAGAATAGCCCCCATAGACTCAAGTATATGAGTATTTGGTTCCCTGTTGGTAGAGTGTTTAGGAAGGATTAGGAGGTGCGGCCTTGTTAAAGGAGACTTGTGTCACTGGGGAGTGAGTTTTGAGGTTTCAAAAGCCAGTGCCAGTCATGTTCTCACTTTCTATCTTCCTCCTGCCTGCAGATCAGGAAGTAAGCTTTCAGCTACTCCTCCAACAACCATACCTGCCTGCCTGTCACCATACTCCTCCCCTTAATGGTTATGGACTAAACCTCGGAACTCTAAGCAAACCCCGTATTAAATGGTCTTATATTTTTCCTTGGCCATGGTGCCTCTTCTCAGCAATAGAAGTGTAACTAACACAATAAGCCTAAGGCTAATTCTGACTATTGATTGCTTTTCTCCCTCACATTGTGTACAACATTGAATGAGAACTCATCCTTAGGGAAGTGAGCTGAAGGCTGTTTCAAGCTCAGTTCCTCTAATTCCTGTGCCTGAAGTGTGTGGTGTCTTCCAAAACAGGGTCATAACTTTAAGTCCCGGTAGTCAGCTGTGGGTAATGGCAATAGCATATATTGCTTGTGGAATTCCTTATACTCCCCTAAACTGATAGCAGGAATTTTCAAAATCCTCCCTGATTTCTTCACAGAGCTATTGATCTCTAGGGTGTAATGTTTAATTTTATTTAAATTGTTTCATTTCTGCAATTTTTCTTTATGGGGATTTATAGTTTTACTGCTTTCTGATCAAACGAGATCAAAAATATATTATTTTAATTTTAAATATATTTTACCTGCTTATTGACCTAAATTATCATCTATATCATGGAATATCCCATGAGCTGTTGAGAAGCTGTGTATTATGTAGCTATTGAGTATTCTATAGAGATTTTTTTTCTGGTTTGCTGTCTTGTGATGAACACCACAACCAAAAGGAATGTGAGGAGGAAAGCGTTTATTTCACCTTCTAGCTTTTAAGTCCATCATCCAGGGAAGTCAAGGCGGGAACCTGGAGGCAAGACCATGAAGAAAGGATGCTTACTGGCTTGTTTCTCCTGGCTTACTCAAATGCCTTTTTATACAATCCAGGACTACCTGCCCAAGAGTGGCTTCTCCATCAGAGAGCTGGGCAGGCCCTCACACATCAATCACTCATCAAAAACATGTTCCAAAGCCTTGCCTATAGGCAGTGTGATGGAGGCAACTCCTGAGTTCCTTCTTCTCATATTACCCTAGCTTTTGTTAATTTGACAAAAACTAAACCAGCATAATATCTAACTCTATTTGATCAATAGTGAATTGTGTCTACAGTATACTGTCAAATTTATGTTTGTCTTATTTATCATTTTACAAGATTTGGATATTGTCATCACACACTGAGTAGCTACAGGATTGTTTGTTTTATATTATATACATCAATATTCAGTGCTTACATATTTATATTGATAATAGCATATTGGTGGGTTCTTTTCTTTATTAATATTTATTGGCAGTCTGTGTCTTCTGAAAAATTTGTTTTGACTTGACATCTACTTTATCAGATCGGAGCATAGTCCTGGTTGTTTCCTGCTTCCAATAACCTAGTATTTTAAATTCAGCCCTTTCATTTTCAGTTTTTACTTTTTTGACCAAAAAGGTTGATTTCCTCCAGGCAGTAACCATCTATGCATATCTGAAATGCAGTCAGCGAGTTTATATCTTAAATTCATTATTTAGAACTGTTGTATTTAAGATTATTATTGAGAGCCTTTTTCATTCAGGGAAATCTTTTGTTTATTTCATGGTTTATTCAATTGTCCTTGCTATCCCCCCACCCCCATTGTACTGGACACATGATGGTTTACAGAATTGTAGAGCTTTTTCTACAGTCTTTATCTTATATGATCATGAAATTTGAGGAGTCTCTTGCTTCCTCACAATTAACACTGTATTTATTCCTCTCTTGTATGTATTTCTTTAAATGCATTTCTTATATGCTGGCTTAGTAGCATATATAGGTTATGCTATCAGGAAAATCTTTATTTGTTCATTGGTTTTAGGATATAACTCCTAGTTATAATGGCTCTTGACTTTTATGTACTTTAATGCTTAAATTACATCATTTGCTATTTTCAAGGCTTTTCCGTTTCTGCCAAGAAGACTGCTGTTATTAGGTTTGGTCTTCATTTTTAAGTGAAGTAGATGGCTTTTTTTCAGCTTTTAATGTTGTGTCTTTGTTCTTTAAACTTAGTATAATATCCATGGTTATATAGCCTTACATTTTATTCCTAATACATAGTACAAAAATTATTTTCTTGTCATGCCTGTTTTAGAGTTTAAGTGCCTCTTGTGATTAAAGTTCATTTCTTTCTGTAGCATCAGGAAATTTTCTGGTATAATTTAAGCGACTATATTTTCTATACCTTCAGGTTACATTTTGTCTTCTGGTCATATTCCAGAGCCTTGTGCTAAAGAGGTTTTTTTCTTTATTCATTTATAATTGTGAAATTTCTTTCAACTTTTCTTCAAAGCTTAACTTAGTAGTGACAGGCTCTGTGGTTTTTATCGATTGGAATTTCAGAATTTCTGCTTGTTTTCTTTTAAACCCATCATGACTTTCTCATCTATGTTTCTCCCCTATACACACATGTTCTGAGTTGATTTCTTCATTTCGTTCATATGTGTGAACGTTCCTGAACTTTTTTCAAGTATACTTTCCTGTTTTAATAATTGATGTAATTTTATTTATGTGCATTTGGTGTTTTGCGTGCATGTGCACCTGTATGGGGGTGTCAGATACCCTGGGAGTAGAGTTTCAGACAGTTCTACAGTACTGCTATATAGGTGCTGGGAGTTGAACCAATTTCTTCTAGAGGAGCAGCCAGTGATTTTAACTGCTGAGCCATCCCTCTAGCCCCCTCAAGTATTCCGTCAAACTATTTGTTCAGCATTTTAAACACTTCAGTATTTTCTTAAATGGTGTATGAGTATTTGTATTCATTTGCCCAGTTTTCCATAATTGTTATATTTTTGTGTTATGACTTCTATACTATTTTGGATGTGATATCTTCAAGTTTACCTTTCTCACAGTGGAGGGCTCATTCTCAAATCCAAAAAAGAAGAAAAGAGGCCACTGTAGTAGCTAACTAAACTATATAAAGAAACACAGAGAAAGAATTAAAGCCAGCGAATGTGCCCCAACAAATATGAAGCAGATACTGACAGAAATTATTATTATTGGACAGTAAACTGTGAAGTTTAAACTCAATTTGGTTAAAAGTAGAAGTTTTAATTGTACCCAATGGCTAAGAAAAGGAGCACATAGAGTTGCGAGGAGTTTAGAGGTGGGGTATATCTAGGATTTGTGGGCAGGACTGGTGTCAAATATGAACAGAATAGATTGCATGCATGTATGAAATTTTCAAGTAATTAATAAAAGTGTTCTATTTTAAAAGTAGAAGTAATAATGAACTATAAAATAAAGAGTACAGACTAGGGGAAGGAAAGAGATCACCAAGATTCGTGTTGGAATTTGGGTCTCACTGAACTCATATCTCACCCAACAGTAGAGCATCTGTGAGAGGAAGGAGGCTGCTGCAGCCTAAGGCCTTCGTGGGTCGGGAACTCGAGAATCTCAAGTTTCTGCAATCTTGACCCTTACTGAAGGTAAGTGGCACTATACACGTAGAGCTGCTGCGTGGTCTCAAGCATGGGATTATATGAGTCCTAAGGTGTTACCTGGTGGTGGGGTTTACTCATTGACACACTGGTGATATGGCATCTGAGCTGTGGCTCATGAGGGTCTGCTGCTGGCAATGTTTTCAGCGTGTCCTTGTCTGTCATTCTCCAAACCTCATCATTGCCTTCTACAGGTGTCTCCCACAAAGCCAGTCTGGCAGCCTCTCTCGAGTCCTCATTTTGCAATTGTTCTTGGTTTCTTATTTACCAGAGTGTTTTGCCCCAAACAATTAGCCTCTCTCAAGATTGCACCTCTGAAACACTAAAAACAGGAAACATAAGTTTTTTTTTTCTTTATTTTGACTAGTGCCAACTGCAGCTTCACTGTCCCTACATTTCTGAGATTGAGTTAATGCTTATGAGAATCATGGGCTTAACTTTGGGGCCAGAGTGTCTATCTTGTTCTGTTTTGTTTTTATCAGAAGCACATTATATTTGGAAGTGAATTTTCCTCAAACCAACTACCCCCACCATGGAACTAGTTTTGGAGTTTTGAGAGCTTGCTACTCTTGGATGAATCACCTTTCTGTGTCTCAATGACTTTTACTTGTCCTACCCCTTCCTGGTGTTTTAATGCTTGTCCATTTCAATAGTCTAATTTTCCTTACCCTGACTTCTCTTTTATTTGTTTATATAGATTTGTAATTTTAAAGGTATGATAGCCTGCAGCAAAGTGAATTTTTAACCCACTGTATGGTTGTGAACACCTTGAACTTCTTAGTCCATCTGCTTCTGTAAGACTCTGATAAGCCTTAGCTTACCAGGGATGCCCAGAGTGAACAACATGGAACCAGGGATTGATACAAAAGCAAGAGGAATTTTTTTTTTGTTTCAGCATGCTGGGGTCGTCATCCTGCAGAGAAAGACAGGTGGTGACCCCAAGCAGCATTTTTGGCAAGTTTTTATATCGTTTCCAGGGCAAAATAGAGCATCAGCAACTAGGCACAGTACGATTGGTGGAACAGTGTACCCTTTAAACTGATTGGTCTTTAGGGAATGACATAGTAGGGGTTAATTACCTCTTCATTCTTGCCTACATGCTCTCTGACCTGCCTCTTCCAGGAGGAAAGGGGTATCTGTGTGCTCTCTGTCCTGTCTCTTCTAGGAGGGGAGGGGTGTGATAAATTTTTCCATCTGCTGTGAGCTGACCTCTTCATTTTCCACTTTTTCTTGTGCTTGCTTTAATCCTGAAGCTATTGTGGATAGCCATGCAGCTCATATCCCTGTCCTCTCTACTGCTCTTGATATTTTTGTTTCAGGACCATCAACTGTACTTACCTATACGATCTTTAATGAAAGAAGCTAAGAGATTTAGAGTGTAAAGGGCAAAGGTCAGAATCAGAAACAAAATGATCAGGGGGTCCTAACAAAGCAGAAATCCATGTAATAAACCAGGGGGAGCTGTTAAACCAAGACTCAAACCATCCTTGGGCTCCTTCCCTTTCTCTCATTCTCTTGAATAGTCCCTCTTTGTCCTTTGCCATAGAATCTTTAACAACCCCAGAATGGTCTATATAAAAGCAACACTCCTCAGCTGAGTCAGCAAGCACCTAGCCCTCCTTGCTGGAGGAAAAGTAGAGCCTAATCCCCTCCTATTCTGTAGTACTACTTCTGATAATGAAGACAATGATTCTTTAATGTGACCGATGAAAGTTTCTATTCTCTCTATATCTAAATCAATGGCTGCCCTCAGACTGTAAGACCAAAGTGGAGGTCCTGGTAGCTTCCCTGGCTGCCCTCAATCCCAAGAGAATGGAGACAATGAGTGCTCTAACAGGTTTGGCGGAAGGTCACATAGGATAGGGTAAGCAAACAGAATCCACAGGAACCACAAGGCTGTCGTGATCAAGATCAAGTTATCTTGAGCTTGAGCATATTGTCCATCTTCTGTACCATCCAGCAGGGGTCTCTCTCTAAGGTGCAGGGTGTTTGCAGGTTTCACATAGGAAGCATTCACCCAGGCAGAAATACTGTCCACATTGAGGGCTGTGGGAGTGGTTAGCAGTGCCAGGAAGGGTCCCTTCCACTGGGGTCCCAGTGACTGTACCCAATGCCTCCTTATATAAATCCAGTCACCAGTCTGGCAATCGTGAGGGGACTGGCATCCCTGGAGGATTTAAGGCAGTCATTTTGGGCCGAATCTCATGCTGTATTGGAGCTTCAAGAAGAGGTTCCTATCAGTGAGTTGGGATACCTCCAGGGAGGGCCCAGTGGACACCAAAGGAGCTGGGGTATGAAACACCTGAAAAAATGTTCAACATCCTTAATCATCAGGGAAATGCAAATCAAAACAACCCTGAGATTCCACCTCACACCAGTCAGAATGGCTAAGATCAAAAATTCAGGTGACAGCAGTTGCTGGCGAGGATGTGGAGAAAGAGGAACACTCCTCCATTGTTGGTGGGATTGCAAGCTTGTACAACCACTCTGGAAATCAGTCTGGCGGTTCCTCAGAAAATTGGACATAGTACTACCGGAGGATCCAGCAATACCTCTCCTGGGCATATATCCAGAAGATGCCCCAACCGGTAAAAAGGACACATGTTCCACTATGTTCATAGCAGCCCTATTTATAATAGCCAGAAGCTGGAAAGAACCCAGATGTCCCTCAACAGAGGAATGGATACAGAAATTATGGTACATTTACACAATGGAGTACTACTCAGCTATTAAAAAGAATGAATTTATGAAATTCCTAGCCAAATGGATGGACCTGGAGGGCATCATCTTGAGTGAAGTAACACAATCACAAAAGAACTCACACAATATGTATTCACTGATAAGTGGATATTAGCCCAAAACTTAGGATACCCAAGATTTAAGATACAATTTGCTAAACGCATGAAACTCAAGAAGAATGAAGACCAAAGTGTGGACACTGTGCACCTTCTCAGAATTGGGAACAAAACACCCAGGGAAGGAGTTACAGAGACAAAGTTCGTAGCGGTGATGAAAGGATGGACCATTTAGAGACTGCCGTATCCAGGGATCCGTCCCATAATCAGCCTCTAAACGCTGACACCATTGCATACCCTAGCAAGATTTTGCTGAAAGGACCCAAATATAGCTGTCTCTTGTGAGACGATGCCGGGGCCTAGCAAACACAGGAGTGGATGTTCACAGTCAGCTATTGGATGTATTACAGGGCTCCCAATGGAGAAGCTAGAGAAAGTACCCAAGGAGCTAAAGGGATCTGCAACCCTATTGTTGGAACAACATGATGTACTAACCAGAACCCTGGAGCTCTTGTCTCTAGCTGCATATGTATCGAAAGATGGTCTAGTCGGCCATCAATGGAAAGAGAGGCCCATTGGACTTGCAAACTTTATATGCCCCAATATAGGGGAATGCCAGGGCCAAAAGAATGGGAATGGGTGGGTAGGGAAGTGGGGGGCGCTATGGGGGACTTTTGGGATAGTATTGGAAATGTAATTGAGGAAAATATGTAATAAAAATATATATAAAAAAAATAAAAATAAAAATCCCTTCACTTGATGGACCATCTAGAGACTGCCATATCCAGGGATCCACCCCACAATTAGCCTCCAAACGATGACACCCTTGCATACACTAGCAAGCGTTTGCTGAATGGACCAGGATATAGCTGTCTCTTGTGAGACTAGGCCGGGGCCTAGCAAACACAGAAGTGGATGCTCACAGTCAGCTATTGGATGGATCACAGGGCCCCCAATGGAGGAGCTAGAGAAAGTATTCAAGGAGCTAAAGAGATGTGCAACCCTGTAGGTACAACATTATGAACTAACCAGTATCCCAGAGCTCTTGACTCTAGCTGCATATGTATCAAAAGATGACCTAGTCGGCCATCACTGGAAAGAGAGGTCCATTGGACTTGCAAACTTTATATGCCCCAGTACAGGGGAACGCCAGGGCCAAAAAATGGGAATGGGTAGGTAGGGAAGTGGGGGGGAGGGTATGGGGAGACTTTTGGGATAGCATTGGAAATGTAATTGAGGAAAATATGTAATAAAAAAATTTAAAAATTTTTCTCAAAAAAAGAAAATATTTAATAATAAAGAAGACTGCAAAAAAAAAACCAAAAACAAAAAAACAAAACAAACAAACAAACAAAAAACTTCACTATAGTAAGCTTAAAGAATACCTGTCATGTTTTCTTCAAGAAGCTGTGTAATTCAACATTTTGGTTAAGTCTTTAAATTTTCATCTACTTTTACACATGGCATGTGTCTTGGATTTACAAGTATCATTCTGCACATTGCATGTCTGTCTTTCCTCTAGTGGTTTGTCCATATCACCTTTATTTCTTTCTTTATATTATTTTTTATGTGTATGGGGTATTGCCTGCCTGTATGTCTGTGTAGCACATTTGTGAAATTCTCACAGTAGCCAAAAGAGGGCATCAGATCCCGTGGAATTGGAGTTATGGATGGTTGCAAGGAATTGAATTTGTGCCCTTGAATAGATAGCCAGTACACTAACTACTGCTGAGCCATCTCTTCAGCCCACTGCTTTTATTAAGCATCACTGTCCATTGGTGTGTTGACTTCTATTTCTAGGAATTCTATCCTACTTTATTAAACTATTTGTCGATTCCTGTAACAGTGACAAGATGCTGTAATTACAGTTGTCCACAGAGTTTATGCTTTCTTATTATGGTATCAGAAATCCCTACTCTGGTGTCTTCTTTCTTCTTAGCTATTCTTTTTTATATAAAAAAAGTTTTTATTTATTTACATCTCAAATGTTGCCCACCTTCCACATCTCTCCCCCCAGTGTTTTTTTTTTACCCCATCTCCCCTACCTTTTACCTCGGAGAGGGAGTTCCCCTACCCATGCCACCCACCCACCTCACAACCACCTTACATGTCCCCACCCTTTGCATCACCCTTCCCTGGGACATCAAGGATCTACAGAGTTAGGCACATCCTCTTCCACTGAGGCCAGACAAGCTCCTCTTCTGTTGTATACATGCCAGGGGCCACCAACCAGCCCTTGTATGCTCTTTGGTTGGTGGCTTAGTCTCTGGGAGCTCCCTGGGGCCAGGTTAATTGACTCTGTTGATCTCCTTATGCGGTTGTCACTTCACTCCTTCCCTAAGTTTTCAATCTCAGTCCATGATTGGCTGTAAGTATCTGTATCTGTGTTAGTCAAATTCTTTCTCTTGTTGGGGCAGACCTCTTGTGTCCCTTGTTCAAGCAATCCTCCTGCAATCCGGTGTCCCTGGCTAGGGCAGACCTCCAGTGAGATGGGCTGACTTTGGTGTCCAAGAGCAAGCATATTGATCTGCCAGGGGTTCCATCTGAAAGATGGAGATGCAGACAGGAAGGATGATGGGTCTCAGGCAGAGCAGGATAGACGAGTGGGGAAAGGGAAGCCAAACTGTATGGTTTAGGAGTCTTAAGTCTGATGAGGTAGGGGGAGGGCAGCTAGAGAATAGAAGTCCCCCACTCCAAGATGGCAGGCTGCTCAGGGCAGTTTCGCTTTACCTAGAGAGATCAGGCAGCAGGGAAGATGGGTGGGGGAAGGGAAGCATACCTGTATGATTCAGGAGTCTGGTAGAGGTGGAAGAGAGGCAGGGAGAGAAGGGAGATTGGTGGTCCCCCTAGACTGGCAGGTTGCTCAGGGTGGCTTAGCGTGGCCCAGAGGGCTCATCTTCTTAGCTATTCTTATGCACTTTGCCATCAGGCTGTCTAACACCATGAAATTTTGTAGGTATTTTTGAAATTGCATTAAATTTATATGTCAACTTATGCAGAGCAGACTGGTTTTTTGTTTGTTTGTTTTGTTTTTTAATGTTGAGTTTCTCAGGGAAAAGTCAAATTTGAATACCATTGCTCCACAATCTTTACAATGGAATCCAGAATCCTTATTAAATTATATCAGACATATCCACAAATAAATTTTAAACCAAAATGTTGGAATATTTTCAGATAATCCTGGGAACGCAGTGACCTTGTAACATAGCACCAACAGAAAATTCTTGAATATGTTTTACTAATGTTTATAATGTGTGAAATCAGTCACTTTGCTTCCTGAGACTGCCCAGTTCCTTTGTTTCAAGGCTGTTTGACTTTTCTTTTCGCACATAAGAAAGTTTGTGACTAATAGGTTGTAATTAAACTCTCTTGCACATTGAGCGCTAACAAAAGCCCATCTTTTTAAAGACATGGAACATATTTTGATAGCTATTTAAATGCTCTCTTCCTGAAATTGGAATCCCTGAAGTCTCAAAAAATATAACATTTTTGTTCTTAAATATGATAAATTTATCTTAGTCATCAAGTTATTTTATCTAAGAACAGTGACATAATATGTACTGTGGCAAAGTGCCATACAAGGTAGGTGATAAGTAACAATAATCTTATTTTCTGGTGGTTTAATGTTTCTGCCTGGAATTTTCCTTCATTTTCTTATTCACGTAATACTACATTTTTATAGTCTATCTTATGTAATCACGACATTTTCTGTTCTTCAGTGTTATCTAGGCCTTTTAGAGGGTTTGTTCTTGCTGTTGTTGTTGTTGTTGTTGTTGTTGCTGTTGTTCCAGGAGTAGAAGAAAAAGGCAGGAGCATTTGGACTCTTTTCTGTTATAAAATCCCTCCTTTGGTGTCTTTTCTCATCATTAACAAACTTGAATGTTTTTCATATCCACATTGACTTTTTCTTCCCCTCAGTCTGTGTGTTTCAGAGATAGCAGTTTTAAGCCATCTATATCACGTATTTGATATTAATTTGTTATTTATTATTTGTAATAAGTATTCATAATACAACTTAAAAAGATTCGTTGTGATATGTTCATATTAGCTCTAGCTTACATGAATCATATCTCTCTTTTTCCACCCTAACCCCTGGCACCATTCTCAAGCCCTAGAAGTCAGTATTGTATTATCAGATTGACTATTTCTTACTTTTCAACATATGGCACAAAATATTGAACAGTTCCTTTTAAGTCTTTGCCCTAAACAATATCCCATTCTTTGATTTTTCTGTATTTTTTTTCATCTTTAGGCTTAATTTTGACTAGAGTAGTTTTTTTGAATATGTTTAAGTTAAACTTTAAGTTCTTTTTTTCTTTTAACTTTAAGTTTTTATCCATCTTCTTTCATGTGTATCTTGTGCATTTTTGGTGTATCTTCATCTGCCACAAATATAGTGATACAGATGGGCTAGTGTGTCATTTTTTTCTCTTTAAGCACAATTTGATGTTTTAATATTTCCTATTGTACCACTTTTGTGCAGATTTATCTTTTATTTCATCATGGCCTGTATTCTATGAAGACGAATACTGGGAGCTCTGTACTCAGTGACCAAAACTGATTTCTGCTTATTTATAACCCACTTTTAATGTTATTTTATCGTATACACATGTCCAATACACATGTGAGGGAGTAGATGTTCTCCAAGGGGGTAAAGAGTAGCACATACTTTGTGCTACTATTACCTTTTATACTCATGAGTCAATTTCTAGTCTGTGTCTACAGTAGAACTATCTAGTAGTGGCCACCTGATTCACCATTTAGTCTTTAAATATTTTCTATTTTGCTAACACTGTTTGTATTTTCACAGAACTTCTACTGTCTCTCATCCTGGTGCAGGTTCACAAAGATGGGTAGAAAGACCCCAAACAGACTGTTGGATCTTGCTATACAGAGTCTGCTCAGCAACGAGTCTGCAGCAATCCAAGCTCTGGAGGACATTCCAAGAGAGCTTTTTGTTCCATTGTTCATTGCTGCCTTCAAGGGTGGGCATAAGAATACATTGAGTGCTATGGTGAAAGTTTGGCCCTTTTACTGTCTCCATATTGGGTCATTGAGAATACGGGGGCCTCAACATGCACTCCTAAAAGCCATTATTGAGAATCTTCCAGTATGTCCTGCACAGACTTCTGCTTTTTGGTAAGACTTTTTAGTAAAGACATGATAAGACACAGGAGGATATACCATAGCCTACGACCCTCCCAGAAGTCGTTTCTAGTGCATGTTGAAGATTTATGTGTGAGTCTGTTGTCCCAACACTTAAGTTGAAAACTGGTGTCTACAATGTTTGTTATATAATCTATTCTATTGAGGGTACTCTTGATGGGTTTATGTAACAGGTGTTATTACATAGAGGAAAGACAGGAAATTTAAGACTGGAGACAGTTTGAGGTATATAAAATAATGGGAGAAAGGAGGTTGGATTGTCATGGGAAAGGAATGTTTGTAATTAGTATAAGAAGTACCAGCTGTGGATACAAGGATTTGTCATCCTTGTGTCATTTTTATATACCATCATTGATGCTACTAGGTTTCATTATCATTTGCTATTTCTCATATATTCTATCTCCTCTTATCCTTACAGGAGACCTAAATTGAGGATCCTAGATTTAAGGCAAGACACAAAATGTAGGATCACGTGCCCTCAAGTCAGCACCAAATCACCTTCGTGTTTTCATTCTTGTACTTATTCTGACTCCTCTATCACAAAAATTGAAAGACAGCTTTGTTTCATAAATTCGGGGTGTAAGACTCTCTTACCCAGGCCTGTAGAACTAATATTGGATCTTTTCCTTGATAGCTCCTTAATTGAAAAGGATTTTTGGATTTTGCTTATGCGAAAAATTGAAGAGAGTTTGGGGTTTTTGCACGTGTGCTGTCGAGATTTGCAAATTGAAAAACTGCGTAAATGCAAATACACCCTGAAATTTCTTGATCTCCAATGTGTTGATCAGTTGTCAGTTGATAGAGGCTCACTGAGTGATATCACCAGCATCCTGTGCCAGATGGGCCACCTAGAAAGCCTGACTCTATCTAATGTGACTTTTAGATCTCTGAGAGGGAAAGTCTTTAAAAATTTTCTCAGTCACTTGCAGCGTATGGAACACCTTAAGGAACTCAGATTCTCTTCATTCCACCTCAAAAATCATCTGAACAGAGTGCTCAGGTAAGAGTTTGGGGTAGGGCTGGAGAGATGGATCAGTGGTTAAGAGCACCGACTGCTCTTCCTAAGGTCCTGAGTTCAAATCCCAGCAAGCACATTGTGCCTCACAACCATCTGTAAAGAGATCTGACTCTCTCTTCTGGTGCATCTGAAGACAGCTACAGTGTACCTAGATATAATAATAAATGAATCATAAAAAAGAGTTTGGGGTAGGTCCCTGGGCTTCCTGTACAGTCTATTGAGACAGGATAGAAAGCATTCTTGGATATTCCTAAACAACTCAAAACCTTTTATGCTTTCCACCTCCATCACTTCTGAGAATGTGAAACTGGAGAAAGACAGGATTACAAAAATTAAGCAACCAGCAATGTACAGATACTATTGTAAGTGCAGAACTATAAAGGTGAAAAAAATCACTAGCCCTCTAGACAGGAGGGAGAGGAGAAGGGAGAGGAATTGAGATGTAGAAAGACATTTTTTGCCACTGCACTGTTGTACATAATCTACAGATGTCCATAGTTCATAACGTCAGATTACTTTGCTGATCTATAATCTCCAAGGTAAAGACCATGAAAGTAGAAGTTGTTAGTTAGGTACTGGCCCAAAGGGAATTTTCAGTTGCCTGCTCTTTCTCATTCCTCCCCACTAAAAAGGAGAACAAAAAATCTACAATGGATATTATTGTAAATACTCCGTGGATTAATTTTTTTAACATTTCTTAGAATCATCTGGTATAATATATTGTACATGTTTTTAAGTTGAAAAGAAATTGAATTTCAGTGCTGAAAACTAAACTTTCAACTGGGCCTGCTGGCACATGCTTTTAATCTAAGCACTTGGGAGACAAAGGCAGGCATATTCTGAGTTCAAGGCTATCATGGTCTATATAGATCAAGGATAGCTATAGCTACATAATAATATCCTGTCTCAAAAAAAAAAAAAAAAGAAAGAAGAAAGGAAAAAACAGGAAAACTGTCTTTCTCAGCGTCCCCCAAACTATTAAGTGAACTAAACATGGTGACACATTGACAGTTTTATTCTAGATATAACAGTATAGTTTTCCTAATTCAATCATCATTCTCCAGGATGTATTTTTGTTTCTCCCTACAGAGTCTTACCGCCTGGCTTGGATATCTTGTGGCTGCCATTCTGTGGTCTTTCATACAGAGACATCAAATTTATGTCCCAGAGTCCTCATGTCACTCACCTAAAACTATTAAATCTTAGTAACAACCTGATGCATTGGGATGACTTTGGGCCCTTTCACACTGTTCTGTCAAATCTCTCTGGTACTCTTCAGCATCTGGAGATAAATCATTGCCTTATAAATGATTCTGCAATCTCTGCTCTTATCCCTGCCCTGATTAGATGCACCCATCTCCGTGTGCTGGGATTTGCTTCTAACCCCATCACCATGCCTATGCTTGTGAATATCATGCATCATTTAACACCCATGATGGAGCTAAAATATGTGATTTATCCTGTTCCTGTACATTGCTTTGAAAGATGGCATTTTCAGGGCAGTTTAGACAGACAGAAACTTGCCATTGTACAACTACAAGTGAAAGCAATGCTAGAACTTGCACGGAGAGAGGACATGAAGTGGATTACTTACTCTTAGTAAATGTCACAGTCCAATGCATTTTTAAACTGATATGTACCGTTTAAGTACTAAATGTTATTTCCTGGACCCATAGACTCAATCTATAAGGCTCTTACATTGTACAGAATTGCACTTAGGAAGGATAGGTTTGTAGCTGAATCCTATAGAGAATAACTTAGCAAAAACTGAGAGACTTCAAGAGTTTCTTCTGAGTATTTCTTGTCACTATTGCCAGATTACTGACACCAGTGGCATTTATATTTTCAGGACGATCAGGTCCTGCAATGCTATATCCCTGGCCATCCTGTTTGGTTTGCTTGTGGGTACATCACACAAATCAAGACAATGACAGCCTTTCCTGTCTGTGTTTGTGAAAATGGCAGTGGCGTTTGAAGACTGTTATCATCCCATAAGTTAGTTTAGGCTGTTTGGGGTTGCTTATGGAAAACTATCAGGATTTACCAGTGGACCAGGAAAGAAGATAGCACAGGTTCTGAGATTTAGATAAACCCCCTCAAGAACATAAATACAATGACCTACTTCCTTGATGTAAGCCCATTGTAAAGTTTTCACTCTCACCATGAAGTCTTCAGCTGAATATCCAGCCTTTGTCCCATAAATTTTGTGGTAGTGTTTAGGATCCTGGCCACAATATTTCCCCTATTTCCTCTAGATCTCTTGACACTGTACATTTAACAATATAAATCATTGCATATATATATATATATGTGTGTGTGTGTGTGTGTGAGATATATATATATATATGTATAGATATATATAGATAGATAGATAGATAGATATCCCTCATTTGATACAATACATACTAGCAACCTGTGGATACTGAGTCCAACATACTTCATTCTCTAAAATATGACATAATTAAGAATTCAGTTTGCATATCCTAGACTTACTTAGAAATGATGTATGCCACATCAGTAATTAGCAATTTACACAGGGCTAAGGAAATGCCTTATTTATCCAGCTGCTTCCCACACAAGCACACCAGTGCTCTGATGCCTAGCATACTTGTAAAAAGCTGAGCACCAAAGTCTACATTTGTAACTCCAGTACTTAAAGGGTGGAGGAATGAAGAGCCTTAGTTACACAACCAGACAGTCTAACAAATTAGTGGATTCAGGGTTCAATGAAAGCTCCTGCCTCAGAACATATGTTTAAGAGTGGTTTAAGAAAATACCAGATAGCAATGCCCTGCTCCCACATGCATATACCGAAGCATATGTATCTTCCCCCTCCCACCAACATGGAAACAAAAAGATCTTACTTGTATTGTTAGTTTCTTGAGACAACACACTGCATTACAAAGGCATGGTAAAGATAGCAAATAGCACTTGTCCCTTTCACATATTGAAATGCCAAAATGACCACATTTAAAGTACTGAGTAACAAAAAGAACGGAAGTAACAACTTAAACATAATGTTTTTCTGCTGAAATAACTTAGTAAAAGCAATCACTTGTATCTTTTTTTTTTACTATTAAAGTGAAGTCATACTCAGTTGCAGTCTGACCATAGACAAAAAGTAATAGAATTTTGTTTTTAGTAGTAATACTGACAGATAAGTCAAACTATAATTTATATGCTTAACACAATAAGAAAACTGTCAAGGCAGTTAACATGTTTTATTAATTTTTCTTTGGTGGAAAGAGATTGTATTTATAAATTAGTAAGGAAAACATATTAAAATATGCTATAAAATTTTGTCATATTTCCCTTGTATACAACATTTAATTTTGTTCATGTTTTTTGTAATGCTTGCATCATGGGATAGTGCACAAAACTTTAAAGATCCAATGAAATGCCACTGTAATGACCAATTTCCCTTACATTGTTTCCAATTTTAAAATTGCATGGTTTTAGAACTTTGTATTAAATAAAATGTTGTTATTTGAAATTAACCTTATCTGTTTCTTTGAACTTTGGTTTTTCGTTTTTACTTTTTCCCATCTGACTCTTATTATATATTCTCGAATAAGTGGGATTCTTATGCTCTCAGCAGTGCAATCCTCACTTGTGTGATAACACGATCACAGCACTGGGGAAGATGAAACTCGGTCCATATTGGCACGGTTTTGCCCTGTCCTCCATCCATCCTTGGTGCCATGGTTTTGTCAGGGACTGTACCCTGATGTGAAAAACACACCCCAAAATGAAGAGAGAATTTGTATTCATTGTTGTACTGACAATGTGTATGGTATTCTAGGGAATTCCTATTATATGACAATGTTCTCGATATGTTGTTTTCAATAGATTTGAAATCTAACCTTAGTGACTGTTATAAAACAGGTCCAGGGAGGAAAAGGTGTGTTTGGCTTACAGTCCCAGTCTCAGCCCATCATTGGAGGAAGGCAGGAACTTGAACAGGAGCAGAGGCAGGAAAAGATGGAAGAAAACTGTTTAGTGGGCTTTTGTGGCTTGCTTAGCTCCTTGTCTCATACAACTTGGCCCAGTTGCTCATAGTAGCCTGGGCCCTCCTTCACCAACTCTTAACCAAGAAAATGCCCTACAAAGTTGCACACAGGCCAATCTGATGGAGGTAGTTCTTCCTCCATCTCTAATTTGGTGTCAGGTTGATAAAAGACTAGAAGTACAGTTGACCCTTGTCAACTTGACACACATAACTATTAAACTATAACTTTTATTTATCCCCAATATATATATATATATATATATATATATATATATATATATATATATATATTGATATATATTGATATATATCGATATATATATGATATATATATATATCAATCAAACAGAGTATGATTTTTTTAAAATACCAGTCTTTAACTTTTTCAGTACATTAAAAGTCCGAGGTCTCTAAAAGGTCAGTCTTTTCACTGTGATTTCCTATAAAAATGAATAATAAGTTTTTGAAAATTCCATAATTAAATCTATTTTTTGAGTGGTGATTTAAGTGTGTGTGTGTGTGTGTGTCTGTGATTGTACCATCTATCAACGCGTTTCAATAATTTGTCACATTTTGTACGCAAGAATGTACCATTTATTTAAAAGATATTTCTTTTAAACTTGTGCATGTGGCACACGTACATATGTGGAGTTCAGAAGACAACTTGCAGGAGTTGGTTCTATCTTTCTGCCATGTGACTTTGAGGGATTGACGTCAGGATGTCAGGTGTGGCTGCAGGATGTTGTGGGACTGGCTTCGGAGTTAGCTCCCAAGGACTGGTCAGGACACTGCCCCAGGCCAGCAGGAACCCCTGCCACTGTCAGGGAGAGTTCCTGGGTGCCTGGGTCCCACTGGTCACAGTTACTTCCGGTGTTGGTGCAGATGTTGTGTCCTCCTTACCTATGATCCTATGATCCTGGGCATGTTTGGGCACCTGGGAGTGCAGCTTCCTCTGGGTGTTGTGGGACTGGCTGTGGAGTTCGAGCCCAAGGTCTGCTCAGGGCACCAGAACAGAAGAAATTCATTCCACTGGTTGGGTGGAGTTTCTGGGTGCATGGGTCCCTGTTTTGACATTTTATTTGGTATGTGTACATGGATATAATATGTTTGAAGTGAATATATCCCCATTACCTTCCCTCCAGTTCTTTTCTCATGGTAGTGTGTCCCTGAGTCTCCAGCGCTGACTGATATGGACAGGTTGACCCCAGGACCCATTTGCTAGGCACTGCAGCAAAAATAGAGAGCTGCAGATTCAGGATGAGACCCTGTCTCAAAATAAGGTGAAGAAGTGATAAAAATGAAACACCTTAGTTTCAGTTTCTAGCACAAACACTCACATGTATACATACAAGTGTATGAGAAAATCTTTTTTACAAGGTAGCCCTCTTATATATTTGCCCTGGGTTCCCAGAGTGAAACCTGCACATAGAGATGTTACCCTTTAGAGTTGCCTAGCCATCAACTCAGCAGAAGTATTTTTTAAAATAGCTTCCTGCAGGGCTTTGTGGCTCAACTTTAATCCCAGTACACAATAGGCAGAGGCAGGCACATCTATGCCAGTTCTCTCTTTCCATGGTTTATATACAGAGTTCCAGGACAGTCAACGAGGTCTCTCTCAAAAAATCTTACCATTGCTCAGGTCAAATGCTAGATGTGTAGCTTTTCCCAAATTTTGTGCCTACCTTAGTATTCCCTGTCTCTGGGTTCCAATCACTGTTCGTTTTGGTAGTGCTCTTTGAATCTGTTCTGATTCTTGTCTTCTCTCCTTTTTTCAGCCCCTTTATCCTCTGCCATCTACATCTGCAGACTTGGGTCTTTTCTGTCTCTGTCCCTCTTGTACTCACTTTCTCTCATTCTCTCTCACTCTCTTGCTCTTTATCTCTCAGTCACTCTTGCTCATGCCCTCTCATTCTCTGTCTCTCAAAGTCTCTCTCTCTCTGTCTCCCAGTCTCTCGCTGTGTCTCAATGTGTGTGTCTGTCTCTCTGTTTTTCTTTCTGTCTATAAAGATACAAGATCAAAAATGGATTACTTGACTCTCTGTTGAGATCCTAAATGTCCCAGGAACTCTCAACTCCACTTCTGTCCCCCAATTGCAAAGGTGTTTTAGATTTGTCTTTTGATGTTGCTGTTTTGTTTTGTTTTTTGTTGTTGTTATTTTCCTCCAAGGGGGCAATCTTGTTTCTCTCTAGCTTTAAATTCAGCCATATACTGACAGTTACTTTTAATGTGCATTCCTTTGTCAACCCATTTTTCAATACTCAGTAAGTTCAGGACATTTTCCCACAGTTCAGAACAGTGGACTGAATACAATCTCAATTTCTTTCCCTCACTGACAGTGTAGTCACGAATTTTAGAGGTCCTTTTGGCCTCCATTTTTCAAGTTTTCACCTGTAAAAAGGCATGGATAGGAAGTTAACTTCACCTGGGTGATGTGAACACAGAGAGTATTTGACAAGGATGAGCACACATTTCAGTACAGGCACTTTGCCTGTTGTTCTGTGCCCTGGTTAGGAATTGCAAGGCAGGCCAGTCACAATGTGTAGCCTGATGGTAATTAATATTCAATCACTGTTTTATTTCTCAGTTTCATTGCTGTATAAAAATGAGTAGAAATGTATCCGTATAAGTGATGTAGAGAGTTGCTGTGATGTATGTATACCTAGTGAAATGATTATCTCATCAGAGCTACTGACCACATCCATTAAACCATAGAGCTAGCTCTTTGTGACAGGAATATATTCCTGATGTCTTAACAAATTTTGAGTATAATGCAGATCACTTTTTCCAACTGTCACCACCCCTATACTATACATTAGACCTGCAGAACTTATTCACGTTATAATTGAGAACTTCTGTCCTTGGTGACTATACCTTATTCTGTTTGCATACTCTCAACCTTTTAGGTGCTGCACGAATGTTGAAAGGAGCTCTTGGTTTTTATTTTTATTTCTATGTAATAGCAAAATCGGGGTCTGAGGCCAAGCACAGTGCAGTTTGGACATTCACTTCTCTGAATGATACTGTCTTTTCATGTACTTATTGGTCGTTTTAATATCTTATAGAAATGTGTAACTGAGTCCTTCATCCATATTTTTAAAATCACGTTGGTGGTCTGGGCCAAATGTGATCACAATGGGGAGATGGCAGCTCCATAATCTTTGACATCTCTCCCTACAAGGATGTCTGATTGCATGAGTCCCTCCAATCCCTCTCTCCACACTCAACCCTCTGGATAAAATGGCTTGAGCCATCCTGTACCCCTCACACCTCCCCCATAAAAACAACCCTAAAATAATTTCTTCACTGTTGATACTTTGTTTACACATTCTGGATATTGACATGGAAAGGGACCTCGGAGCAGACACAACCAGACACAAAATTCTCAGCACAAAGGCCATTCATTGACTGGAAAGGGGGCAGGCAGGGGGAGGAGGGCTGCCTCTGAATTAGGCAAAAACAGCAGGTGTCTCATTGGGAGCAGTTTGTGAGCAGAAAATGGGGAAGTCTGTGCTAAGATAGGTTTGTATGTCCTGACTGGGCATTTTAATCAGTGTACCCAATAATGACATTTGATTGCTAGACCTTAGTGATTGACAGCCAGACCCTAGGGATGAGACTCAGGAATGCATTAGGAATAGGAAGGTGTCCAAATAAGGGAACAGACCTTGGTGCCTAATGATAAGAATGTAATCTAGTGCTGGAGAGATGACTCACTTATTAAGAGCACTGACTGCCCTTCCAGAGGTCCTGAGTTCAATTCCCAGCAGCACATGGTGTCTTACAACCATCAGTAATGGGATCGGATGCCCTCTTCTCTGTCTGAAGACAGCTGCAGTATACTTATATACATAAAGTAAGTAAATAATTCCGTGTACAAACAGATAAACGTTATACTAATAAATAAATGTAATCTAATGATTTAGCCGGGGAGAAGGAGAGTGGAGGACTTGCAGGCACCATGTTTGCAATGGTCTGGGCCTGTTAGAGACCCTGTCAGACACTCACTATATTAGACATATGGTTTACAAACACTTTCTCCCATCGGGTGTTGTAACTTTCACTCTCTGTAGCATCATGTGAAGTACTGAGTGTTCTAATCTATGGAGTTCAGCAGCAGATTGCATGGTTTCATATACAGGAGAAGGCATTACCACATACAATGGGCAACTTCCATTTGTACATAGTAGTTTACATGGTTAAGGTATGCAATGCTTACACTATACAGCTAAAAATATTCTACTATTTTAGGGAGTTTTTTTATAGGAAGTTTTATTACGTTTTATTGTATAAGGGTTGAGAACTTGAGCCTAATTTCATGAAAAGAATGGAAATCTGTGAAGTAGATGATGTCAGTTACACTCTAATGATTTCAGTAGGCAGCAGGTGGCTGAGGTCCTGATGTGATGTTGCTTTGGTACTGAAAGGGCTGAGGAGTCAGGTACTGGGGATTATGGATGTGTTGAATTTACCTCCAGCATCCCATGCTGTGAGGGAGCAGCAATTAAGCAAACCCTGTGTTTTGTTTATCAAGTGTGATCTGTTGCAGAATGTGCCAATCAGTGTCATAGACTCAATCAGCCATGCTCTTATTTTGTGATCTTTACATTGGTTTCCTCAGAGGCAGTATGTGAAGGAGCCCTTGCCATGAACCCAAGACTCAGAAACTTGGTTCCAAAACACTGAATTCCAGACATCCAATGACATGGTGCTTTAGTGAACCTATCTGTGCTCTCCTTAGGAGAAACAATAAGAAATGGACGTCACGTGGTCAGCAGGACTTCAAGTCAGTACTAGTTAAGATTATCAGAATGAGGTGCTGATTTGGGGCAAATTTAACACGTTAGAAAAATGTGGGTTTTTTGATACCTTATTAACATAAGATTCTGGACTTTTTACTCTTCTCCATTTAAATTGTGGTTTTTATTAATTTCTTGACATGTCTCAAGACTTTGGAGAAACTGGAGCTCACCCACACCCCCACCTCCTGTAAAGCTTTTTCCCGTTTCCCTTCACTCTGGGCTCTGAAAGGAATCACAGCTGTAGGAACTACTAGTAAATCTCCCTTCAGGTAGTATGAAATTTTTCTAAAGAAATCAACTGATAAGTTCTATGTCACAGTAGTAATATTATTGGAAATTAAAACTACATCCAAACAGTATAATAACATTGGATTGTATCAAACAAGGGAAACATACATGCAAGAGTATTCTAACTCCTGGGTTATTGTCTGTTATCTGTGAGATTCAGTCACTAACAGGGAGGAGAGGAAGTAATTTTATCATGTAGTTCATACAACATTTTTACTATGTCAAAACACAAACACTGGTGAGTTACAGATGAATTGTGAGAATATTAAATGGAAAAGAATAACTTTGATGTTTGCTATGGTTCTCCTAATGGAAGACAGGTAGGATATGTGGAAGACATAACTCTGTGTAGACTACAACACTGTATCAGAAGACTGTGTGTCATTCCAGGGAAAGAATCTCATTTGACTCAGGAGGAGGGAACTGGGACTCTGAGAAAATGACTTCACTCTAAGAGATCATTTTATCAGGTTTTTAAACTTCTGTAGTCAAGAATATCATAATTTCTCAATTTTCAATAAGTCACAAAATTGTGAGCAGATTAACACAAATATTTGGGATAAACAGACCATTGAAAAAGCATTCCTTTTATTCAGTGCTATGGAAGAACAAAATGCATTAAAAATGTTTTGTTAGCATGACTGCACACATGCCCTCCTGTTTGAGCCTGTGATAATGTCTCCTCTAGCATCATACATTACCAAGTACACGTTCTCTCATTACAGAAAGTGCTCGGCTTGCCCGTTCAGGCTAAATGTCCTAGAAATGGATGGTCAAAAGCAAACCCTTCTAGTGATTGAAAACATTCCTAAAGCTCAGACTGATACCATCCCTACTTGTTCCTTCTCTTGGTCTCTGTCCAGGCTACAGTCAGCTG
Organism: Mus caroli; assembly: GCF_978045245.1. Lineage (NCBI taxonomy): Eukaryota > Metazoa > Chordata > Mammalia > Rodentia > Muridae > Mus > Mus caroli. Next base: position 35,313,343 of record NW_028227260.1, on the reverse strand, counting down.
TGCAGCCTCTCAGAGGTAAAATTCTGACTCTGGCCACTAGGTGGCATCACAGCTGAGTCCTGTAAGTTGTTTCCAGTTAAATATCTAAAAAAATGGTTTGTTCACTGTAACAGCGGTTCTGAGCAGTAAATCTCTGGGCACATTACCACAGATCTGTTTGCTGATGATCCCCAAACCTGCATTCCGTTCCCTGGTTCAGGCGCAGAGTGAGCTCTGCACATGACAGAGATTTCTCCCAGGCAGTAGAGTGCTTGTTCTCCAACATCCCACCCTTTCACAGGTTGCTCCAAATTTCTGCAATCATTCCGAGTCTCTTCCTCTCTAGTATATTCTGCACACAGCTGCCAGGTCCCGAGGGAGCATCTCTATCGGCTCACTCTCCTCCTGTGTTCCCTGACACAGGCTGCCTTTTCCCAAGGGTCTCCCGGAACACCTAGCCTTTTGTAATGTGGACACTCAGCATAAACAACTCTAGCATATATATGGGATTGAACCTTGGATATTCTCCAATGATCTATTTGTTGAATCTCTGTTGTCAAGGTAACACTTCTGGAAGAAGGTAAACAAGGTATCTTTACTTGTCATAGGCAAGGCTTTGCCAGAGCCCTATGACATCAGACGTGTGCTTTTGAAGGGAAGGGCGTAGGGACCCTGTCCTGCCTCTTTTAGCCTATGCTCCCTAACCATGAGAGAGAGTTTTGCTCTATTGTGCACTCAAACCAAATGGTGCAAAACCAAAAGCCACAGAGTCAAACAGTTCAGGACTGGAGGTTTGCACACTAGGAGCAAAGGTGTGTCTTTTCTCCTTAGAAGCAATTAGGATTAGATAATTCTTACTGCAGTGGAGACCTGACCGAATGGTCTTGCCTTACACCTATTGGGGTTTTGAGAATAATTAAATTTTGCACTAAGGTTTATGAACTGAATTTTTAGACAGAGTCTTCAGTGGCCTGGAATTTGCTATAGACGAAAGGCTGCCCTCAGGTTCTTCAAAAATCTGCCTACTTATGTATGGTGAGTGTTTCAATTAAAATTGTGCAGTATCATGCCCGGTTAACTTGGGTTTTTAAGGAATCATTATACGTTCATGTCTGGGGTGTGGACAACATAAACCCTGAGTTTGTAAAAGCGTGCTCCACAAAGTCTATGCTACTGATGGACACTCCTATGCCAGAACATTTTTGCTGTTACTGAGTCCATGCAAGAAGAGAATTCTGCCACCCAGTACATACATCCCCACCACCTAGATTATTCTTTAGATCTTTATGAACACTAAGCTTCTTGTGTCTTAGTGCCACCTTGTGGTACAGCCCTGATGTGCACCAGAAGACAACAGCAATACTGGATGGAAGGAAGGGACCTTGTTCAAAACATTGAGAGAGGGGAACATGGTGGCCTCTGGGGAGAACTTAAGGTCATTTTCTGTATTGAATAAAACTTTCTATACTACTGGAAGTGAAAGAGTTTCCTGGTTATTGTTGCTGTTGTTATCATTACTTTAAAGCAAACACAGGTCTCACCTTAAAGGGATTAAGCAGTATTTAGTGCTGGAGCATTATGCATGACCATGGCATGGAAACACATATCTACCTTATCTCAAATTCCCTGTTCTGGAAAAGAAACTGTGTCATGTGTGTATTGTGTGTGTGTGTGTATGTTGTGTGTGTGTGTGTGTGTGTGTGTATGTCTCTGTCTGTCTATGATTACAGCTTGAGTGTGTATGTGTGTGTGTGTGAATGTGTATGTGTGTGTGTGTCTGTGTGTGCATGCTTACAGCATAAAGAAATAAAGTCATAAATCAAGGCAAATTTAGACTACATTGGTTGGTAACCGGAGAAGCAAATACATAGAGGTGGGAGAAGGTTCATATATGTCTAAATCATTATCTGTTGACATCCTCAGCTGATGTTCATTTGATAGCTAGTGGTCTGCTATGTTGATAGCTTCTAGGGGGGTTTGTTTATTTTTCCAAGATGTTAGTTCAAAGTAAATAGCTTCTACGAACCTTTTATTCTAAGAGGCAAGTTCAGATGCAGCGTGTGGCAAGGAATGGCTGTTTCTGAGGTTGAAAACCTGCCCATGACACGTGGCCTCTGAACCTAGGAAGTTCCAATCTCTGCAGAACTGACATTCCAACCTGCCCTCCAGCCTGTGAACATGGAGGCTCCTTGCAGGAGTCTTGTGCTTAAGGCCACAGGAGACTGTGTATTTATGGCTTCTTATCTGGGGTTTTCTTTCACACAGTTGATAAGCTGTGTCAGCTCTTTACTTGACCACACTTACATGAGACTGGGTTTATACCGCACCATTTTAAATGTTGTCAAATTTTCCTGTTTGAGTTTTATGTCAACAAAGTTTTGGATCTGTAGGACTAGCTACTTTGTGCACTTCAGAAGTTCAGTGATGTAGTAGTTGTTGAGGTAGGCCACCTCAAAGCCCTGGATCTGGGCTTGAGAGGTATCTGAGCTGGCTGTTGCAGCCAGCTGGAGTGTTGCAGCCAGTGAGGGCTAAGGCCAGTTCTACCACTCATGACCTCGGGGCCATAGGTGCCAAGGAACTAGGAACAGGAGGAGGGCTGACTCTCCCACACTCATACCCTGGGGGCTAGCTCACCCACAATCCTCACATCAAGGGCCAGCTCTACTGTGCTGCACAGTTGAGGTGCAGGGCCGGCTCTACTAAATGATGCAGCTGCTGAGGGACAGGGTAAGGAGGAAGGAGTGTATCTCTCCTTCATCCATGCCACTGCATGGGAGACAAGTGGTAGGGCCTCCTTTCACTCCTGTCTATCCTTGGGGCCTGTCTCACCTACAACTTCAGCAATGTGCACAGCCATTCGAGTACTGTAGCTGGCTAGGGGTTAGCTCTCTGCTCTTCTACAACCAGGGTCAGCTCTTCTAGAATGCCCAGGCAAGGGCTTGGGCCTGTTCTGCAAATGCCTCAGACATCAGTATTTCCCCCTGTGACAGCACAGATCAGGGACATCCATCTGGACTTTGGTGGTAACAGACCCCTACTGCTTCAGGGTACAGACTGAGGTGTGGTTCTCAGTGGAAGCACTGGCCCAGGACCCCACCATGGTCCCAGGTGGAATTACGGGCACTCATATCAAACCATTCCTCACCATTTTCATGTCTCCAGTTCTGCCTCTCTTCATTATGCCCACATCCTTCTATTTCTCTTCCATTTCTCCACCACTTACTTGATCCTCTGAGAAGCACCCGAGGTCCTAGTGTCTGGTGTTGTCTAGGGAGTGGCCAGGAGTGCTATATCTTGCTCCCGAATTGTGGCATCAGACAGGGGTCATTTGGGACCTGGTCTACCCATCCGCAGGCCTGGGTTGTGCAGAACTGGAGGTGATCTGCTTGCTCCTCTACTGGCCCACCAGAGTGTCCCAAGGCAAGGGTCATCTGTCTCACTCTCACTCCTACTCAGGACCCTCAGATTCAGGGGAGGCTCTTCTAGTCTCAGGTTTGCTCCCAATACTGGAAAACCGACAGGGCCTGCATGGTGCCAGACTGGTGGTCAGCTCAAGCTCACTTTTTTCAGGCATTGTTAGGCTACTAATCATTCAGATATTCATAAGTGAGAAAACTGAACCTCTCTTCTGCGGTCTCTGACATATGTGACAGAGCAGCCACACATGCAGTGCTTCCAGGGGCAAGTAGAAAGGAATTCCTAAGAATATCCCTCCTCAAGAATTAAGTGCTAATCTACATCCAAGGTCTTCTATGTCAAAGAAACACAGAGTGATGTTGATTCTAGTACATTTTCCCCACAAGGCTTGATTCTGCAGGGTTTGCTTGTTTATTGAATGCATGGATGGATGGATGGATGGATGGGTGGATGGATGGATGGATGGATGGATGGATGCATGGATGGATGGATGGATGGATGGATGGATGGATGGATGGATGGATGGATGGATGGATGATACACACATACACACACTTGCGTCATGGAAGAGATCACCTCAAGGTCTATTTCTCAGTCATTCTCCTCTCTATTGCATGAGACAGAGTTGCTTGCTGAGTCTAGAACAGACCACTTAGCTAGACTCGTTGGACCATAGGACCCCCTGATCATTTTGTCTCTGCCTTCAAGTTCTGCTATTTCAGGCATTCACTGCCAAGCTAGGTTTTTACATGAAAGCAGGGGATGCCAACTCAGATCTTCATACTTATGCTACAAGTACTTAATTCACTGTGACATTTCTCCAGCCCTCTCCATGAGATTATTTTTTAATTGTTTTTTAAGCCAGAGTTGGAGTTTATTAAAAATAAGAACTTGGGAATGAGTAAAGCATAACTAAAGACATGGATGCTTCAACGAAGTAACTTACCTTAGTGGTTTTTTATTATGTGGACATATTCATACATGTATATGTGAGTGTGTGTGTGTGTGTGTGTGTGTGTGTGTACTTGAGACCTGTGTGTGTATTTGTGTGTGTGTGTGTGTGTACTTGGACCCTGTGTGTGTGTATGTATTTGTGTGTGTGTGTACTTGAGACCTCTGTGTGTGTGTGTGTGTGTGTGTACTTAAGACCTGAGATTGACATGGACTGTCTTCATTTATGGCTATTTACCCTTAAAATCTTTCATGAATTAAGCTTTTAGCAGTACCACACATGTAAGCAATCATAGTAACCACTTTCTCCCCAGCTCCTCTCTCCTCCCTTCCTTGCCCTGATCTCATTTTCATATCCATGACTATTTCATTCTGTGAACTCTTGAAATCAGTCTGAATCATCTGAGGGTCATGGCTTTAAAGGTTTGCAGAGGAGTCTTGTGGGTTCAGCAGTGGGTAAACAACTGAAGACAATAATTCTCTTTTGCCCAAATCACCTGCACTTCAGAAATAGAGCAGAAGCTGGGCGTGGTGGCGCACGCCTTTAATCCCAGCACTCGGGAGGCAGAGGCAGGCAGATTTCTGAGTTCGAGGCCAGCCTGGTCTACAAAATGAGTTCCAGGACAGCCAGGACTATAGAGAAAAACCCTGTCTCGAAACCCCCCCCCCAAAAAAAAAAAAACAGAAATAGAGTGGAGGCTCCATGAACTCATCCTCTGCTCTGGACTGACTGATGGCTGACTGCTGGACTGTGTGCAGTCAGCTATAGTTTCAGTGAGTTCACCACTGTAGTGGCTATATGGAGGCTAGAGAATGACGTGTTCTAATTTTATTTTACACACACACACACACACACACACACACACACAAATTCTTTTGAATTGTTTTCTCTTTCCTTGAAAATAAATTTCTTATTTCAAATAGTATATTCTGTTTTTCCCTCCTTCACCTCCTTACATATCCTTCCCTACCTTCCCTCCCATCCAGATCCCTTTCTGTCTCCCTTTACAAGCCAAACAGGCTTCTAAAGGATAATAAAATAAGATAAAAGAAATCCTAACATATTGGAATTGGATAAAGCAAGTAAACAGAAAGAAAATCGTTTGAGAAAAGGCATAAGAACCAGTGAACCACTTGGTCACACACTCAGGAATCCTTTAAAAAACACTAAACTGAAAGTCATAATATATACACAGGGGACCTGGTCCAGACTGTGCAGTATCTTTGTATATTGTCCCAGTCTCCGTAAGTTCATATGTGCATTGATATTGATATTATCGATTTTTGAAGGCTTTGATTTCATGTGTCCTCATCTCCTCTGGTTCTTCTATTCTTTCTACCTCTTTACACACACACACACACACACACACACACACACACACACACACAGAGAGAGAGAGAGAGAGAGAGAGAGAGAGAGACAGAGACAGAGACAGAGACAGAGACAGAGAGAGAGAGAGAGATTACTTAAAATGAAGCCTAGTAGGAAATTAGGGGAAATGCCACCCAACATCATCATACTAGTAAGCATCCAATAAAAGAGAGTTTACAAATGGGAGAGGCATGAAGGTGCAGCAACTGATCCTGCTTGTAGGAAAAACATGTCCATGTGACTCCCAGCAGGAACACTTGACAGAGAAAACTTTTCGGGTGGGGATGGTTGAGATACCTATCTTCTTCCTCTCTGTAGGCTAAGTCAAGAGGATCTGGAGGTGGGAATCTTTTCACCATAAACCTAAAATTCCTCCACATATTTTCTCATAAATCTATTTTCAAGATAGTTTTTTCCACAGTCAACAGTCTCAGAAACACCTGATATTCCTTTGTGTATATTCTGTCAGAATCTATGATACCACAGCAGACAAACTTTAAAGGTAGAATAAAGCAATGTACACGGTATAGTTTATGATGGGATTTGAAAATATATTTTGATATTCTGAAATTGAAATATAATTTTTTTATCTTGCCATCTCTTCCATGTACTCTCATTGCACTCTCTTTCAAATTCTGTCGTCTATTTCTGTACTGGATAGCTTTTTATGTTGGAGATGAGATGTTGATCAGGACCCTGTTCTGAAACAGGGCAGCATGACACTATTAACATAGGTTAGGAGATGTGTGGTGGCTCCCCAGGAATTCAGCAGAGAATGTTCTCACCCAAGTGGTAAATGATGGCTAATTAAGTGTCCCTTGAGGTCTTATCTGTCATTATAAACATAATTGTTTAGTGACAGGGCTAGAAGGACACATAGTACAATGAGTGCTTAATTATTTTTCTGCTCACTTTCTTGCTAGAATGAGGAAGAAGGAATGTTATGACAAAGGGAACCATAGATCCCTTAAAGCTCCATTCAAAAATCAAAATGACTGTACCCTATCAGTCTAGGTAGCCTTCCAAAGGAGGACAGAAGAGCCTTGGCTGTATCCAAGAAATGCTATGTAGGGGTAAGTGTGGGCCCCCACAGCTGAATTAAAATAAAAATGAATGCAAAGCCTTACCTACAATTGGGGTGCTTCTGTCCTTTTTTTCCTCCCATCATTCTAGTTCCCTCCTTTCCTCAAGTGATATATCATTTCTTCAGCGAAAATTTTGTACTGAGACCTGAGTTGGAGAGTACTACACCTTTTTCTAGCATAGTAAAGATATCATTACATAAAATTTATAATGTCATCCATTTTTAATTTACAGTTCAGTGGCACTAAAAGAATTTATATTATTATGAAAAGTGAGTAAAAATCAACCTTCACAGCTTTTTTTTTTTTCATTTCCAAGTGTTGCTTTGCCATTGACCATCAATTTCACATTCTCCTGTCTGCTAAAATTCTAGTGACTATGATTCTATATCAATTAATTTACTATTTTAACTATATCCTATGAATGGAACAGTGCATTTGTATTTTTGTGTCATATTATTTCTCTAGCACAAAATTTCAAGTTTTATTCATTTTGTATTTACTATGCTGTCACTCCATTTTAGAACAAACAGCATTCTCCTAATAGAACATGTCATTGTTTGCTTATCCACTCATATGTACAGTGAAAATTGACTTAGTTCCATGTTTGTATTATTATGAATAATATTGACATGCCTATTGCCTTGCAAATACTTGTTCAAGTTTCTTCTTCCAATACCTTTGAGGATGTACATATGAAATTACTAGATATATAAGAAAGTAAAGTTTATTTATTATTTATTGTATTTGTGAAATTATAATTATATCATTTTCTCATTTCGTTTCCTTCTTCCAAATTGTTCCATATGCCTCTCTTTGCGGCCTTCAAAATTCAACAGTCATTTTTAAATTAGATTTTGTTATATGAGTATATGTATTTCCTAAATATATTTCTTTATTAAATGACACAAGTTGATCCAGGGTGAATATGTAATTTTAAAGTCCCACTCTTAGGAAAGGGTAATAGTCATCAATGAATGTGAAGACTTTGGGTTCTTTGTCATTTTCATTTGCATTTCCCTGATAGTTACAAATATTGAGCACATGATATGCTTTTTCATTGTCTTTGAAGAAATATCCTTTCAAGTTTGGCCCTTTTAAACTACTCATTGCCTCCTTATTTTGTTGTATGATATATTTATATATTTCCTATCAATAATGTCAAATATGTTCTCAAATGTACTTTATAAGATGTTGGTTATTTTAACAGTGGTTTTGTTATTAATAGTGGTTTCATGTGAAAACTAGACACACCTGACAATTCTTTGAAAGATACAATCAATAACCATGAAAGAATGGAAATTTTTATTAGATTTCAAGCAATTAAAGATAATAATAGTTTAAAAGCTGTTCAAAGCAATAGTGATAATTTCTGGGTTCATAGTAATAAACGTGGGTGAATTCCAACAAAATTTAAAGATGAAATAAATCTACTTTGCATAACATTTTCAAGGATATAAATATGATCCACTTTCTATTTTATTTTGACACCAAGACTGTCTGTGCCAACCCAGACAACACTGTCAGAAAAAAAAAAAAGAAAAAGGAAGTGTTTTTGTATGTAGTTGTAAAACTCCTCAATAAAACATTAGCAAATTGAATCTATCAACACTGTATAATAAAACACCCCGTTTTGTTTGACTATATTAACAAATTTAAGATAAATAAAATGACTGTGTTTCCAGCCATGAAAAAATGCTGTAAATAAAAACCATTTGCCAAAATTTTAGAAATAAGGATAACTTTTTTGTCTGTGTTTTAAAACTTTTTAGACATATTTATTTTATATATATGAGTGTTTTGCCTGGTGTTCATGGAGGTCAGAAGAAGGCACTGAGTTCCCAGGAACGAAGAAGGCACTGAGTTCCCAGGAACTAGTGTTCTGAACCATCTCTCCTTCAATGGCCTGGTTTTTAAGTCAAAAACGTATTCTCTTTCTCTCTGTCTCTCTCTCTCTTTTTTTTTTTAATTTTTGTTTTTGAGACAGGGTTTCTCTGTGTAGCCCTGGCTGTCCTGGAGCTCACGCTGTAGACTAGGCTGGCCTCGATCTCAGAAATCCTCCTGCCTCTGCCTCCCCAGTGCTGGGATTAATGGCGTGAGCCACCACCAGCTAAAAACTTCTGCTCTTTTGTCCACTAGATGTGACCTTAGTTCTCAGAGTTTGAAATCTCGCTTGGGAGAAAGTCAGGCAGTGCTTAAGTCATACTCATATATTCCACGTAACTTTTCTTGAAAAAAGATGTAGGCAGATGCGTAGGTACCTAAACGTGATTTGCCAGTCAGGACAGGGCCTCGTAGCCTGGAGAACCGCACGGAGCTGAGGTGGAGAGAGGTCAGCTGACCCAAGCTAAGCCAATAGGAATCCCCCAGTCAGAGCGCTAAGTTTGAAAAGGAACCCTTGGGGTCCTCAGAGGGGCTTTTGAGGACCCGCGCCCTTGCGCTTGCGCGTGCTTTCTCACTCTCCGCTTTTGAGGATCTCTTGACTAGAAATAAGCTGCTGCCGTGCGACAAAGGTGCCGGAAAAGTCAGAAGATTCTCCCGACCCTCTCACTGAGGTAAATGACAGACATTTCTTTTTAAATTGAACTTATTTGGGATGAAGGACATAGACACGGGGTTTTGGGACTTATCAATCTTACGGGTTTTTACGGGTTCCGCCTTGGATGCTCGAAGGTCAATTTTGTGTTACTGTGTAGAGGTATTGGTTCCTGAGGTGTGCGTCACTTCATTTTGTGACCAATCTCTTCACATTCTCTATTTAAAATATTCCACACATCGTTTCACCTCTTCTTCAAAGATTTATTTTAGTCCAGGTGTGATGGTGTACTGGTGGCTGAAGCAAGTGGATTTCGTGTTTTGTCACAGCCTGGGTAGAGAGTTAGGACTTGTCTCAAAAACAAACAAAAAAAACAAAAAAACTATTTTTTTCATCTTTTACTTGAGTCTATTTCGACAGTGAAGCCTTAGGGGGCCTGGTGGTGGTGGAGGGGGAGAAAAAGAAAAACCGCACCCAAATAAATAAATAAAACCAAAACCTACAGAACACCAATTTTTTTTTTAAATACAGAACACCTTTTTTTTTTTTTAATTTTTTTAATGCTTTGCATCAGCCTGGGTTTATGGTAAGACCTTGTGTTCCTGCCCTGATTAACTTGTAAATTAAAATAAACTCTTTCCTCCAAGAGGAAAAACTAACCAAGAAACAAATTAAAAACTCACAAATCCACTATTTTTTTTTCCATTGAGTCAGTATGGGTACATGGTGAAGCCTTATCACAAAGACAAAGGAAGAAACAAAAACAAAAAACAATTTTTTTCTTCCTTTGCCTCTTAGTCTTACTAGTTTTATATGACATGCTTTTTAAAATAGTAGAAAAGTGACCAGTGGAGATAATTTATTCATTTCCCTTTTAGTTTATTTAATTTATATTTTAAAATACTTTTGTGTCTAGTACAAATATCTGTTCATTTACCTGTTGGAGATAAGTGTGATTTCATTTCCAAGGCATTTTGAATTTTTTTCAGTGCCCTGCTGTGACTGGTCATCAACTTTGTGATCTTTTATCTCTGCATTCTGAGAGTAAGTGTTGCAGGTATTTTCTTCCATGACTGACTTTTATCTTTAAAGCTTTAAAAAATAATTTTAGGGTTCTAAAATATGTTCTCTCAGATATCTCTACTATGGACATTTTACAAATACCAAATCTAGGAGATTAGCATTGAAGTACAACTTATTATAGATTTCATTTTAATTTTTCAGTGTTTTTTATTTTATTATAAATTTTCCCTATGGAGAATTTTATATATGGATGCAATTAAATATGATCATATTCACCCCACATTTCTTCTCTCCAATTCTTCCCACATTCCCTCTCTAGCATGTCCTCTTCCAAACTTTGTCTGCATGTCTTTTTTTTTTCTTTTGATACTCCACTGACTCCAATTAGTGCTGCATATATGTTATTCTAATCGATTCCCTTTGTATTTCAGAACGCCATTCACAAGACTTGGCTGAATTTAGTTGTCATTTCTCCATAGTCCCATTCTGCCATATAAGCCTGAAACATTTGAAGAGGATTGGTAAGAATTTTTTTCAAGTTGCTGTGGGTTCATCCTTTTAAAAAATTATACATTGTGTTGTTATAGTATTACATTTCCAGTATGTACTTTCTGCTCCTTTGCTCCTGTTCTCTATCAGTGCCCACTCCTTCATTATTCTCCTTACTTCAAACAGACTCTATGTTGCTCTTATTGCATATTTTTGTGCAACTATGAATATATATTAAATCTAAGTTTTTCCTTAGAGAAAGTATGTAATATTTATCTCCTAAATCTGGAGGATTTTTGAGTAACCTGATGATTCTTTCTCATTGTTGTTGTTCTTTTTTTTTTTTTTTTTTTTTTTTTTTTTTTGAGACAGGGTTTCTCTGGCCTCAAACTCAGAAATCTGCCTGCCTCTGCCTCCCGAGTGCTGGGATTAAAGGCGTGAGCCACCACACCAGGCTGGTTCTTACTCCTATGTATTTTCCTACAAATGCCACCATTTTGTTTCTCTTTCCCACTTGGTCTTAACTCCAGTGCATGCATACACCTTACTTCTAGAATCTGTTCACAGTTGATAGAGTTCTAGGATGAATTCACTCCTGGATTATTGTAAAAAGCAACATCAGAAAAGTGAATGTGCAGGTATTTCTATGGTGTGTTCTTTTAGATTTCTTTGGATGCTATGCCTGGAGAGTAAAATACTTCTAGATTTCCTTTTCTACAGGAGCCTCAATAAGGATTTCCATATTTTCACCAGCATTATATAAGAGTTCCTTTCTCCCACATCATCACTAGCATTTTTTGTTATTTAGCATCACAAATGTACTTTTGATTATCAGTTTTATTAGGGCTAAGGAAGTTAAGCATTTATGAGTACATTTATTAACTATTTATATTTCTTCTCTCGAGCCAAGTTTAGTTAATTTGTTATTTACCAGTGTGGCAGCTTCTATATTTGATACTGAATGTTTTAGGTTCTTTAAAGTGTATATGAATTCTCTATAAAATGTTTATAGCTAGAAAATAATATTCCCGTCCTGTTTCTTGTCACATTGTTGTTTCTATTGCTCTGCAAATATTTTTCATTTCATCCAATTTAATTTGTCAGTAGCTGCTATTGTTTCCTGAGCTGTTTCCAGAATGTATCTTAGGGAAGCTTTACTATGCCTGTGCCTTAAAACTGTTTGCCTTGTACTTATTCTTTAAAAAGTTTCAAGATGTTGCAACTTACATTAGGACTTTCATTCATTCTAAATTGATTTTTGTAATTAGAGACAGGGATATGAGTTTATCTCTCCACATTTACATAGCTAGTTTCATTAGCTCTTTTTGTTTAAAAAGGTTTTCTATTCTGTCATTGTATATTTGGGCACTTTTTCCCACAAATCAGGTGATTGTGGATGTATAGTATTATTTCTGGGATATTTATTCTCTTCTAGCAACTTGGACATCTCCTTTTTTGGCACTAACATGCTATTTTTGTTTCTATTGTTCTAGGATCTAATTTGGACAATCTAATTTTTATTCCAGTGAAGAAATTGAAGAAGACAATTAAGAGGGACAGACCTTCTACAGTCAAGAACCAGTGAGTAAATATTAGCTGCTTTCAAATTATATCATAGAACGATAGCAACAAAACAGCATGCTATCGCCATGAAAAGAGCTGTGTTCATCTGCATAAGAGAGATCACTAATAACATGACAGAAAATACTGGGTTGTCTTGAAATCTCCTCTGTCAACACTACTAGTCTAACACTCCTCAATTTAGCCTCTGGCAGGTTATTTGGACAAGAGCAAAAAGCAGCCACATTCTTTGCCAAAACATCTTAAGTGTGGTCTCTAGGCCTGTTGCTATTGTTACCCTCTCAAACCTCTCCAGCTGAGACTATTTTTCTCTTTCAAGTTTCTACTAAGATTCCCATTGATCCTCACATAAAGAGTTTAACCACTTTCCTAATTGAAAACACCAAGGTACAAGTTCTATCCATAAATAGCATGGTCAGGCGAGTCACAGCAGTATAGCATTCTCTGGTACCCACTTCTTAGTTTCTTTTCTATTGTTATGACGAGACCCTATGATCAAGACAGTATAAAAGAAAATCACTTAATTGGGGCCTTGCTTATAGTTTCAAAGGGTTAGTTTATGATCATCATAGTAAGGAGTGTGGCAGCAGTAGGCAGAAAGACAGGCATGGAGCTGGAGGATTATCTGATAGCTCACATCTGAAATTTGCAGGCAGAGAGAGGGGGAAAGAAGAGACAGAAACTGAGACTGGGTCTGGCATGGGGTTTTGAATCCTCAAAGCCAATGACACGCCAAGAAGGGCAAACCTCTTAATCTTTCCCAAATAGTTCTACTAATTGTAGACCAAGTATTAAAATTTATGATTCTATAGGAGGCCATTCTTATTAAAAACACCATTTTATTTTAGTCTACAACTTATGAATATTGGTTCCTACAATTTTTACCCTTTTCATTTGAGATATGAGTTTGGTTGACAGATAACAATTAAGCTATGGCAGCAAGACAAGTCAGCAGGGCTTTTTTTGTCTTCTGTAGCCAGGGCATACTATCAGAAACTGTTAGTAAGTCACAGCTTATGCAAATGTAAGTCATGGAGAGGGCAGATTTTAGCCCAAGCAAGCAGTAGTTGTTAGCTTAAGCCATGTGGCTGCGGTTTTATGAAGGAAAATATGAGCAGAAAGAAGGTTTGGAAGCTTGCTGCATCCTTAAGGAAAGCTGATGATGTAGTCAACAACATGTGGAATTGTGGGATATAAAAGATCCATCCATCTAATAAGCCCTTTAACATCAGACACAGAGATAGCGAATTTTTACTGCTAAGTTTCATTCTTTCTTTGAGCCAGTATTTCCTCACCATGTCCCATTCCTCCTCTCTTTTGGAATAGTAATGTATATTTTGTGACATTATATGTTAGAAGTATGTGATTTGAGTTTTGGGTTTTGAATTTACAATGGTTACTGTTCAGAGATCACATTGAGTCTCAGGAAAAATAAAATCTTTAGGCCCTCTCCTCTACCTTTAAGCTGTCTTTAGATTGTGGAGGCTTTTGAAGTTTGACTGAATGTATTTTGCATTATGATATGGCTCCAGGCCTATGGGAGCCAGGGAATGGAATGTAGGGGTTAGAATGAGAATAGCCCCCATAGACTCAAGTATATGAGTATTTGGTTCCCTGTTGGTAGAGTGTTTAGGAAGGATTAGGAGGTGCGGCCTTGTTAAAGGAGACTTGTGTCACTGGGGAGTGAGTTTTGAGGTTTCAAAAGCCAGTGCCAGTCATGTTCTCACTTACTATCTTCCTCCTGCCTGCAGATCAGGAAGTAAGCTTTCAGCTACTCCTCCAACAACCATACCTGCCTGCCTGTCACCATACTCCTCCCCTTAATGGTTATGGACTAAACCTCGGAACTCTAAGCAAACCCCTTATTAAATGGTCTTATATTTTTCCTTGGCCATGGTGCCTCTTCTCAGCAATAGAAGTGTAACTAACACAATAAGCCTAAGGCTAATTCTGACTATTGATTGCTTTTCTCCCTCACATTGTGTACAACATTGAATGAGAACTCATCCTTAGGGAAGTGAGCTGAAGGCTGTTTCAAGCTCAGTTCCTCTAATTCCTGTGCCTGAAATGTGTGGTGTCTACCAAAATAGGGTCATAACTTTAAGTCCCGGTAGTCAGCTGTGGGTAATGGCAATAGCATATATTGCTTGTGGAATTCCTTATACTCCCCTAAACTGATAGCAGGAATTTTCAAAATCCTCCCTGATTTCTTCACAGAGCTATTGATCTCTAGGGTGTAATGTTTAATTTTATTTAAATTGTTTCATTTCTGCAATTTTTCTTTATGGGGATTTATAGTTTTACTGCTTTCTGATCAAACGAGATCAAAAATATATTTTTTTAATTTTAAATATATTTTACCTGCTTATTGACCTAAATTATCATCTATATCATGGAATATCCCATGAGCTGTTGAGAAGCTGTGTATTATGTAGCTATTGAGTATTCTATAGAGATTTTTTTTCTGGTTTGCTGTCTTGTGATGAACACCACAACCAAAAGGAATGTGAGGAGGAAAGCGTTTATTTCACCTTCTAGCTTTTAAGTCCATCATCCAGGGAAGTCAAGGCGGGAACCTGGAGGCAAGACCATGAAGAAAGGATGCTTACTGGCTTGTTTCTCCTGGCTTACTCAAATGCCTTTTTATACAATCCAGGACTACCTGCCCAAGAGTGGCTTCTCCATCAGAGAGCTGGGCAGGCCCTCACACATCAATCACTCATCAAAAACATGTTCCAAAGCCTTGCCTATAGGCAGTGTGATGGAGGCAACTCCTGAGTTCCTTCTTCTCATATTACCCTAGCTTTTGTTAATTTGACAAAAACTAAACCAGCATAATATCTAACTCTATTTGATCAATAGTGAATTGTGTCTACAGTATACTGTCAAATTTATGTTTGTCTTATTTATCATTTTACAAGATTTGGATATTGTCATCACACACTGAGTAGCTACAGGATTGTTTGTTTTATATTATATACATCAATATTCAGTGCTTACATATTTATATTGATAATAGCATATTGGTGGGTTCTTTTCTTTATTAATATTTATTGGCAGTCTGTGTCTTCTGAAAAATTTGTTTTGACTTGACATCTACTTTATCAGATGGGAGCATAGTCCTGGTTGTTTCCTGCTTCCAATAACCTAGTATTTTAAATTCAGCCCTTTCATTTTCAGTTTTTACTTTTTTGACCAAAAAGGTTGATTTCCTCCAGGCAGCAACCATCTATGCATATCTGAAATGCAGTCAGCGAGTTTATATCTTAAATTCATTATTTAGAACTGTTGTATTTAAGATTATTATTGAGAGCCTTTTTCATTCAGGGAAATCTTTTGTTTATTTCATGGTTTATTCAATTGTCCTTGCTATCCCCCCACCCCCATTGTACTGGACACATGATGGTTTACAGAATTGTAGAGCTTTTTCTACAGTCTTTATCTTATATGATCATGAAATTTGAGGAGTCTCTTGCTTCCTCACAATTAACACTGTATTTATTCCTCTCTTGTATGTATTTCTTTAAATGCATTTCTTATATGCTGGCTTAGTAGCATATATAGGTTATGCTATCAGGAAAATCTTTATTTGTTCATTGGTTTTAGGATATAACTCCTAGTTATAATGGCTCTTGACTTTTATGTACTTTAATGCTTAAATTACATCATTTGCTATTTTCAAGGCTTTTCCGTTTCTGCCAAGAAGACTGCTGTTATTAGGTTTGGTCTTCATTTTTAAGTGAAGTAGATGGCTTTTTTTCAGCTTTTAATGTTGTGTCTTTGTTCTTTAAACTTAGTATAATATCCATGGTTATATAGCCTTACATTTTATTCCTAATACATAGTACAAAAATTATTTTCTTGTCATGCCTGTTTTAGAGTTTAAGTGCCTCTTGTGATTAAAGTTCATTTCTTTCTGTAGCATCAGGAAATTTTCTGGTATAATTTAAGCGACTATATTTTCTATACCTTCAGGTTACATTTTGTCTTCTGGTCATATTCCAGAGCCTTGTGCTAAAGAGGTTTTTTTCTTTATTCATTTATAATTGTGAAATTTCTTTCAACTTTTCTTCAAAGCTTAACTTAGTAGTGACAGGCTCTGTGGTTTTTATCGATTGGAATTTCAGAATTTCTGCTTGTTTTCTTTTAAACCCATCATGACTTTCTCATCTATGTTTCTCCCCTATACACACATGTTCTGAGTTGATTTCTTCATTTCGTTCATATGTGTGAACGTTCCTGAACTTTTTTCAAGTATACTTTCCTGTTTTAATAATTGATGTAATTTTATTTATGTGCATTTGGTGTTTTGCGTGCATGTGCACCTGTATGGGGGTGTCAGATACCCTGGGAGTAGAGTTTCAGACAGTTCTACAGTACTGCTATATAGGTGCTGGGAGTTGAACCAATTTCTTCTAGAGGAGCAGCCAGTGATTTTAACTGCTGAGCCATCCCTCTAGCCCCCTCAAGTATTCCGTCAAACTATTTGTTCAGCATTTTAAACACTTCAGTATTTTTTTAAATGGTGTATGAGTATTTGTATTCATTTGCCCAGTTTTCCATAATTGTTATATTTTTGTGTTATGACTTCTATACTATTTTGGATGTGATATCTTCAAGTTTACCTTTCTCACAGTGGAGGGCTCATTCTCAAATCCAAAAAAGAAGAAAAGAGGCCACTGTAGTAGCTAACTAAACTATATAAAGAAACACAGAGAAAGAATTAAAGCCAGCGAATGTGCCCCAACAAATATGAAGCAGATACTGACAGAAATTATTATTATTGGACAGTAAACTGTGAAGTTTAAACTCAATTTGGTTAAAAGTAGAAGTTTTAATTGTACCCAATGGCTAAGAAAAGGAGCACATAGAGTTGCGAGGAGTTTAGAGGTGGGGTATATCTAGGATTTGTGGGCAGGACTGGTGTCAAATATGAACAGAATAGATTGCATGCATGTATGAAATTTTCAAGTAATTAATAAAAGTGTTCTATTTTAAAAGTAGAAGTAATAATGAACTATAAAATAAAAGAGTACAGACTAGGGGAAGGAAAGAGATCACCAAGATTCGTGTTGGAATTTGGGTCTCACTGAACTCATATATCACCCAACAGTAGAGCATCTGTGAGAGGAAGGAGGCTGCTGCAGCCTAAGGCCTTCGTGGGTCGGGAACTCGAGAATCTCAAGTCTCTGCAATCTTGACCCTTACTGAAGGTAAGTGGCACTACACGTAGAGCTGCTGCGTGGTCTCAAGCATGGGATTATATGAGTCCTAAGGTGTTACCTGGTGGTGGGGTTTACTCATTGACACACTGGTGATATGGCATCTGAGCTGTGGCTCATGAGGGTCTGCTGCTGGCAATGTTTTCAGCGTGTCCTTGTCTGTCATTCTCCAAACCTCATCATTGCCTTCTACAGGTGTCTCCCACAAAGCCAGTCTGGCAGCCTCTCTCGAGTCCTCATTTTGCAATTGTTCTTGGTTTCTTATTTACCAGAGTGTTTTGCCCCAAACAATTAGCCTCTCTCAAGATTGCACCTCTGAAACACTAAAAACAGGAAACATAAGTTTTTTTTTCTTTATTTTGACTAGTGCCAACTGCAGCTTCACTGTCCCTACATTTCTGAGATTGAGTTAATGCTTATGAGAATCATGGGCTTAACTTTGGGGCCAGAGTGTCTATCTTGTTCTGTTTTGTTTTTATCAGAAGCACATTATATTTGGAAGTGAATTTTCCTCAAACCAACTACCCCCACCATGGAACTAGTTTTGGAGTTTTGAGAGCTTGCTACTCTTGGATGAATCACCTTTCTGTGTCTCAATGACTTTTACTTGTCCTACCCCTTCCTGGTGTTTTAATGCTTGTCCATTTCAATAGTCTAATTTTCCTTACCCTGACTTCTCTTTTATTTGTTTATATAGATTTGTAATTTTAAAGGTATGATAGCCTGCAGCAAAGTGAATTTTTAACCCACTGTATGGTTGTGAACACCTTGAAC
This sequence comes from Mus caroli, assembly GCF_978045245.1. Taxonomy (NCBI): domain Eukaryota; kingdom Metazoa; phylum Chordata; class Mammalia; order Rodentia; family Muridae; genus Mus; species Mus caroli. Next base: position 35,294,917 of record NW_028227260.1, on the reverse strand, counting down.
TTCTTAGTCCATCTGCTTCTGTAAGACTCTGATAAGCCTTAGCTTACCAGGGATGCCCAGAGTGAACAACATGGAACCAGGGATTGATACAAAAGCAAGAGGAATTTTTTTTTTGTTTCAGCATGCTGGGGTCGTCATCCTGCAGAGAAAGACAGGTGGTGACCCCAAGCAGCATTTTTGGCAAGTTTTTATATCGTTTCCAGGGCAAAATAGAGCATCAGCAACTAGGCACAGTACGATTGGTGGAACAGTGTACCCTTTAAACTGATTGGTCTTTAGGGAATGACATAGTAGGGGTTAATTACCTCTTCATTCTTGCCTACATGCTCTCTGACCTGCCTCTTCCAGGAGGAAAGGGGTATCTGTGTGCTCTCTGTCCTGTCTCTTCTAGGAGGGGAGGGGTGTGATAAATTTTTCCATCTGCTGTGAGCTGACCTCTTCATTTTCCACTTTTTCTTGTGCTTGCTTTAATCCTGAAGCTATTGTGGATAGCCATGCAGCTCATATCCCTGTCCTCTGTACTGCTCTTGATATTTTTGTTTCAGGACCATCAACTGTACTTACCTATACGATCTTTAATGAAAGAAGCTAAGAGATTTAGAGTGTAAAGGGCAAAGGTCAGAATCAGAAACAAAATGATCAGGGGGTCCTAACAATGCAGAAATCCATGTAATAAACCAGGGGGAGCTGTTAAACCAAGACTCAAACCATCCTTGGGCTCCTTCCCTTTCTCTCATTCTCTTGAATAGTCCCTCTTTGTCCTTTGCCATAGAATCTTTAACAACCCCAGAATGGTCTATATAAAAGCAACACTCCTCAGCTGAGTCAGCAAGCACCTAGCCCTCCTTGCTGGAGGAAAAGTAGAGCCTAATCCCCTCCTATTCTGTAGTACTACTTCTGATAATGAAGACAATGATTCTTTAATGTGACCGATGAAAGTTTCTATTCTCTCTATATCTAAATCAATGGCTGCCCTCAGACTGTAAGACCAAAGTGGAGGTCCTGGTAGCTTCCCTGGCTGCCCTCAATCCCAAGAGAATGGAGACAATGAGTGCTCTAACAGGTTTGGCGGAAGGTCACATAGGATAGGGTAAGCAAACAGAATCCACAGGAACCACAAGGCTGTCGTGATCAAGATCAAGTTATCTTGAGCTTGAGCATATTGTCCATCTTCTGTACCATCCAGCAGGGGTCTCTCTCTAAGGTGCAGGGTGTTTGCAGGTTTCACATAGGAAGCATTCACCCAGGCAGAAATACTGTCCACATTGAGGGCTGTGGGAGTGGTTAGCAGTGCCAGGAAGGGTCCCTTCAACTGGGGTCCCAGTGACTGTACCCAATGCCTCCTTATATAAATCCAGTCACCAGTCTGGCAATCGTGAGGGGACTGGCATCCCTGGAGGATTTAAGGCAGTCATTTTGGGCCGAATCTCATGCTGTATTGGAGCTTCAAGAAGAGGTTCCTATCAGTGAGTTGGGATACCTCCAGGGAGGGCCCAGTGGACACCAAAGGAGCTGGGGTATGAAACAGGATCTCAAAAGGGGTCAGATTAAAATGCAAGAGGGTGTTCAGTGCTTGGAACAGGGACAAGGGAAGGAAGTACCACCAAGTCTGAGCCAGTCTCTAAGGTCAAATTAGTCAAGGTCTCTGTTAAGGTTCAATTTATTCTCTCTACCTGCTTTGAGTTCTGGGGATGTTATGCACAACAGAGCTTCCAAATAGTCCTCAATATCTCTGTCAATCCCTGTCTTACCTTAGAAACAAAAGCAGGACTGTTGTCCTATTCAATTACCTTGGGCACTCTGAACCTCTGGAAAATTTCCTCTAATATCTTCTTAGCTGCCATAGTAGCTGTTTCCCTCTTGATGGGGAAAGCCTGAAGCCATCCAGAGAAAGTATCTACAAACACTAGAAGGTATTTGTAACCATATTTTCCTAGCTTAAAATCTGTAAAATTGTCCTGCCAATATACTCTAGGCTGTTGTCCCTTAGGTCTTTTGCCCTGTTTACTCTTGGCTGCATAAGCATTCATCTGCTGGCATATTTCTCTGTCCCAATATCTGAGGTCTATGATATATATATATATATGTGTGTGTGTGTGTGTGTGTGTGTGTGTGTGTGTGTGTGTGTGTGTATGTGTACTGTCAATTTTTCCCCTGTGCCCATATCTTCAATGCTTTTCCCGACTTTCTCTTCTATAAGTTTCAGTGTCTCTGGTTTTATGTGGAGTTCCTTGCTCCACTTAGATTTGACCTTAGTACAAGGAGATAGGAATTGATCAGTTCGCATTCTTCTAGATGATAACCACCAGTTGTGCCAGTACCATTTGTTAAAAATGCTGTATTTTTTCCACTGGATGGTTTTAGTTCCCTTGTCTTAGAGCAAGTGACCATAGGAGTGTGGGTTTCATGTCTGTGTCTTCAATTCTATTCCATTGGTCTACCTGTCTGTCGCTGTACCACTACCATGCAATTTTTATCACAATGCTCTGTAGTACAGCTTGATGTAAGGCATAGTGATTCCACCAGAAGTTCTTTTTTTGTTGAGAATAGTTTTTTGCTATCTTAGGATTTTTGTTATTCCAGATGAATTTGCAAATTGCCCTTTCTAACTCTGTGAAGAATTGAGTTGGAATTTTAATGGGGATTGCATTGAATCTGTAGATTGCTTTTGGCAAGATACCCATTTTAACTATGTTAACCCTGCCAATCCATGATCATGGGAGATCTTTCCATCTTCTGAGATTTTCTTAGATTTCTTTCTTCGGAGACCTGAAGTTCTTATCATACAGATCTTTCCCTTCCTTAGAGTCACACCAAGATATATTATATTATTTGTGACTAGTGTGAACAGTGTTGTTTCCCTAATTTCTTTCTCAGCCTCTTTATCCTTTGTTTAGAGAAAGACCACTGATTTGTTTGAATTAATTTTATATCCAGCAACTGTACTGAAGCTGTTTATCAGGTTTAAGGGTTCTCTGATAGAATTTTTGGGGTCACTTATATATATACTATCATATCATCTGCAAATAGTGATATTTTAACTTCTTCCTTTCCAGTTTATATTCTTTTGATCTCCTTTTGTTTTCTAACTGTTCTGGCTAGGATTTCAAGTACTATGTTGAATAGGTAGGGAGAGAGTGGGAAGCCTTGTCTAGTCACTGATTTTAGTGGGATTGCTTCAAGTTTCTCTCCATTTAGTTTGATGTTGGCTATGGGTTTGCTGCATATTTCTTTTATTATGTTTAGGTATGGACCTTAAATTCCTGGTCTTTCCAAGACTTTTATCATGAATGAGTGTTTGATTTTATCAAATGCTTTCTCAGCAGCTAAGGAGATGATCCTGTGGTTTTTGTCTTTAAGTTTGTTTATATAGTGGAATACGTTGATGAATTTCCATATATTAAACCATCCATGCATCCCTGGGATGAAGCCTACTTTATCATGATGGATGATCATTTTCATGTGTTCTTGGATTTGATTAGCGAGGATTTTATTGAGTATTTTTGCATTGATATTCATAAGGAAAATTGGTCTGAAGTTCTCATTCTTTGTTGGGTCTTTGTGTGGTTTAGGTATTAGAGTAATCGTGGGTTCATAGAACTTAATGGGTAGAGTACTTTCTGTTTCTATTTGGTGGAATACTTGGAGGAGTTATTTGAATTAGGTCTTTTTTGAAGGTCTCTCTGCACTTAACCCATATTGTCCTGGCCTTTTTTTTTTTTTTTTTTTTTGATTGGGAGTCTATTATTGACTGTTCATATTTCTTTAGGGGATGTGGGGCTGTTTAGATCGGTAGTCTGATCCTGATTTAACTTTGGTACCTGGTATCTGTCTGGAAATTTGTCCATTTCATCCAGGTTTTCCAGTTTTGTTGAGTATAGCCTTTTGTAGTAGGATTTGATGATTTTTTGAATTTCCTCAGATTCTGTTGTTCTAACTCCCTTTTCATTTCTAATTTTGTTAATTAGGATACTGCCCCTGTTCCCTCTAGTTATACTTGCTAAAGGTTTATCTATCTTGTTGCTTTTCTCAAAGAACCAGCTCCTGGTTTGGTTGATTCTTTGTATAGTTCTTTTTGTTTGTACTGGTTTGATTTCAGCCCTGAGTTTGATTATTTCCTGCCCTCTACTCCTCTTGGTTGAGTTGGGTTCCTTTTCTTCTAGAGCTTTTAGGTGTACTGTCAATCTGCTGGTGTATGCTTGCTCCAGTTTCTTTTTGGAGGCACTCAGAGCTATGTGTTTTCCTCTTAGGAATACATATATTATGTCCCATATGTTTGGGTATGTTGTGACTTCATTATCATTAAACTCTAAAAGGTTTTTAATTTCTTTCATTATTTCTTCCTTGATCAAGTTATCATTGAGTAGAGTGTTGTTCAGTTTCCACAGGTATGTAGGCTTTCTATTATTTATGTTGTTATTGAAGACCAGCCTTAGTCTGTGTTCATCTGATAGGGTACATGGGATTATTTCAATATTTTTGTGTCTGTTGAGGCCTGTTTTGTGACCGAGTATATGGTCAATTTAGAGAAGGTACCATGAGGTGCTTAAAAGAAGGCATATCCGTTTGTTTTAGGATGAAATGTTCTATAGATATCTGTTAAATCCATTTGTTTTGTAACTTCTGTTAGTTTCAGTGTGTCTCTGTTTAGTTTGTGTTCCCATGACCTGTCCATTGCTGAGAGTGGGGTGTCAAAGTCTTCAATTATTATTGTGTGAGGTGCAATGTGTGCTTTGAGTTTTAGCAAAGTCTCTTTTATGAATGTGAGTGCCCTTCACTTGGAGCATAGATGTTCAGAATTGAGAGTTTTCTTAGTAGATGTGTGCTTTCATAAGAATGAAGTGTCCTTCCTTATCCTTTTTTGATAACTTTTGGTTAAAAGTTGCTTTTATTTGCTATTAAAATGGCTACTCCAGCTTGTTTCTTGGGACCATTTGCTAGGACAATTGTTTTCCAGCCCTTTATTCTAAGGAAGTGTTCTTCTTTGACTTTGAGGTGCGTTTCCTGTATGTAGTATAATGCTGGGTCCTGATTACATATCCAGTCTGTTATTCTATGTCTTTTTATTGGAAAATTGGGTCCATTGATGCTAAGAGGCATTAAGGAATAGTGATTGTTGCTTGCTGTTATTTTGGATGCTATTTTGATGTTTGTGTGGCTATCTTCTTTTGGGTTTGTTGAAAGAAGATTAACTTCTTGCTTTTTCTAGGGAGAAGTTTCCTTCCTTGTATTGGTGTTTTACACCTATTATCCTTTGTAGGACTGGATTTGTAGAGAGATATTGTGTATATTTGGTTTTGTCAAGGAATATCTTGTTTTCTCTGTCTATGGTAGTTGAGAGTTTTGCTGGGTAGAGTAGCCTGAGCTGGCATTTTTGTTCTCTTGGGGTCTGTATGGCATCTGCCCAGGATCTTCTGGCTTTCATAGTCTCTGGTGAGAAGTCTGGTGTAATTCTGAAAAGTCTGCCTTTATATGTTAGTTGACCTTCTATTCCTTACTGCTTTTAATATTCTGTCTTTGTTTAATGCATTTGGTGTTTTGATTATTAGGTGACAGGAGGAATTTCTTTTCTGGTCCAAACTATTTGGAGTTCTGTAGGCCTCTTGTATGTTCATGGGCATCTCTTTCTTTATGTTAGGAAAGTATTCTGTAATTTTGTTGAAGATATTACTGACCCTTAACGTTGGGAATCTTCTTCCTCTTCTATACTTGTGATCCGTAGGTTTGGCCTTCTCATTGTGTCCCATATTTCCTGGATGTTTTGAGTTAGCAGCTTTTTGCATTTGGCATTTTCTTCAACTGCTGTGTCAATGTTTTCTATGGCATCTTCTGCACCTGAGATTCTCTCTTCTAGATTTGTATTCTGTTGGTTATGCTTGCATCTATAACTCCTGATCTCCTTCCTAGGTTTTCGATTTCCAGAGTGGTCTTCCTTTGTTTCTTTTTCCAATTTTAGATCCTGGATGGTTTTGTTCAATTCCTTCACCCCTTTGCTGTGTTTTCCTGTAATACACTAAGGGATTTTTTTTTTGTTTCCTGTTTAATGTAAACTAGCTGTTTACCTGTGTCTCCTGTATTTCTTTAAGGGAGTTATTTATGTCCTTCTAACAGTCCTCTATCATCATCATGAGATGAGATTTTGAATCAGATTCTTTTCTCGTGTGTTGGGGTATCCAGGGCTCACTGTGGTGGGAGACCTAGGTTCTGATGATGCCAAGAAGCCTTGGTTTCTGTTGCTTATGTTCTTGCCCTTGCCACTCACCATCTGTTTATCTCTGGTGTTACCTGGTCTTGCTGTCTCTGACTGTGGCTTATACCTCTTGCAACCCTGTGTGTCAGTACTCCTGGGAGACAAGTTCTCTCTGGGAGGAATGTGGGTATGGAGAGCTGTGGCACAGGGTCAGCTTCGGGGTGCAAAAGAAAACCTGCTGTTACTTGGTTCCTGTGTTCTGATGGCTATGGGTGGATCCCTCCTGGGCCAGGAATTTGAACAGAAGTGTTGGCCTTACCTGTGCTCACAGGTGTATTGTCTCTCTGGAGATAACAGCTCTCTCCAGGAGGTATCCAATTGGGTATGGAGTGCTGTGGCACAGGATCACAGACAGAAACCAGAAGGATCCAATACTATCTTTTTAAAGCACAAATCATTCCTTTCTTGGCCTTGAAACATGTAGAGCAACGAATTTAAGCTTATTCCCTAATAGCTTATAAATAACCGAGACTCAGACTATGTTATTTAATTTGGATTTGACAATTACTGGGCTGTAATTCCTAATCTATTCTTCTAATTGCTGGCATAGCTACCTCCTCAGTGGAACCCCAGGTACTTACTCTTTCTCCTGGCCATGTGTTCATCATCCATCTTCCCCCATGGAGGCTCCCTCTCTCCTCCTTGTTTGAACTGTTAATCTGTATCTTTTCTTCATTTCTATATCTTTTTGTCCTTTGTTTCCTTAGTTTTTGAATTTTCTGTATAAGAAACATAATTTCCACTGATCTGTTATGTTACACTACGACATCATTTTAATCTGTAAACTACCTTTTGAAATTCTTGCATTTGATATTTTTTAATACATTGTTTTTTGTTTGGTCAGATTGCATATTGCTTCTTTTCATTACCTCTGAAATTTGAGTGCCATTTAAAAATCCCTTCAATTGATGGACCATCTAGAGACTGCCATATCCAGGGATCCACCCCACAATTAGCCTCCAAACGATGACACCCTTGCATACACTAGCAAGCGTTTGCTGAATGGACCAGGATATAGCTGTCTCTTGTGAGACTAGGCCGGGGCCTAGCAAACACAGAAGTGGATGCTCACAGTCAGCTATTGGATGGATCACAGGGCCCCCAATGGAGGAGCTAGAGAAAGTATTCAAGGAGCTAAAGAGATGTGCAACCCTGTAGGTACAACATTATGAACTAACCAGTATCCCAGAGCTCTTGACTCTAGCTGCATATGTATCAAAAGATGACCTAGTCGGCCATCACTGGAAAGAGAGGTCCATTGGACTTGCAAACTTTATATGCCCCAGTACAGGGGAACGCCAGGGCCAAAAAATGGGAATGGGTAGGTAGGGAAGTGGGGGGGAGGGTATGGGGAGACTTTTGGGATAGCATTGGAAATGTAATTGAGGAAAATATGTAATAAAAAAATTTAAAATTTTTTCTCAAAAAAAGAAAATATTTAATAATAAAGAAGACTGCAAAAAAAACCAAAAACAAAAAAAACAAAACAAACAAACAAACAAAAAACTTCACTATAGTAAGCTTAAAGAATACCTGTCATGTTTTCTTCAAGAAGCTGTGTAATTCAACATTTTGGTTAAGTCTTTAAATTTTCATCTACTTTTACACATGGCATGTGTCTTGGATTTACAAGTATCATTCTGCACATTGCATGTCTGTCTTTCCTCTAGTGGTTTGTCCATATCACCTTTATTTCTTTCTTTATATTATTTTTTATGTGTATGGGGTATTGCCTGCCTGTATGTCTGTGTAGCACATTTGTGAAATTCTCACAGTAGCCAAAAGAGGGCATCAGATCCCGTGGAATTGGAGTTATGGATGGTTGCAAGGAATTGAATTTGTGCCCTTGAATAGATAGCCAGTACACTAACTACTGCTGAGCCATCTCTTCAGCCCACTGCTTTTATTAAGCATCACTGTCCATTGGTGTGTTGACTTCTATTTCTAGGAATTCTATCCTACTTTATTAAACTATTTGTCGATTCCTGTAACAGTGACAAGATGCTGTAATTACAGTTGTCCACAGAGTTTATGCTTTCTTATTATGGTATCAGAAATCCCTACTCTGGTGTCTTCTTTCTTCTTAGCTATTCTTTTTTATATAAAAAAGTTTTTATTTATTTACATCTCAAATGTTGCCCACCTTCCACATCTCTCCCCCCAGTGTTTTTTTTTTTACCCCATCTCCCCTACCTTTTACCTCGGAGAGGGAGTTCCCCTACCCATGCCACCCACCCACCTCACAACCACCTTACATGTCCCCACCCTTTGCATCACCCTTCCCTGGGACATCAAGGATCTACAGAGTTAGGCACATCCTCTTCCACTGAGGCCAGACAAGCTCCTCTTCTGTTGTATACATGCCAGGGGCCACCAACCAGCCCTTGTATGCTCTTTGGTTGGTGGCTTAGTCTCTGGGAGCTCCCTGGGGCCAGGTTAATTGACTCTGTTGATCTCCTTATGCGGTTGTCACTTCACTCCTTCCCTAAGTTTTCAATCTCAGTCCATGATTGGCTGTAAGTATCTGTATCTGTGTTAGTCAAATTCTTTCTCTTGTTGGGGCAGACCTCTTGTGTCCCTTGTTCAAGCAATCCTCCTGCAATCCCGTGTCCCTGGCTAGGGCAGACCTCCAGTGAGACGGGCTGACTTTGGTGTCCATGAACAAGCATATTGATCTGCCAGGGGTTCCATCTGAAAGATGGAGATGCAGACAGGAAGGATGATGGGTCTCAGGCAGAGCAGGATAGACGAGTGGGGAAAGGGAAGCCAAACTGTATGGTTTAGGAGTCTTAAGTCTGATGAGGTAGGGGGAGGGCAGCTAGAGAATAGAGGTCCCCCACTCCAAGATGGCAGGCTGCTCAGGGCAGTTTGGCTTTACCTAGAGAGATCAGGCAGCAGGGAAGATGGGTGGGGGAAGGGAAGCATACCTGTATGATTCAGGAGTCTGGTAGAGGTGGAAGAAAGGCAGGGAGAGAAGGGAGATTGGTGGTCCCCCTAGACTGGCAGGTTGCTCAGGGTGGCTTAGCGTGGCCCAGAGGGCTCATCTTCTTAGCTATTCTTATGCACTTTGCCATCAGGCTGTCTAACACCATGAAATTTTGTAGGTATTTTTGAAATTGCATTAAATTTATATGTCAACTTATGCAGAGCAGACTGGTTTTTTGTTTGTTTGTTTTGTTTTTTAATGTTGAGTTTCTCAGGGAAAAGTCAAATTTGAATACCATTGCTCCACAATCTTTACAATGGAATCCAGAATCCTTATTAAATTATATCAGACATATCCACAAATAAATTTTAAACCAAAATGTTGGAATATTTTCAGATAATCCTGGGAACGCAGTGACCTTGTAACATAGCACCAACAGAAAATTCTTGAATATGTTTTACTAATGTTTATAATGTGTGAAATCAGTCACTTTGCTTCCTGAGACTGCCCAGTTCCTTTGTTTCAAGGCTGTTTGACTTTTCTTTTCGCACATAAGAAAGTTTGTGACTAGTAGGTTGTAATTAAACTCTCTTGCACATTGAGCGCTAACAAAAGCCCATCTTTTTAAAGACATGGAACATATTTTGATAGCTATTTAAATGCTCTCTTCCTGAAATTGGAATCCCTGAAGTCTCAAGAAATATAACATTTTTGTTCTTAAATATGATAAATTTATCTTAGTCATCAAGTTATTTTATCTAAGAACAGTGACATAATATGTACTGTGGCAAAGTGCCATACAAGGTAGGTGATAAGTAACAATAATCTTATTTTCTGGTGGTTTAATGTTTCTGCCTGGAATTTTCCTTCATTTTCTTATTCACGTAATACTACATTTTTATAGTCTATCTTATGTAATCACGACATTTTCTGTTCTTCAGTGTTATCTAGGCCTTTTAGAGGGTTTGTTCTTGCTGTTGTTGTTGTTGTTGTTGTTGTTGTTGCTGTTGTTCCAGGAGTAGAAGAAAAAGGCAGGAGCATTTGGACTCTTTTCTGTTATAAAATCCCTCCTTTGGTGTCTTTTCTCATCATTAACAAACTTGAATGTTTTTCATATCCACATTGACTTTTTCTTCCCCTCAGTCTGTGTGTTTCAGAGATAGCAGTTTTAAGCCATCTATATCACGTATTTGATATTAATTTGTTATTTATTATTTGTAATAAGTATTCATAATACAACTTAAAAAGATTCGTTGTGATATGTTCATATTAGCTCTAGCTTACATGAATCATATCTCTCTTTTTCCACCCTAACCCCTGGCACCATTCTCAAGCCCTAGAAGTCAGTATTGTATTATCAGATTGACTATTTCTTACTTTTCAACATATGGCACAAAATATTGAACAGTTCCTTTTAAGTCTTTGCCCTAAACAATATCCCATTCTTTGATTTTTCTGTATTTTTTTTCATCTTTAGGCTTAATTTTGACTAGAGTAGTTTTTTTGAATATGTTTAAGTTAAACTTTAAGTTCTTTTTTTCTTTTAACTTTAAGTTTTTATCCATCTTCTTTCATGTGTATCTTGTGCATTTTTGGTGTATCTTCATCTGCCACAAATATAGTGATACAGATGGGCTAGTGTGTCATTTTTTTCTCTTTAAGCACAATTTGATGTTTTAATATTTCCTATTGTACCACTTTTGTGCAGATTTATCTTTTATTTCATCATGGCCTGTATTCTATGAAGACGAATACTGGGAGCTCTGTACTCAGTGACCAAAACTGATTTCTGCTTATTTATGACCCACTTTTAATGTTATTTTATCGTATACACATGTCCAATACACATGTGAGGGAGTAGATGTTCTCCAAGGGGGTAAAGAGTAGCACATACTTTGTGCTACTATTACCTTTTATACTCATGAGTCAATTTCTAGTCTGTGTCTACAGTAGAACTATCTAGTAGTGGCCACCTGATTCACCATTTAGTCTTTAAATATTTTCTATTTTGCTAACACTGTTTGTATTTTCACAGAACTTCTACTGTCTCTCATCCTGGTGCAGGTTCACAAAGATGGGTAGAAAGACCCCAAACAGACTGTTGGATCTTGCTATACAGAGTCTGCTCAGCAACGAGTCTGCAGTAATCCAAGCTCTGGAGGACATTCCAAGAGAGCTTTTTGTTCCATTGTTCATTGCTGCCTTCAAGGGTGGGCATAAGAATACATTGAGTGCTATGGTGAAAGTTTGGCCCTTTTACTGTCTCCATATTGGGTCATTGAGAATACGGGGGCCTCAACATGCACTCCTAAAAGCCATTATTGAGAATCTTCCAGTATGTCCTGCACAGACTTCTGCTTTTTGGTAAGACTTTTTAGTAAAGACATGATAAGACACAGGAGGATATACCATAGCCTACTACCCTCCCAGAAGTCGTTTCTAGTGCATGTTGAAGATTTATGTGTGAGTCTGTTGTCCCAACACTTAAGTTGAAAACTGGTGTCTACAATGTTTGTTATATAATCTATTCTATTGAGGGTACTCTTGATGGGTTTATGTAACAGGTGTTATTACATAGAGGAAAGACAGGAAATTTAAGACTGGAGACAGTTTGAGGTATATAAAATAATGGGAGAAAGGAGGTTGGATTGTCATGGGAAAGGAATGTTTGTAATTAGTATAAGAAGTACCAGCTGTGGATACAAGGATTTGTCATCCTTGTGTCATTTTTATATACCATCATTGATGCTACTAGGTTTCATTATCATTTGCTATTTCTCATATATTCTATCTCCTCTTATCCTTACAGGAGACCTAAATTGAGGATCCTAGATTTAAGGCAAGACACAAAATGTAGGATCACGTGCCCTCAAGTCAGCACCAAATCACCTTCGTGTTTTCATTCTTGTACTTATTCTGACTCCTCTATCACAAAAATTGAAAGACAGCTTTGTTTCATAAATTCGGGGTGTAAGACTCTCTTACCCAGGCCTGTAGAACTAATATTGGATCTTTTCCTTGATAGCTCCTTAATTGAAAAGGATTTTTGGATTTTGCTTATGCGAAAAATTGAAGAGAGTTTGGGGTTTTTGCACGTGTGCTGTCGAGATTTGCAAATTGAAAAACTGCGTAAATGCAAATACACCCTGAAATTTCTTGATCTCCAATGTGTTGATCAGTTGTCAGTTGATAGAGGCTCACTGAGTGATATCACCAGCATCCTGTGCCAGATGGGCCACCTAGAAAGCCTGACTCTATCTAATGTGACTTTTAGATCTCTGAGAGGGAAAGTCTTTAAAAATTTTCTCAGTCACTTGCAGCGTATGGAACACCTTAAGGAACTCAGATTCTCTTCATTCCACCTCAAAAATCATCTGAACAGAGTGCTCAGGTAAGAGTTTGGGGTAGGGCTGGAGAGATGGATCAGTGGTTAAGAGCACCGACTGCTCTTCCTAAGGTCCTGAGTTCAAATCCCAGCAAGCACATTGTGCCTCACAACCATCTGTAAAGAGATCTGACTCTCTCTTCTGGTGCATCTGAAGACAGCTACAGTGTACCTAGATATAATAATAAATGAATCATAAAAAAGAGTTTGGGGTAGGTCCCTGGGCTTCCTGTACAGTCTATTGAGACAGGATAGAAAGCATTCTTGGATATTCCTAAACAACTCAAAACCTTTTATGCTTTCCACCTCCATCACTTCTGAGAATGTGAAACTGGAGAAAGACAGGATTACAAAAATTAAGCAACCAGCAATGTACAGATACTATTGTAAGTGCAGAACTATAAAGGTGAAAAAAATCACTAGCCCTCTAGACAGGAGGGAGAGGAGAAGGGAGAGGAATTCAGATGTAGAAAGACATTTTTTGCCACTGCACTGTTGTACATAATCTACAGATGTCCATAGTTCATAACGTCAGATTACTTTGCTGATCTATAATCTCCAAGGTAAAGACAATGAAAGTAGAAGTTGTTAGTTAGGTACTGGCCCAAAGGGAATTTTCAGTTGCCTGCTCTTTCTCATTCCTCCCCACTAAAAAGGAGAACAAAAAATCTACAATGGATATTATTGTAAATACTCCGTGGATTAATTTTTTTAACATTTCTTAGAATCATCTGGTATAATATATTGTACATGTTTTTAAGTTGAAAAGAAATTGAATTTCAGTGCTGAAAACTAAACTTTCAACTGGGCCTGCTGGCACATGCTTTTAATCTAAGCACTTGGGAGACAAAGGCAGGCATATTCTGAGTTCAAGGCTATCATGGTCTATATAGATCAAGGATAGCTATAGCTACATAATAATATCCTGTCTCAAAAAAAAAAAAAAAAAGAAAGAAGAAAGGAAAAAACAGGAAAACTGTCTTTCTCAGCGTCCCCCAAACTATTAAGTGAACTAAACATGGTGACACATTGACAGTTTTATTCTAGATATAACAGTATAGTTTTCCTAATTCAATCATCATTCTCCAGGATGTATTTTTGTTTCTCCCTACAGAGTCTTACCGCCTGGCTTGGATATCTTGTGGCTGCCATTCTGTGGTCTTTCATACAGAGACATCAAATTTATGTCCCAGAGTCCTCATGTCACTCACCTAAAACTATTAAATCTTAGTAACAACCTGATGCATTGGGATGACTTTGGGCCCTTTCACACTGTTCTGTCAAATCTCTCTGGTACTCTTCAGCATCTGGAGATAAATCATTGCCTTATAAATGATTCTGCAATCTCTGCTCTTATCCCTGCCCTGATTAGATGCACCCATCTCCGTGTGCTGGGATTTGCTTCTAACCCCATCACCATGCCTATGCTTGTGAATATCATGCATCATTTAACACCCATGATGGAGCTAAAATATGTGATTTATCCTGTTCCTGTACATTGCTTTGAAAGATGGCATTTTCAGGGCAGTTTAGACAGACAGAAACTTGCCATTGTACAACTACAAGTGAAAGCAATGCTAGAACTTGCACGGAGAGAGGACATGAAGTGGATTACTTACTCTTAGTAAATGTCACAGTCCAATGCATTTTTAAACTGATATGTACCGTTTAAGTACTAAATGTTATTTCCTGGACCCATAGACTCAATCTATAAGGCTCTTACATTGTACAGAATTGCACTTAGGAAGGATAGGTTTGTAGCTGAATCCTATAGAGAATAACTTAGCAAAAACTGAGAGACTTCAAGAGTTTCTTCTGAGTATTTCTTGTCACTATTGCCAGATTACTGACACCAGTGGCATTTATATTTTCAGGACGATCAGGTCCTGCAATGCTATATCCCTGGCCATCCTGTTTGGTTTGCTTGTGGGTACATCACACAAATCAAGACAATGACAGCCTTTCCTGTCTGTGTTTGTGAAAATGGCAGTGGCGTTTGAAGACTGTTATCATCCCATAAGTTAGTTTAGGCTGTTTGGGGTTGCTTATGGAAAACTATCAGGATTTACCAGTGGACCAGGAAAGAAGATAGCACAGGTTCTGAGATTTAGATAAACCCCCTCAAGAACATAAATACAATGACCTACTTCCTTGATGTAAGCCCATTGTAAAGTTTCCACACTCACCATGAAGTCTTCAGCTGAATATCCAGCCTTTGTCCCATAAATTTTGTGGTAGTGTTTAGGATCCTGGCCACAATATTTCCCCTATTTCCTCTAGATCTCTTGACACTGTACATTTATCAATATAAATCATTGCACATATATATATATATATATATGTGTGTGTGTGTGAGATATATATATATATATATGTATAGATATAGATATATATATAGATAGATATATATCCCTCATTTGATACAATACATACTAGCCACCTGTGGATACTGAGTCCAACATACTTCATTCTCTAAAATATGACATAATTAAGAATTCAGTTTGCATATCCTAGACTTACTTAGAAATGATGTATGCCACATCAGTAATTAGCAATTTACACAGGGCTAAGGAAATGCCTCATTTATCCAGCTGCTTCCCACACAAGCACACCAGTGCTCTGATGCCTAGCATACTTGTAAAAAGTTGAGCACCAAAGTCTACATTTGTAACTCCAGTACTTAAAGGGTGGAGGAATGAAGAGCCTTAGTTACACAACCAGACAGTCTAACAAATTAGTGGATTCAGGGTTCAATGAAAGCTCCTGCCTCAGAAAATATGTTTAAGAGTGGTTTAAGAAAATACCAGATAGCAATGCCCTGCTCCCACATGCATATACCGAAGCATATGTATCTTCCCCCTCCCACCAACATGGAAACAAAAAGATCTTACTTGTATTGTTAGTTTCTTGAGACAACACACTGCATTACAAAGGCATGGTAAAGATAGCAAATAGCACTTGTCCCTTTCACATATTGAAATGCCAAAATGACCACATTTAAAGTACTGAGTAACAAAAAGAACGGAAGTAACAACTTAAACATAATGTTTTTCTGCTGAAATAACTTAGTAAAAGCAATCACTTGTATCTTTTTTTTTTTACTATTAAAGTGAAGTCATACTCAGTTGCAGTCTGACCATAGACAAAAAGTAATAGAATTTTGTTTTTAGTAGTAATACTGACAGATAAGTCAAACTATAATTTATATGCTTAACACAATAAGAAAACTGTCAAGGCAGTTAACATGTTTTATTAATTTTTCTTTGGTGGAAAGAGATTGTATTTATAAATTAGTAAGGAAAACATATTAAAATATGCTATAAAATTTTGTCATATTTCCCTTGTATACAACATTTAATTTTGTTCATGTTTTTTGTAATGCTTGCATCATGGGATAGTGCACAAAACTTTAAAGATCCAATGAAATGCCACTGTAATGACCAATTTCCCTTACATTGTTTCCAATTTTAAAATTGCATGGTTTTAGAACTTTGTATTAAATAAAATGTTGTTATTTGAAATTAACCTTATCTGTTTCTTTGAACTTTGGTTTTTCGTTTTTACTTTTTCCCATCTGACTCTTATTATATATTCTCGAATAAGTGGGATTCTTATGCTCTCAGCAGTGCAATCCTCACTTGTGTGATAACACGATCACAGCACTGGGGAAGATGAAACTCGGTCCATATTGGCACGGTTTTGCCCTGTCCTCCATCCATCCTTGGTGCCATGATTTTGTCAGGGACTGTACCCTGATGTGAAAAACACACCCCAAAATGAAGAGAGAATTTGTATTCATTGTTGTACTGACAATGTGTATGGTATTCTAGGGAATTCCTATTATATGACAATGTTCTCGATATGTTGTTTTCAATAGATTTGAAATCTAACCTTAGTGACTGTTATAAAACAGGTCCAGGGAGGAAAAGGTGTGTTTGGCTTACAGTCCCAGTCTCAGCCCATCATTGGAGGAAGGCAGGAACTTGAACAGGAGCAGAGGCAGGAAAAGATGGAAGAAAACTGTTTAGTGGGCTTTTGTGGCTTGCTTAGCTCCTTGTCTCATACAACTTGGCCCAGTTGCTCATAGTAGCCTGGGCCCTCCTTCACCAACTCTTAACCAAGAAAATGCCCTACAAAGTTGCACACAGGCCAATCTGATGGAGGTAGTTCTTCCTCCATCTCTAATTTGGTGTCAGGTTGATAAAAGACTAGAAGTACAGTTGACCCTTGTCAACTTGACACACATAACTATTAAACTATAACTTTTATTTATCCCCAATATATATATATATATATATATATATATATATATATATATTGATATATATTGATATATATATGATATATATATATATCAATCAAACAGAGTATGATTTTTTTAAAATACCAGTCTTTAACTTTTTCAGTACATTAAAAGTCCGAGGTCTCTAAAAGGTCAGTCTTTTCACTGTGATTTCCTATAAAAATGAATAATAAGTTTTTGAAAATTCCATAATTAAATCTATTTTTTGAGTGGTGATTTAAGTGTGTGTGTGTGTGTGTGTGTGTGTGTGTGTCTGTGATTGTACCATCTATCAACGCGTTTCAATAATTTGTCACATTTAGTACGCAAGAATGTACCATTTATTTAAAAGATATTTCTTTTAAACTTGTGCATGTGGCACACGTACATATGTGGAGTTCAGAAGACAACTTGCAGGAGTTGGTTCTATCTTTCTGCCATGTGACTTTGAGGGATTGACGTCAGGATGTCAGGTGTGGCTGCAGGATGTTGTGGGACTGGCTTCGGAGTTAGCTCCCAAGGACTGGTCAGGACACTGCCCCAGGCCAGCAGGAACCCGTGCCACTGGTCAGGGAGAGTTCCTGGGTGCCTGGGTCCCACTGGTCACAGTTACTTCCGGTGTTGGTGCAGATGTTGTGTCCTCCTTACCTATGATCCTATGATCCTGGGCATGTTTGGGCACCTGGGAGTGCAGCTTCCTCTGGGTGTTGTGGGACTGGCTGTGGAGTTCGAGCCCAAGGTCTGCTCAGGGCACCAGAACAGAAGAAATTCATTCCACTGGTTGGGTGGAGTTTCTGGGTGCATGGGTCCCTGTTTTGACATTTTATTTGGTATGTGTACATGGATATAATATGTTTGAAGTGAATATATCCCCATTACCTTCCCTCCAGTTCTTTTCTCATGGTAGTGTGTCCCTGAGTCTCCAGCGCTGACTGATATGGACAGGTTGACCCCAGGACCCATTTGCTAGGCACTGCAGCAAAAATAGAGAGCTGCAGATTCAGGATGAGACCCTGTCTCAAAATAAGGTGAAGAAGTGATAAAAATGAAACACCTTAGTTTCAGTTTCTAGCACAAACACTCACATGTATACATACAAGTGTATGAGAAAATCTTTTTTACAAGGTAGCCCTCTTATATATTTGCCCTGGGTTCCCAGAGTGAAACCTGCACATAGAGATGTTACCCTTTAGAGTTGCCTAGCCATCAACTCAGCAGAAGTATTTTTTAAAATAGCTTCCTGCAGGGCTTTGTGGCTCAACTTTAATCCCAGTACACAATAGGCAGAGGCAGGCACATCTATGCCAGTTCTCTCTTTCCATGGTTTATATACAGAGTTCCAGGACAGTCAACGAGGTCTCTCTCAAAAAATCTTACCATTGCTCAGGTCAAATGCTAGATGTGTAGCTTTTCCCAAATTTTGTGCCTACCTTAGTATTCCCTGTCTCTGGGTTCCAATCACTGTTCGTTTTGGTAGTGCTCTTTGAATCTGTTCTGATTCTTGTCTTCTCTCCTTTTTTCAGCCCCTTTATCCTCTGCCATCTACATCTGCAGACTTGGGTCTTTTCTGTCTCTGTCCCTCTTGTACTCACTTTCTCTCATTCTCTCTCACTCTCTTGCTCTTTATCTCTCAGTCACTCTTGCTCATGCCCTCTCATTCTCTGTCTCTCAAAGTCTCTCTCTCTCTGTCTCCCAGTCTCTCGCTGTGTCTCAATGTGTGTGTCTGTCTCTCTGTTTTTCTTTCTGTCTATAAAGATACAAGATCAAAAATGGATTACTTGACTCTCTGTTGAGATCCTAAATGTCCCAGGAACTCTCAACTCCACTTCTGTCCCCCAATTGCAAAGGTGTTTTAGATTTGTCTTTTGATGTTGCTGTTTTGTTTTGTTTTTTGTTGTTGTTATTTTCCTCCAAGGGGGCAATCTTGTTTCTCTCTAGCTTTAAATTCAGCCATATACTGACAGTTACTTTTAATGTGCATTCCTTTGTCAACCCATTTTTCAATACTCAGTAAGTTCAGGACATTTTCCCACAGTTCAGAACAGTGGACTGAATACAATCTCAATTTCTTTCCCTCACTGACAGTGTAGTCACGAATTTTAGAGGTCCTTTTGGCCTCCATTTTTCAAGTTTTCACCTGTAAAAAGGCATGGATAGGAAGTTAACTTCACCTGGGTGATGTGAACACAGAGAGTATTTGACAAGGATGAGCACACATTTCAGTACAGGCACTTTGCCTGTTGTTCTGTGCCCTGGTTAGGAATTGCAAGGCAGGCCAGTCACAATGTGTAGCCTGATGGTAATTAATATTCAATCACTGTTTTATTTCTCAGTTTCATTGCTGTATAAAAATGAGTAGAAATGTATCCGTATAAGTGATGTAGAGAGTTGCTGTGATGTATGTATACCTAGTGAAATGATTATCTCATCAGAGCTACTGACCACATCCATTAAACCATAGAGCTAGCTCTTTGTGACAGGAATATATTCCTGATGTCTTAACAAATTTTGAGTATAATGCAGATCACTTTTTCCAACTGTCACCACCCCTATACTATACATTAGACCTGCAGAACTTATTCACGTTATAATTGAGAACTTCTGTCCTTGGTGACTATACCTTATTCTGTTTGCATACTCTCAACCTTTTAGGTGCTGCACGAATGTTGAAAGGAGCTCTTGGTTTTTATTTTTATTTCTATGTAATAGCAAAATCGGGGTCTGAGGCCAAGCACAGTGCAGTTTGGACATTCACTTCTCTGAATGATACTGTCTTTTCATGTACTTATTGGTCGTTTTAATATCTTATAGAAATGTGTAACTGAGTCCTTCATCCATATTTTTAAAATCACGTTGGTGGTCTGGGCCAAATGTGATCACAATGGGGAGATGGCAGCTCCATAATCTTTGACATCTCTCCCTACAAGGATGTCTGATTGCATGAGTCCCTCCAATCCCTCTCTCCACACTCAACCCTCTGGATAAAATGGCTTGAGCCATCCTGTACCCCTCACACCTCCCCCATAAAAACAACCATAAAATAATTTCTTCACTGTTGATACTTTGTTTACACATTCTGGATATTGACATGAAAAGGGACCTCGGAGCAGACACAACCAGACACAAAATTCTCAGCACAAAGGCCATTCATTGACTGGAAAGGGGGCAGGCAGGGGGAGGAGGGCTGCCTCTGAATTAGGCAAAAACAGCAGGTGTCTCATTGGGAGCAGTTTGTGAGCAGAAAATGGGGAAGTCTGTGCTAAGATAGGTTTGTATGTCCTGACTGGGCATTTTAATCAGTGTACCCAATAATGACATTTGATTGCTAGACCTTAGTGATTGACAGCCAGACCCTAGGGATGAGACTCAGGAATGCATTAGGAATAGGAAGGTGTCCAAATAAGGGAACAGACCTTGGTGCCTAATGATAAGAATGTAATCTAGTGCTGGAGAGATGACTCACTTATTAAGAGCACTGACTGCCCTTCCAGAGGTCCTGAGTTCAATTCCCAGCAGCACATGGTGTCTTACAACCATCAGTAATGGGATCGGATGCCCTCTTCTCTGTCTGAAGACAGCTGCAGTATACTTATATACATAAAGTAAGTAAATAATTCCGCGTACAAACAGATAAACGTTATACTAATAAATAAATGTAATCTAATGATTTAGCCGGGGAGAAGGAGAGTGGAGGACTTGCAGGCACCATGTTTGCAATGGTCTGGGCCTGTTAGAGACCCTGTCAGACACTCACTATATTAGACATATGGTTTACAAACACTTTCTCCCATCGGGTGTTGTAACTTTCACTCTCTGTAGCATCATGTGAGGTACTGAGTGTTCTAATCTATGGAGTTCAGCAGCAGATTGCATGGTTTCATATACAGGAGAAGGCATTACCACATACAATGGGCAACTTCCATTTGTACATAGTAGTTTACATGGTTAAGGTATGCAATGCTTACACTATACAGCTAAAAATATTCTACTATTTTAGGGAGGTTTTTTATAGGAAGTTTTATTACGTTTTATTGTATAAGGGTTGAGAACTTGAGTCTAATTTCATGAAAAGAATGGAAATCTGTGAAGTAGATGATGTCAGTTACACTCTAATGATTTCAGTAGGCAGCAGGTGGCTGAGGTCCTGATGTGATGTTGCTTTGGTACTGAAAGGGCTGAGGAGTCAGGTACTGGGGATTATGGATGTGTTGAATTTACCTCCAGGATCCCATGCTGTGAGGGAGCAGCAATTAAGCAAACCCTGTGTTTTGTTTATCAAGTGTGATCTGTTGCAGAATGTGCCAATCAGGGTCATAGACTCAATCAGCCATGCTCTTATTTTGTGATCTTTACTTTGGTTTCCTCAGAGGCAGTATGTGAAGGAGCCCTTGCCATGAACCCAAGACTCAGAAACTTGGTTCCAAAACACTGAATTCCAGACATCCAATGACATGGTGCTTTAGTGAACCTATCTGTGCTCTCCTTAGGAGAAACAATAAGAAATGGACGTCACGTGGTCAGCAGGACTTTAAGTCAGTACTAGTTAAGATTATCAGAATGAGGTGCTGATTTGGGGCAAATTTAACACGTTAGAAAAATGTGGGTTTTTTGATACCTTATTAACATAAGATTCTGGACTTTTTACTCTTCTCCATTTAAATTGTGGTTTTTATTAATTTCTTGACATGTCTCAAGACTTTGGAGAAACTGGAGCTCACCCACACCCCCACCTCCTGTAAAGCTTTTTCGGGTTTCCCTTCACTCTGGGCTCTGAAAGGAATCACAGCTGTAGGAACTACTAGTAAATCTCCCTTCAGGTAGAATGAAATTTTTCTAAAGAAATCAACTTATAAGTTCTATGTCACAGTAGTAATATTATTGGAAATTAAAACTACATCCAAACAGTATAATAACATTGGATTGTATCAACAAGGGAAACATACATGCAAGAGTATTCTAACTCCTGGGTTATTGTCTGTTATCTGTGAGATTCACTCACTAACAGGGAGGATAGGAAGTAATATTATCATGTAGTTAATACAACATTTTTACTATGTCAAAACACAAACACTGGTGAGTTACAGATGAATTGTGAGAATATTAAATGGAAAAGAATAACTTTGATGTTTGCTATGGTTCTCCTAATGGAAGACAGGTTGGATATGTGGAAGACATAACTCTGTGTAGACTACAACACTGTATCAGAAGACTGTGTGTCATTCCAGGGAAAGAATCACATTTGACTCAGGAGGAGGGAACTGGGCCACTGAGAAAATGATTTCACTCTAAGAGATCATTTTATCAGGTTTGTAAACTTCTGTAGTCAAGCAAATCATAATTTCACAATTTAAAAAGTCACAAAATTGTGAGTAGATTAACACAAATATTTGGGATAAACAGACCATTGAAAAAGCATTCGTTTTATTCAGTGCTATGGAAGAACAAAATGCATAAAAAATGTTTTGTTAGCATGACTGCGCACATGCCCTCCTGTTTGAGTCTGTGATAGTGTCTCCTCTAGCATCATACATTACCAAGTACACTTTCTCTCATTACAGAAAGTGCTCGGCTTGCCCGTTCAGGCTAAATGTCCTAGAAATGGATGGTCAAAAGCGAACCCTTCTAGTGATTGAAAACATTCCTAAAGCTCAGACTGATACCATCCCTACATGTTCCTTCTCTTGGTCTCTGTCCAGGCTACAGTCAGCTGTGCAGCCTCTCAGAGGTAAAATTCTGACTCTGGCCACTAGGTGGCATCACAGCTGAGTCCTGTAAGTTGTTTCCAGTTAAATATCTAAAAAAATGGTTTGTTCACTGTAACAGCGGTTCTGAGCAGTAAATCTCCGGGCACATTACCACAGATCTGTTTGCTGATGATCCCCAAACCTGCATTCCGTTCCCTGGTTCAGGCGCAGAGTGAGCTCTGCACAGGACAGAGATTTCTCCCAGGCAGTAGAGTGCTTGTTCTCCAACATCCCACCCTTTCACAGGTTGCTCCAAATTTCTGCAATCATTCCGAGTCTCTTCCTCTCTAGTATATTCTGCACACAGCTGCCAGGTCCCGAGGGAGCATCTCTATCGGCTCACTCTCCTCCTGTGTTCCCTGACACAGGCTGCCTTTTCCCAAGGGTCTCCCGGAACACCTAGCCTTTTGTAATGTGGACACTCAGCATAAACAACTCTAGCATATATATGGGATTGAACCTTGGATATTCTCCAATGATCTATTTGTTGAATCTCTGTTGTCAAGGTAACACTTCTGGAAGAAGGTAAACAAGGTATCTTTACTTGTCATAGGCAAGGCTTTGCCAGAGCCCTATGACATCAGACGTGTGCTTTTGAAGGGAAGGGCGTAGGGACCCTGTCCTGCCTCTTTTAGCCTATGCTCCCTAACCATGAGAGAGAGTTTTGCTCTATTGTGCACTCAAACCAAATGGTGCAAAACCAAAAGCCACAGAGTCAAACAGTTCAGGACTGGAGGTTTGCACACTAGGAGCAAAGGTGTGCCTTTTCTCCTTAGAAGCAATTAGGATTAGATAATTCTTACTGCAGTGGAGACCTGACCGAATGGTCTTGTCTTAAACCTATTGGGGTTTTGAGAATAATTAAATTTTGCACTAAGATTTATGAACTGAATTTTTAGACAGAGTCTTCAGTGGCCTGGAATTTGCTATAGACGAAAGGCTGCCCTCAGGTTCTTCAAAAATCTGCCTACTTATGTATGGTGAGTGTTTCAATTAAAATTGTGCAGTATCATGCCCGGTTAACTTGGGTTTTTAAGGAATCATTATACGTTCATGTCTGGGGTGTGGACAACATAAAACCTCAACAAAGTCTATGCTACATAGGGACACTCCTATGCCAGAACAGTTTTGCTGTTACTGAGTCCATGCAAGAAGAGAATTCTGCCACCCAGTACATACATCCCCACCACCTAGATTATTCTTTAGATCTTTATGAACACTAAGCTTCTTGTGTCTTAGTGCCACCTTGTGGTACAGCCCTGATGTGCACCAGAAGACAACAGCAATACTGGATGGAAGGAAGGGACCTTGTTCAAAACATTGAGAGAGGGGAACATGGTGGCCTCTGGGGAGAACTTAAGGTCATTTTCTGTATTGAATAAAACTTTCTATACTACTGGAAGTGAAAGAGTTTCCTGGTTATTGTTGCTGTTGTTATCATTACTTTAAAGCAAACACAGGTCTCACCTTAAAGGGATTAAAGAGTATTTAGTGCTGGAGCATTATGCATGACCATGGCATGGAAACACATATCTACCTTATCTCAAATTCCGTGTTCTGGAGAAGAAACAGTGTCATGTGTGTATTGTGTGTGTGTATGTTGTGTGTGTGTGTGTGTGTGTCTGTCTGTCTGTCTGTATATGATTACAGCTTGGGGGGAGTGTGTGTGTGTGTGTGTGTGTGTGTGTGTGTGCATGCTTACAACACAAAGAAATAAAGTCATAAATCAAGGCAAGTTTAAACTACATTGGTGGGTAACCAGAGAAGCAGATACATAGAGGTGAGAGAAGGTTTATATGTGTCTAAATCATTATCTGATGACATCCTAAGCTGGTGTTCTGGTGACAACTAGTAGTCTGCTATGTTGATAGCTTCTAGGGGGGTTTTGTTTCTTATTCCAAGATGTTAGTTCAAAGTAAATAGCTTCTACGAACCTTTTATTCTAAGAGGCAAGTTCAGATGCAGCGTGTGGCAAGGAATGGCTGTTTCTGAGGTTGAAAACCTGCCCATGAGAGCTGGCCTCTGAACCTAGGACGTTCCAATCTCTGCAGAACTGACATTCCAACCTGTCCTCCAGCCTGTGAACATGGAGGCTCCTTGCAGGAGTCTTGTGCTTAAGGCCACAGGAGACTGTGTATTTATGGCTTCTTATCTGGGGTTTTCTTTCACACAGTTGATAAGCTGTGTCAGCTCTTTACTTGACCACACTTACATGAGACTGGGTTTGTACCGCACCATTTTAAATGTTGTCAAATTTTCCTGTTTGAGTTTTATGTCAACAAAGAGATCCAGGACATCCCACCAGAGCTCAAAGTATGGGAATTTAGTTCCATTGCCATGCTTTCTATTGCTACAGCGGTACACCGTGTAAACAATTGTCTATAATAGAACATTTAAGGTGTTCTTTCCAAATCATAAAAATCTGTATTTTATATTAATAGTTTGCATCATAGAGCACACTGAAAAGTTATATTCCCTACAAGACAATATGGAAGTGTCTGCTCTCTCACACTTTGGAAAGCATGCGAAACTCTGATACCTTGACTGGTTAAAACTCATCTTCAGTTAGTTTTTATTATAATGTGTTTTCAAACCATGACTAGAAGTCAATAACATTAGGCATGATACCAGGTTATTTAGACTATTCTAACAATTCCACTAAGAATAGCATTCGGCTAGCATCCTTTCCACCTGTGTACCCTCCTAAAGAGCAGCGTTCATGCCAGCATTTACACCTGTGGGGACCCTTGTGTTGGATATCAATTGGTACTGAGGAAATCGGAGTTCCCTGTTTTGAGATCTCAGACTTGTTAATAAATTAACTGAGAAATGGAGTCAGAAGGAAGCTCAACGACATAGTTTATTCAATTTAGAGGGGCAAACTCCAGGGGAGGCAGGCAGTGGATCTTGGCAGCTGTCAAGGGTGGGTTTTCTGAGAGCAACAGACACAACATCACGTTAGAGGGTAACTGTTCTTATGTCCTCAGCATGGCTTCAGGAAAATGAGCCTGCTGGAAGGTTTGTCCCATTGCCAGGTGACTGACAGGCCCAGCTGAACTAACTCTTAGGGACAGTAAGTAACATTCCTTCATAGAGCTGTTCACAAGGTCCTGTTGCAAGCCACACCCAGAGGCAGATTCCATTCCCATAATCATACAGAAATAGCTTTCCCTTAAACCACACAGACACACACAGAGACACACACACACAGAGACACACAGACACACACACACAAACAACGTACAGCCTCTAAAATTCTTTAAGAAAAGGTGTAAAATAGGGAGTGGATACATTCCCATTTTACCATGAAATCCCAGATCAGTTTCAGAGGTTATCCCTGCAGGTCAGTGTCTCCACAGGAGCCTCAGTCATGCCTTCCTTCCCTTACATATCCTTCAAGGAGGAGTGCTCACTTAGAAGGAGGGGAACATCCCGAGTTTCGCTCTGACATCCCTGGGCAGTAGAACAAGGAAATTTCCTACTTGGAAAGGAGTAGGTTTATTTTTATTCACAACTGGCAGGTCACTGGACATTAGGGCAGGAACTCCAGCAGGGCAGTCACCAGAAAGTGAACCCTGAAGCAGAGCCCATGGAGGAACCCAGATTCCTCCTCATAAAGTGCTCATTCTGGTGTAACACCACAGAGAACCACCTGTCCAAGGATGGCCTCTTCCAGAGTGAGTAAGACACCCCCACATCAACTGTCAATCATGAAAATGCCTCCAGAGACTTGCCTACAGTTGGACAGGGACATTTTCTCAATTGCAGTTGGACTTCAAAGACAAATATAGCTCATGGCAAGATGACAGATCAAAACCAGATCATGTACAGAGAACATGATCTTATTCAAAGTCATTTTTCTTACACTTGTTTAGCTGTGCTTGTGCTGCATGCTCAAACACGGGAGGTAAAGGTCACCGTGCAGGGAGTGGTGCCAACTTAACAACATGTGGGTGCAGGGTATTGAACTCAGGTTTTCAGCCTCAGGGCAGTGACTTTACACATTGATCCAACCCTGGCCAGTTTCTAGTAGGGTATAAGAAGTGAAGACATAGCATCCAAAGACAGTATAGACAGACCTGGTGAGAGAAAGGTTAGTAAAATCCTAATTCTGTCTGTTGGAATGAGATAATCAGCTTCTGTTTTCATTTGCTAGCATTCATGTGGTTCCCTGATTTGGAAACCCAGAGTGACTCTGGATTTTAGCTCTCAGCCTAAACTTCCAGGTTTAACCTTTGAAAGTGCTAAACCTGGGTACACCATGAGGGGGCTCAAGCTATTTTGGTGTTCACTTTTCAGTTTGACCTGACCAAGACAATGACCTTGGAGAGGAAAAACAAACACCACCAACAACAACAGGACAGAGTAGCAGTATTCCTGGAATTCCACTTAGCATTGTCTTGAACAGACATGTCAGGAATAATCTAAGTAGGCATGTCAGAGTAAATTTAGAGTGGTGGTAACTTTAAACAGTCAGTAGAAACTAAGAGCACTGGCTGTTCTTCCAGGGGACTTGGGTTTGATGCTTAGCACACACATGGACCTCATACCCATCTCAAACCCTACTTGTAGGGATCTAACACCAGACCCTGGCCTCTGAGGGAAAGGGCAGGGGTGACATGGTACATAAACATGCATGTAGGCAAACACCTATGCAAATAAAATAAATAAATCTAGAATAATGCACTAAAATGGCCAGGGTGTACATACATTCGTGATTTTGGAGATTTCTAGAGACACATAAAGGTCAGCGGGTCATTTTGGTGGCTTAAGCAAAAGTTAATGGTAATGTGACCTATTACAGAAAAGCATCACATGATGATTGATGGGGATTCCATTCCAGAAGGCCACCATTGGGTAAGACCTTCCTTCTTGTGTTCCTTAGGAAGTCCTTGAAGCCGGAGGTATGGAGTATCTCAGTGACTAAACTTTATGTGCATCTCCCAAGTGAACTGTTGGAGATCATATCCAGACATGATGTTTGTGTAGCATTCTGATGTGATTCTCTATGATATCCTGGGGCCAGACCACTCCTGACAGTACTGTTAAATCTCTGCTCATTACAGTCTCCCATAGTGGGCTGAAAAGAGAAGTTATCTCTTCTCCTTGGTGTCCAGGGAATGCACATAAGGATCAGTCTCCAATAGGAAGATTGCTTCAAACATCAGCATAGCAGTCAGCATCAAGTCAGTTAACACAGACAGCTTAATACACAAATGTCACATAAAAGAGTTAAATTCATTCAGAGCACACTCTCAAACAATAAAAGGAGAAATTAACAGGACTGTTCCCTGGGGGGTGCCAGTATAGCATAGAATGTTTTTCATGCCTTCAAACTTACAAGAGAATTCCCCAAAAGGAATTAGCTCCAATTAACATGTAAGAAAAAATGTTAGTCATCATCGCACAATAAACCCAGGACCCCAGTGTTTTGTCAAGCAGCACACAGCAGAAATACCATCAGCTGGCGCATGAGTGACTCAAGATGAATACAAACATCTTGCATACTACAAACACGGACTTGACGATTAAATTACCCGCAGAGAGTTGCCAGACCATGCTATGGTGAAAAGCAATCAGATGGAGCATGCTGCCTACAAAATCAAAACTGTCCTGTCACATGAACATGTGCACAATAACTGGAAAAAGGATTCAAAGGGACCAACATTGCAGATTCTTCACACATGGATACGGAGAACACAAGAGAGTCCAGGGTCCAGATGGCAAGAGAGTGGGGACTGGAGTGCACAGTATCAAGAGAAGCAGTGGGGGATCCACGGGGCAGAGGAACTGAAAAGGCTGCCTCACCTGTACATCAAGGGGAACTTGTGCAGGAATGAGAAGGAAATACAAATGGGAGAGGGATGATATACCCATCACTGAAAGGGGACCAGAATCTTTGAACATTTGATGTCTCCCTGCTCACTAGCTCACTCGCACACAGTGTTTTCTTCATAACAAACTGTCTCTATTTCTATTTCTAACCAGGGGTCCCTGGTCCACTTCTTTAGCCTAGGACATGTGAAAACATCACCAGGTGTCTTCCAAAGTCATCTACAACTATACCAGCCAATACAGGATTAATAGCAGCTCTCCAGATCATAAAGACACAAACCTGCATCACATGTCACAAGTGAATCCAAATCAGTCCCAGTAGCATGGTCCTTTCCCCAGCTCAACCCGATATATCTGAGAGAGACACGGTTTTTACTAAGGAATTAAGAGTGGAATGGACATTAATTCCAGTCAGAGAACGGCTGCTTTTTCCAGCCTGTTTTATTCCCGTGTTGCACAAAGACAGGGTACTGTTTTAGATTTCATGATTTAGAGATGGACTGGTACTTGCATTTCTCCTCTGGTAGAGAGCAGAGTACTTATGGTGAACACTAACAGTACAGGTAAAAGCTCCAGTTAGACACTTGCTGGACTTAACTGTTTGAGCCTTAGTAGTATCAGATTGTGGAGAACAATGAGTAGCTTTGACAATAGCCTTGGTTGTTTTTCATGCCCATGGAATATTTTGGCTAAAACTTAGCTAGATATACTCCATTCCCAGTACTGCAGGTTTCTTTTGATGTAAGATAACTAGTTAAGACATGGCCTCTTCCATTATTTTGATGACTCCACTTAAATTTGATTCATGTCTTATACATTTTCAGAAACTTCTACAGTAGTAAGTTTCCAAGGGAACCCTCAAATGATGCTTAATGCTAGTTTTCCCTACCATAGGGCCTTCACTCCCCTCCCTCTTTAATCGTTGTGCTCCAGTCTCATCCTGTCTCTCCATAAACATACAATTCATTTTTCCTTCCTTGGGACATTGGCAGGATATCATTGCATCAATGTTAAACTCTATGTGTGTATTTCTGACAATTCTGATAAACTTGTATGCTGATCTCTGTTATAAAACATACACAACTGGGTTCAAACCACACCAGTGCCCACCATGGTTGTCAGTGAAAACCTTTGGAATTTAATCTCCAGATTACCATGTCGCCAAATCATTATGTTTGTGGTGATCACATGTTAGTCATCGGAGCTAGCAGACTGAACAGGTACCCAATTTTACCTTTTTTTCTTTGCAACCGATCCACCCTTAGATGGTCTTGCAGAAACTTAATTCTATCTGTCTCCTTACATAGCATTGATTTTTAAGGTCTGAAAGAGTATGCAAACTTTTTCAGGAGCAGCCAGACCAACTCCTTGCCCAACACCTCAAATGATTTTAGGGACTTAACTACTAGAGGGAATTGTATGGTATTCATGTATTAGGGCAGATTTGAAAGTAGTCAAGTATGAATTCCTCCCACATAATCAGCACTTTGCAAAACCAAAAACTGAAAGGCTGGACTTTAATTACTCATAGAGAAAAACCCAGGTGTAGTGATCTAAAAAATATTTCTGGTCCTGGGACAGGTGGAGTCAGTGATGTATGGAATTCTGAACTGGCTAAAACATCACAAGGTAATTATCTAGCAGATGATTTGAGGTAGAGCAAAAATATTGTCCTATCCTGCAAACATTATTTTAAATGGGCTCATAGATTATGGTGTCATGACAATGCCCTTCATGGAAATCTACAAGTCCTGGAGATTCCAAAGATACTGAAAAATCTGCCTGAAATGTACATCGACCCACTGGCTACTTTGGCCATTAAATCTATGTGGCATCTTCCCATCTAGGAAAGCCTTGGTGGCACCACCATACTGATAAGGTCATTCTCTTTGGCCCATATACTATTCCAGATGTACACCCATGCTTCACTTGACCTTCCAATTGAGTCTCCTTCATGATCTTACATATGGCCAAGATCTCAAGTCTGTGCGATGTCTCTATGGTTTTCTGGGCTGTACTTTAACATTCCCCACTCAGAAGACAGACCCTTTCCCATTCAAGGGTGTTGTTTCTCCTCTCTGCTCTCAAAGGACCTGTTGTTCCCCACTGCCACATCTGTTTATTCTATTCACCATCAATTTGCTCTGTCAGGAGCCAAGATGCTAATAATTAGCAGATGATCTTCCCTAAATGTCTTTGTCTTAGATTAATATCTAAAACAAGACTATGATAGGCAAGATCTAGAAGAAAATTATTTTAGGAAAGATTCCTGCTATCAATATGTTTTCCTGTTATTATTACCTATTCCTATTATTATTATCTATATAACATCCACTAGGTATTAGCTCACCATTTTGAGCAAATCTCTGCAGAACTACGAACATGTACAGTCATGTATTGATGCTATATAGACAAATAGATGACTTCATAATTCTTCACGATGATCCTATAAAAAATCCTAAAATTATATCAGTATTTATTAAGCTCTTTTTTAGTGGGACTGCTATTACATGGTCTTCTGATAGTCAAAACAGCAATGAGCATTCTGTCACCAGTTTATTGCTCTTAAATGGTGTAGTGGCTATTGCTGGTTGTCAATATGACTATATTTGGAATGAACTACAATCCAGATTGGAAGGCTCACCAGTGACCCTTATCTGGAGACTTGGAGATAGACATTTAAGATTAAATCTCCGAGTTCAAGGTCATCTGGGATTAAAGGTGTGGTGGAACACACCATTAATCTGGGCTACACCTTCTGCTGGAGACATTATAAGGACATTAGATGAAGGAAGTCTTGCTCTTGCTATCTTGCCTGCTTGTTGTGTGGGACTGAGTAACTGTTAGATCCTTGAACTTTCATTCACAGCTACTACTGAACCATTGTTGGGCATTGGACTTCATCAATAAATTCCTTTACTGAACCATTGTTGGGAAATGGACTGTACACTGTCAGTCATCAATAAATTCCTTTACTATATAGAGACTATCCATAAGTTCTGTGACTCTAGAGAACCCTAACTAATACAAATGGCAACCAGATTTTCTCCTACTCAGCTCACATTCCAAGAGGTTGTAAAACCATTAAGAAGAGATCATAAAAATGGAAGTAACATTTATAGGTGTTATGACAGAAGATAAAATATTGACTGAATTTATCTATACAAAACTTCACTAATAACTTAGATTTGGTTTTTAACTCTCAGTGAACCTGTGGAGCTGCAACAGGTGATGAATATTTATTCCTAATCCAATGCATATGCATGTAACATTCAGTGCTGTGAACTTCTATTTCAATTTATGATTAGAATTTCATGTCTGAACTTGTGATGAACTTTTACCATGTGATCATGTATTCTGAAAGATGTCTATGTACTCAGGACAACGATAGGAGTGCGAAGAAGAATTTTCTCTTAACCCCGTTTTCATTCATTCCGTTTTAGCCCCCTTCTCTTAGAGAGCTTTCATGGGAAACCTTTAACAGCTTAGTAATTAATGCTCAATCACTTGTCAATGTGTCCCTTTTTCTTCCAGCCACTTCTACTAGCAGGCTGAATGTTAGAGCTGTGCAGTTCTGCAGAGATAGAACAAAGGCTGCATTAGTCAATCTCCCTATGTCAGGCTACAGGTTTTAATCACCTAAACCAGCAGCCTTTTACCCTCAGAAAGAGCAAGGAAGTTTGTAGCACTTTTTAGAAGTTATCCTTAGCATTTCAGTATAGTTAGAGAGCCAGAGCATCTGGAGACCCTCAGACTTTAAAGCAACCCTAGAGTCCTCCTCTGTGTCCTGTTTCAACCAGCTCCAGTCCCAGAAGCTCCCAGCATTGCTCTACAAAGGAATTCTCTTACTTATATTCATCCAGGGTCACAGAGAATTCTCTTTACCCTTAACTCAATACAAGTGAATTGCCAGCAGGATCCTGTATAAGGCCAGCTGTGCACATAGCAGAAATCCTGGCCACTGCAGCTGCTGGAAACAACTCTAAGATTTGGTCTTTTACATGTTGAGAGATCTGACCACATATCTGGGCAGCAGAAATTGGTCTTGAATGGATAAAAAGAGGTCTAGAAGGAACTGTGCCCCTTCACAGAGCCCTCAGCATGCACTATGAGAAATTGCTAAAGAAAAAGCAATGACATTTCACTGGAGACATTGAAGTCTTGTCACTTTCCAAAAGATGTAGTGTGCAAAAAATCAGCAGAGGACTGTACTGTATGCATGTGTTCATGTGTGTTTACGTGTGTGTACATATGTATGTGTACATGTATTTGTGTGTCTGTGTGTATACATGTATGTGATCATATTTAAATGTTTGTGTGGAGGCACTGTTTTCCAAAACACACTAGTTCGTGGGAGTCTCTCGAATGGGAAGGCTTCTTTCTTCAGGTGTGAGTCAAGAGAAAGAGAAGCCAGTATACAAAGTGTTGTGAGTGGACTCCCAAGATCCTCCTACAGGTCATTCACATCATGGCAGGCATTCAGATGCCAGGAGCTGAGGCACATACTGTGGTCTAGTCAGGGACGAAATTATCCTTCTTGGCACAGCAGCAGCTGGAGGGACTCCCTGGAGACATATTCAATTCACCATTTGACAGCCTACACAGTTGTTGGGCTGAGAGTATGTATGCATCACAGGGTCCATGAATGTCACTCTGCATGGTTGTTTTAGGGAGGAGGCTGGCACATACGGGGAGTGACTTTCTTAAGGACTTTGAGGATGCCTGACTATGTTCCAGATGTAAGGAAGTCAGTGCATGTAGTGTGGGGCTGGAGATTGGCACATGGTCCTCTGGGTGCTAATCAAACAGCACAGCACCACTAAGGCCCTTGCCTCTCAGGTCTCCAGATGTCTCCCTGTAAAGACTATGCCAGGGCTATATGGCCAAGAAGGAAGAGATCAGACAGGAATTTGACCTGTGATTGACACCCCTCTGAGATCTCTTGTGCCAGATCTGGCTCGCTCTGACTTCAGCATGTAGCATTTCTTACATCTGGAATCTTCTCATTAAGATGACCTTGGTACCACGTGGCTGTCATAGTGCCCATGCTGGGCTGAAACTGGAATAGGTGGCCACTCCCCACTCCCAAATTGCTTTAGCACTATAGAAACTCCAAATCATTACTGCCTGTACTCTGCCTGGGACAGTCTCTGACTGTGTGCACTCACGTAAATGTCTGGCAGCTCAGGTGGACCTGCCTCATACCTGTTTACTGTCTTTGGCTATCAGGGTCAGCAGAGCATCTGGAGCTGCATGGGTCATTGTGGTGCTCGAGAACTCCCATTTGTGCATGTTTACAGCCTGAAATAGCCTGAAAAGCATGTCAGATTTAACTTTACTCTTTTCCAATGTGACCTCCTGGTGATGTTTCCTTTACAGCTGAGACTCCATGCACTCTGGATGTGAGATTCCCTTCTGCAGCTAATCTTCCAGGTGAGGCTTCCTAGGGCCATCAACACCTCTGTCCAGGTTTCATCAGCATATTTAAACTTCCATGTGAGAGTCCCTGGGGCATCTTCATGCCCAGATGAGACTCCCTAGGAAATGCACTTGGAGTTGGACCTGATCAATCTGGCTGCTGTTTATGCATATGAAGGGTGATGATTGTTCTGATCAAGACCCCTGTCCCTAGCTACACATGAAGGACTGTGCTTGTGACTCTCAGTGCAGACCTTCACATAAATGAAGGGAGTGCTTGAACAATTCACAGGCCTATTGTTCTATCAGTATAAGTGCTCCCCCTGTGGCCTGGGGGAAAAAAGACGTCACTAATGTTCTACAAGTCTCTGGTGGCAAAGTGCCAGGGCAAGCTGTCTTGAAAGAGCCTTTGCTGTGGCATTGCCTTCTAATGGCAGAGCTGTGTTATGACAACAATCAGCTCTATTTACTGTGTAATGAGCTCAGGGTGTTTGCAGTGTTCAGTAGAATCCATGCTGACATGAAGACAGGCTAGCTGGCTGCTTGGCTGAGTTCCCTTCACTGAAGACAGGCAGGACATGAGGAGGAAATCTCACAGCTATTAATTAAGAAGCTAAATTTCCATGCTCTCTTATATATTGGTAAATTTAAAGGAAATGGGAACAATTCTTAAAGAAATTGTTTACCTTTAATCCCAGCACTTGGGAGGCAGCGGCAGGTGGATTTCTGAGTTTGAGGCCAGATTCGTCTACAAAGTGAATTCCAGGACAGTCAGGGCTATACAAAGAAACCCTGTCTAAAAAACCCAAAAACCAAAAACCAAAAGCTAAACAAAAACAAACAAACAAACAAACAAAACCCCAAAAACCTATCATTGTCATGAGCAGCAATTTATACATTCTGTTAACTCCTGTACCACTGCCCTCAAGTAATTGGTCCTTTCAAATATTTGAATGTTAATAGGACACTGGTAGCATCATTATTTTAACACACACACACATACACACAAACACACACACACACATACACACACACACACACACACACACACACACACACACACATATATATATATATATATATATATATATATATATATATATATATTCATACAACAAAATTCACCTATCTTTCCATAGTACATTCCTGAGAGTATTACATACAATTCCAAGTGCTAATGCATCAATAGCCAACGTGGTTTTAATTTGGTCTTTATGGTGCTGATAACCTTATATGAGTCATGGGGTTAGGATGCTGATCTGCTGCTGTCATTGTTTATAGTTGGTAACAGACTGGGATACCCTACCCTCCTGCCTAGCCCAGTGAGAACATAGTATGAGGATGGTCATTTGCAAGCCAGGAAGACAGATCTCGTGTGTGTGTGTGTGTGTGTGTGTGTGTTTGTGTGTGTGTGTGTGTGAGTGTTATATCAGCATAATTTTGTATTTTTTAAGATGTGTGTATGTGTTTGTGGAGGTTGTATGTCCTGTGCCGATTATTCTGTCTTCTTGCATGTCCTATTTTGGATGTTATTGCCTGAAGCAGAGGTTTTTCCTTTGTGGCATTCCTCAGTAATGTTCAAGGAGAGAGTGACCACTGCCTGCAGATCTATGAAACCTCAGCCTTTTCCACCAACATCCAAGTTCCTGAAATAATCACTATGAGACTGCATTATTTATGACTAGCTACCTATGCCCAAAGCTTGACTTTGTTTCTGCTATCTCTTAACTCAAGTATCCTGTTTATTATATACTGGACAGAGATGGTACACACCGTTAATCCTGTTTATTATATTCTAAACTCTGCCACGTGGTTAGTTACCTCTCCTTAGTCTCCTAAGACCATTATCTGCAGAGTGTGAAGAGAATCTCCTGCTGACACCATCTTTTGTATAGTGTGAAGTGAATCTCCTGCTGAGAGCATCTTCTGTATAGTGTGAAGTGAATCTCCTGCTGAGAGCATCTTCTGTATAGTGTGAAGTGAATCTCCTGCTGAGAGCATCTTCTGTATGGTGTGAAGTGAATCTCCTGCTGAGAGCATCTTCTGTATAGTGTGAAGGGAATCTCCTACTGAGAGCATCTTCTGTATAGTGTGAAGTGAATCTCCTGCTGAGAGCGTCTTCTGTATAGTGTGAAGGGAATCTCCTGCTGAGAGCGTCTTCTGTATAGTGTGAAGGGAATCTCCTGCTGAGAGCATCTTCTGTATGGTGTGAAGTGAATCTCCTGCTGAGAGCATCTTCTGTATAGTGTGAAGTGAATCTCCTGCTGAGAGCATCTTCTGTATGGTCTGAAGTGAATCTCCTGCTGAGAGCATCTTCTGTATAGTGTGAAGTGAATCTCCTACTGAGAGCATCTTCTGTATAGTGTGAAGTGAATCTCCTGCTGAGAGCGTTTTCTGTATAGTG
The DNA here is from genome assembly GCF_978045245.1 of Mus caroli. Lineage (NCBI taxonomy): Eukaryota > Metazoa > Chordata > Mammalia > Rodentia > Muridae > Mus > Mus caroli. The sequence goes on along the minus strand of NW_028227260.1, from coordinate 35,258,673 downwards.
TGAAGTGAATCTCCTGCTGAGAGTGTCTTCTGTATAGTGTGAAGTGAATCTCCTGCTGAGAGCGTTTTCTGTATGGTGTGAAGTGAATCTCCTGCTGAGAGCATCTTCTGTATAGTGTGAAGTGAATCTCCTGCTGAGAGCATCTTCTGTATAGTGTGAAGTGAATCTCCTGCTGAGAACGTCTTCTGTATAGTGTGAAGGGAATCTCCTGCTGAGAGCATCTTCTGTACAGTGTGAAGTCAATCTCCTGCTGAGAACGTCTTCTGTATAGTGTGAAGGGAATCTCCTGCTGAGAGCATCTTCTGTATGGTGTGAAGTGAATCTCCTGCTGAGAGCATCTTCTGTATAGTGTGAAGTGAATCTCCTACTGAGAGCATCTTCTGTATAGTGTGAAGTGAATCTCCTGCTGAGAGCGTTTTCTGTATAGTGTGAAGGGAATCTCCTGCTGAGAGTGTCTTCTGTATAGTGTGAAGTGAATCTCCTGCTGAGAGCATCTTCTGTATGGTGTGAAGTGAATCTCCTGCTGAGAGCATCTTCTGTATAGTGTGAAGTGAATCTCCTGCTGAGAGCATCTTCTGTATAGTGTGAAGTGAATCTCCTGCTGAGAACGTCTTCTGTATAGTGTGAAGGGAATCTCCTGCTGAGAGCATCTTCTGTATAGTGTGAAGTGAATCTCCTGCTGAGAACGTCTTCTGTATAGTGTGAAGGGAATCTCCTGCTGAGAGCATCTTCTGTATAGTGTGAAGTCAATCTCCTGCTGAGAACGTCTTCTGTATAGTGTGAAGGGAATCTCCTGCTGAGAGCATCTTCTGTATAGTGTGAAGTGAATCTCCTGCTGAGAGCATCTTCTGTATAGTGTGAAGTGAATCTCCTGCTGAGAGCATCTTCTGTATGGTGTGAAGTGAATCTCCTGCTGAGAGCATCTTCTGTATGGTGTGAAGTGAATCTCCTGCTGAGAGCATCTTCTGTATAGTGTGAAGTGAATCTCCTGCTGAGAGCATCTTCTGTATAGTGTGAAGTGAATCTCCTGCTGAGAACGTCTTCTGTATAGTGTGAAGTGAATCTCCTGCTGAGAGCATCTTCTGTATAGTGTGAAGTGAATCTCCTGCTGAGAGCATCTTCTGTATAGTGTGAAGTGAATCTCCTGCTGAGAGCATCTTCTGTATAGTGTGAAGTGAATCTCCTGCTGAGAGCATCTTTTGTATAGTGTGAAGTGTATCTCCTGCTGAGAGCATCTTCTGTATAGTGTGAAGTGAATCTCCTGCTGAGAGCATCTTCTGTATAGTGTGAAGTGAATCTCCTGCTGAGAGCATCTTCTGTATAGTGTGAAGTGAATCTCCTGCTGAGAGCATCTTCTGTATAGTGTGAAGTGAATCTCCTGCTGAGAGCATCTTCTGTAGAGTGTGAAGTGAATCTCCTGCTGACACCATCTTCTGTATAGTGTGAAATGAATCTCCTGCTGAGAGCATCTTCTGTATAGTGTGAAGTGAATCTCCTGCTGAGAGCATCTTCTGTATGGTGTGAAGTGAATCTCCTGCTGAGAGAGTCTTCTGTATAGTGTGAAGTGAATCTCCTGCTGAGAGCATCTTCTGTATAGTGTGAAGTGTATCTCCTGCTGAGAGCATTTTCTGTATAGTGTGAAGTGAATCTCCTGCTGAGAGCATCTTCTGTATAGTGTGAAGTGAATCTCCTGCTGAGAGCATCTTCTGTATAGTGTGAAGTGAATCTCCTGCTGAGAGCATCTTCTGTAAAGTGTGAAGTGAATCTCCTGCTGAGAGCATATTCTGTATAGTGTGAAGTCAATCTCCTGCTGAGAGCGTCTTCTGTATAGTGTGAAGTGAATCTCCTGCTGAGAGCATCTTCTGTATAGTGTGAAGTGAATCTCCTGTTGTTACACAGATGCCTTCAGATGAAACTTCCTGCTGTACTTTCATGCAGAGACAAGAATAACTGATGTACTGGTTTTCTCAATTGAGGACTGTAGTTGTTTGAATATGCTTGACCCAGGGTGTGGCACTATTAGGAGGTGTGGCTTTGTAATATACAATATGTGTGGCCTTGTTGGAGGAAGTATGTCACCATGTAGGTAGGCTTCGAGGTCTCCTGCTGCTCAAGCTCCACCCAAGATAGAATGGGAACCTCCCCCTGTCTGCCTCTTGCAGAAGACAGTTTCCTTTAGATCAAGATGTAGAACTCTTGGCTCCTCCTGCACCAGCTCTGCCTGCATGCAGCCGTGCTTCCTATCATGAGGGTAATGGACTGAACCTCTGAAACTGTAAGACAGCTACAGTTAAATGCTTTTTTTTACAACAGTTGCCTTGGTCATAGTGTGTGTTCACAGTAATAGAATCCAAACTAAGGTAAGTATTCTTGGAGGATCTCAATTTCCAAGTAGCTCCTCTCTAGTTCACCTGCATTCACAAAGGAATGTCCCTGGTGCAGCTCCATCCCATATGATCACCACTGGTGCATCTGCCCTTGCAGCTGAGCCTTTCTCCTGCTCCTGTGCTCCCAATCAAGTCACCATGGAGCACCTAACAAGTAATGTCAATCATGTTGCTGCATCTGCAATTGCAAATGACACTCCTTGAAATGCCTGCACGTGTGATGAGGACGGCTGGTGCTTACATATCCAAGCACTGCTGCATGGGGCACCTGCACTTCTGGATACCACATCCTGGTGTATCTTCCCTCTGATGTCCGAGCTGATGGGACACATGCCCTCCAGGTGAGACAGCCTTATGGATACGTATTCATTCACTGGAGTCCTGCACTTGCACAAGACTGCAGGGCCCTGAAGTGTGCATTTCTGGGTGACTTCTTCTGTACCCTGAGACTCGTATGCACCATTCTGAAAGCAGCAGCAGGACACTATCTTCTGCAGGCAGCCAGGAGGGGACTCTCACTCAACACTGAGTGGAACCTGAGCACTAGGAATCCTCAAAGCCCACCTACAAGGTGACACACTTCCTGCAACATGGCCACAACTCCTGTGTTACCCAAGTAATGATTGTTTGCCTGCACTTCTAGCTGAGTCTCCTCACTGAACCTGAATGCCATACTTAGACTCTCTGGAAAAGATGAGCCCCGAGAAGAACAACTGTCATAGGTACCAACAGCGAGTCACCATTGCTTCCTATTTAAGTTTTAACTAGCCTTCAGTGCAGTTAAGTTACTGTGTTATTTTCTTTTACCTTCTTCTATTCCATTTCCCATGAATCCTTTCCTTGTTGAGATCTAAGTTTCTATTTAATATCCCTTCTGCCTAGAGAACTGTTCCCGATAATCTTGAAGAGGGCCTTCTCCAATGTTCTAGTTTGCTTTTTGGTGCTGTGAGGAGACACTGACCAAAACCAGCCTGGGGAGGAAAATGTCCATTACATCCTAAAGGCCCAGGCCACAATTCCTCATGGAGGGAGGTCAAGGCAGGTCTCAAGGCAGGAGGTAGGAAGTGAAGCAGACAGTATGGATAATATTGCTCACCAGCTTGCAGATTGCTTCTCCAGCTGCTGTGTTTGATGCAGCGCAGAACCACCTGCTGGTGATGGAACCTTTCATAGTGGACAGGCTCTGCCACACCAATCAGTAATCAAGATCATTTCTCACAGACATGGCTACAGGGCAATCTGATCTGGGCACTTCCACAGTGAGACACTCTCAAATGACTAGACTAAGTTAAATCTACAGCAGTAACTAAGTGGAATACCTGGTAAAGAGTTCTCCAACTCCTGCTTGAGAAAGAGTCTCATTCTCCATATATATGTATATGTGAAATTTGTGTACATGTTTATAAATATTTGTATGTTGTATTTATATATCCTTTTGACTGTGATGAGAAATTATTGGAAATTGTCATCATGGAAAAGATTTTAGGCACAATCACATGATTATAAATGGCCTAGGTATCCTCCCCCTATCAGAATTCAGGCCATGTGCCCCCTATAGCATAGAGCATAGTGCTGCTCCTCTTTCTTTCTCTTTCTCTCTCTCTCTCTCTCTCTCTCTCTCTCTCTCTCTCTCTCTCTCTCTCTCTCTCTCTCTCTCTCTCTCTCTCTCTCTCTCCCTCCCTCCCTGCCTCCCTCAGAGAGTTAATAATGAAACATGCTGTGTTCTGAAACCCCTTCCTTATATTTGTTTCTGCAAAATACACACACACACACACACACACACACACACACACCTACCTAACATATGCATGCACACACACACCTATGTATGCATACACACACCTAACATATGAATGCATACACACACACACCTAACATATGCACACACAACACACACACTCACTCCTAACATATGCATGCATACACACACACCCCTAACATATGCATGCATTTACACATACACCCCAACATATGCATGCGTACACACCTAACATATACATGCATACATACATATACCTAACATATGAATGCATACACACAAATGCACACACCCCTAACATATGTATGCATACACACACACCTAACATATGCATGTGTACACACCTAACATATACATGCATACATACACACACCTAACATATGAATGCATACACACACCTAACATATGCATGCATACACACACACCTAACATATGCATGCATACACAACTAACATATACATGTATACATACACAAACCTAAAACATGCATGCACACACACACACCTAACATATGCATACACACACACACACATAACATATGCATGCACACACACACACACATACACACACACACACACACACACACACACACACCTAACATACGCATGCTTTCCTGGTAGTTTTTCTCTTCTCCACTCCAGGACTGCAGTGGTGAACACAGTGCTCTATGACTTGTTCACCAGGCTTCTTGATTCCACCCCCAAGAATCTCTAATTTTCCTCCTTTCCTCCTCTGATGCAAATGGAGCGATTTAGAATACTCTTTACCTATTAAGTCCAGTAGCTCTTTCCTTTTCCTTGGTGGAGGCGGATATACAACTCTTGGCTTCTTGCGTGGAGAGAAACCACATCATCACAAGCCACCCACCAGCCTCTGTGATTCTTGGATTTGGAGTCTGATCAGCAGCTCATAAAGAGACCTTGAGAATTCAGTGAAATTCTCATTTTGTTCCTTTTAGGATAATGTGTGTGTCTGCTGACAGTCTCCATCCAGTCATGCACTGTGGTCATCTAACACTTGGTTTTCTATCGAATCTATTGGTAGCTGTTTCTTCTCTGTGGTTTTCTTGGTTCCCACATCTCTAGTGTGTATCTGTTGACAGACAGATCCCTTCCTTAGTATGGCTCACGGTATGCTGAATCTCTACATACAAACTTTTTCTCACTATAAGCAATGGCTGCTACTCTGTCTCACACAGTTTGTTGAAGTGAGCCCAGGCTGCTGAATGAGCTTGGCTCTCCACAAGTCCAGTTCAAGCCTGGTTGGCATGTATATGTGGTGTCCCTTGCTCTGGAGGCTAGAGGTCTCCTCTTCCTGCCTCACCTTCTGGTTGAGTGCCCACAACTCCCAGAATGTATTTATACACTTTGCTGCCTGAGTGGGAGGCAATTCTCAGCACTGAGGGACATCAGGGGTGTTCTCTGGAGACCCCAAGATGGCTTCCATTACACAGAGAGAGCTTGGAGGTCTCAAGGCATTGTGTATTTCTGTATCTCTATTCTGTGCAGGCTCTCTCCTCTGATTCTCTGCCCCCAAGGTATCCAGCTACCCCAGTCTCCGCAAGAAACCCAAGGGAGAGACCTCTTGGCTCCATCTGGTGGAATTGAAACTCTTGCATGCAGAAACAGTGGAGAATGTGTGGCTCTTTGGAATAACCCCATGCTTCCTGTCAGCTGCTACCTGCCCTGTGCTTCTTGGGTTTGTCCCTTGCTAACAGCTAGTTCTGGTGGGGATGGCCATTGCTTGTGACTGGCAGAAGTCACAATGTAAGTGTGTATTTTCTATTGCACAAAAGGTTGTGTTCTCTAGGTCTGGCCCTGCTGCTTGTACTTAGGTCTTTAAATTCGTTTAATTAAAGGAGAGTTGCACCATCCCCCACTCCTCTCTCCAACCCCTGTCCTGTCATCTCTATTCCCTCTTACCTGCTGTGTGTTTTTAGTGTTGCCATGGGTGTAGCTTCCCTGACATGGATAGAAGGCCCAATCGTGCACCAGACCTTCCTGGTATCTTACACTTTCTGCCTCCTCTGCCACTATGGTCTCTGTGCCTAGCATATTAGGGCTGTGTTGTATGTGGATGTATCAGTTTGGCCTGAGCAACCACAAAAAGATTTTCTCTGAGGTAGGAGTACTACAGATTTCAGCAATGGTCTGTGTGTGAAAGAAAAACAAGTTTCATTTTAAAATTAGTTTAGGTTTTGTTTTATTTTATCTTTTTGTGTGCATAGGTGTTAGGCCTGGACCAAGGTCTCTGTACTCTGTGCATGGGCATGCAGTTCCCTAAAAGTCCAGTAGAGGGAGACAGACCCCCCTGTTCCTGCAATTGCACAGAGATGTTTGCCAACATATTGGAGCTCAGGCATTGAATACAGGTTTTCTGGAAGAGCTGCAGTGCACTGACCTGCTGGGCCATGTCTTTGGCTGCCATCACCTGAAGAGAGGATATATTTAATGAGTAGCCATATCAACACTTGTCTGTGGCTATAAGTATTTGGAAAGCAGTGAGGAATTACCCTGGTTCAAGAAGGTGCCTGTAGCATGTTCTCCTGTATGGGCCCAACTTCACTAGACACAAGTAGTTGGCTAGGTCTGTAGTCCCACATGTGATCTGTCTCCTATTGACCAAGCTGTCAGTCCAATTGCTGCTTCTCCCCATGATTTAAATGCCACCATTGCACATTTAGGACAATGCTGTTTAAATGCCACTATTGCACATTTAGGACAATGCTGGTCATTGTTAAGATTCACAGGCAACAAGGCTGGGGTGATTGCTTTCTACACGTGGCTACTTGCACGGCACCTTCTGATACTTTGTCAGCTAGACCCACAGGAGGATGCTTTTAGTCAGACCTAGCTTTAGTCCTCGAAGTCCTATGTCCAAAGTGCCAGGTGTCTTCAACAATATGGGCTTTGCTTAAATTCTGGGAGGCAAAAAGGGGGAGTGATGATCAACCATATTGTCTGTGGCCGTCTCCTGGTCTCCTCTGAGCAAACACTCAAGAGGATATTATTCATGCCTGGTACTGTGCATTTATTTTTCAACAGTCTATGGCTCTTGGAGGAAGAATTTTATTTAAAAATGAATGTGTATGTTCATGTGTACATGCAATGTTTTGTAAATATAAAATAATAAGAGCACTGTGTATATCTCAAGTGTCCTTATTGCTATTTATGTCTGCTCCCTCTTTAAGCGCGCCCAAATTTTTTTCTAGTTTCCTTTTCATATCTCATGTTCAGCACTATGGTCCTTTCTGCTTTCATGGTTTCTCTAACTCCAGACATATACTCACATCCGAGGCTCTAGAGTTAGGAACCACAGACGATTGGGAACCTGTGGCTTTCATGTTTCTGGGTCTGGGCTACCTCACCCAATGCCTTTCTTTTCTAGTTCAGACCATTTGGCTGCAGAGTTCATGATTTCATTTTTCTTTCCAGCTGAACAGTATTCAGTACTAGCGTGCAAGGACCAAATCATCATTGTCTGTGGATCTTCTGAAGGACATTAAAGTTGTTACCATGCCTTAGATAGTGTGAATCAAGTGGTAAGGAATATGGCTGAGCAAATATCTGTGGGGTAGGATGTCGGATCTTTTGGACATGTGCCTGCCAAGGAGTGGAATAGCTGGACCAAGGTCACACAGTATATTCATAGGTAGGTTGCTAAGAATTCTGACACCGCACTATCTCCTAGGCACAACACAAAGAGACATAGCCAGCTTCCTGGTGCTATATGACTATCCAGTGACACGTTGTGTGCCTGACTCTTGGTTAAATCAGCTGGTGCCTGGAGACACTGACATTTTACTATCACTAGTGACACCAGTGGGGACACTCTTGGTCTCCTGTTCTTCCCATTTCTGTAAAGTCATGATCCCCCTGCCTCGGTTTTCAAAGTGTTGGGATTACATCTCTACCTCAGGGAAACTTGAGAGGACATGGCCAAAGAACATTACACATGCCCTTTGGTTACCTCTTGGACACTCTGCCCTTTGGTTACCTTTTGAAGACTTCCCTTTGGTTATACCTTGAACACTCCCTGTAGCAGAATACTGTCTTCAAGGGGAGCTCGGCCATTATTCCATATTCTGTCTGCATGAGTGAAAGGAGAGTCCTCTGCAAAGATAGGCAGAGTGAGCAGCCTTGGGGTAGAAGGGACCACATGGCAAGGAAGAATGCCATATTTCAGCAGCTGGAACACTTGCTTTTGTCTTCCTAGAGACTGGGTTTGGTCTATTGGAAACATTCCTTGGCCACCTGCTTTTCCAAGTTTCTCTTGCTGAACTGGACTGCTTGCCTGTTCCTTTGGCCTAGGACTTTCCTTTCACAGAAGGTCACACCATCATCCAAGCTAGCCAGCAGCTCTTGATCTTCCTGCCTTTCTTGGTTTTCAAGTGTTGCTGTTATCGGCGTCCATCACCGCAGCTCACCATCAGATTGCATGTCATACACAGCTCCGTTCCTTGTATGTCAGAAACATCATGATATGAACAATACGCACTGTATCTTTGCCCGGTGCTTCTCTTGGCTTTTCAATTTCCTTTCTGCTACTTTCTCAGACTTCTGTGTACCAATATAAATTCATCTGTCATTACTCCCACCAGCTTCCTTTATGGGTTCTGGTTTTGCTGACATATATAGAAACCTTTCCCCCCTGGCAGCTTACAAGGGACTCCCCAATTAGGAATTATCAAGTCAGTGTGTGCTTTCATTTGCTATGAACAATCTGTAACCTGTTGCTATTTGTTTGAGATACACCAGGAAGTACAGATCCATTCTTCACCTTCAAATGTCTATGCCGTTTTCCCAGTACATTTGTCTTAACCTTCACCTAAGACGCCTAGGAAAACAGGAGAGGCTACACTCACCCTTCCCTGTGTTCTGCAGGCAAATGACTACAAAGACTCTGTCAGTGTGACTTACAGCACACTGCTAACCCTTCCCAACTGACACCATAGTAGACTCAGACCCTACAAGTAAAAATACTTAGATTCCCTGAAGATGAAATGAAGCTCTCTTTCCCAATGCTTCATCAGAGGAAAACGGCTATGAGCTCAACTCTGAGCCATCTCTCCTTCCAGGTCTTAAGAAGGGGCTCACTGGATCCTGAGAGCTACACACACAACACCACCTGAGAATAGGCTTCCCGAGGGAAACGTGTCCTTCTTCCATACTCTCCTGAGATCCCTGATGCCAGTGTCCCCACACTCTTCCTTTAAATACCTATCTATATAGGACAATGGCCTCCAGCTGGCAACCCCAGGGAGCTCAGAGTCACAGCACTGTTCTAGGCCACTGACCCCACCTTACACATCCCCTGCCCACTGCAATGGACCTCTTCTTCTACAGTGCTCCCTCCACACTTCAGCGTCTCTTCCCACTTCCTTACTTGCCTGTCCAATAAGCTACCACCTGTCCCCACTACAAGGATCCCTCCTTGCTCCCTTTAAATAATCCTCTCAAATGAATTCCCTCCTGTTAGCCCAGATAGCTTTAGTTGAGTGTAGTGCCATTTATTAAAGTTCTCTCCCCAGGAACCAAAGTGCCCTCCACAGAATGTATACAATTACCACACCCAAGGATTTGTTCTCATGTGGGCTCACCTGAATCAATATAGTTTATGTACAGCGCGTATCCACAGCAGCACACGCTCCACCTTCTGCAGCAGGGTTTCTGGTACATTCTTTGTTTCTCCACCAGATGTAACCTGTCTGTTGTAGCTGGTCGATGGTGGCACATGCCTTTAATTCCAGCACTTGGGAGGTAGAGGCAGTCAGATTTCTGAGTTCGAGGCCAGCCTGGTCTACAGAGTGAATTCTAGGACATACAGGGCTATATAGAGAAACCCTGTCTCAAAACAAAGCAAAACAAAAGAAAACAAAACAAAACAAAACAACAACAACAAAAACAACCAAACAAAAAAGAGTCTATTGAAAAGTTATAATCAAAGGTGTGTGTTGATTTGTACTGTTAGTTGAGGGTGAACTTAGAAGGTAGAATGGAGTTTAATTGTTCAGAGTTGTGTGGGCACCTCCTCTAAGAGTTTTCCTCTGTTAAAGGGTTTCCTAGAAGGCCAGAATTTGGGGGTGAAGCCCTATAGAAGGCCACAGGATATCCCTAGCTGCATCCTGCCTGGGGTGGTCTGCTGTGATCTCCTTACCCCCTCAAGAGGAAGCCCCATATTAGACTGTCTCTGGAAGCAACAGCTGCACCTCTCATCAGAATGCAGGTAAGGGGTAGCTGCCCCCTCGTCCCCAACTGCTCCCCAGGAACTTGAGATGATTCTCCAAGGAAAAGGAGCCAGTGCTTGCTCAGTCTCTGTCCCGGAAAGGGGGTGGTGAGAGTTTTCAATCAGTGCTGTGAGTCGCCCATGCCTTTGAAATGTGGGTTTCCTTGATAAGCATTGAGCAGTTTCGTGGCTTTGTTCACCAGCCTGAGGCAAGCATGCAGATGGACTCTGAGGAGGAACTGTTTGCTGAGTGTGGGCCTGCAGATCCTCGGTGACAGTCATTGTTGGGCTATCTGAAGGGCTTTGGGGGTTCTGGGTCATGAAGACTAAAAGGCTTTGCTGCCAATGTTCTCCAGAATTGCAGTGAGTGTGGTAAGTGAAGCCACTTTCCCTGGTTGTGGGCAATCTCTAGGGAGGTGGCTGTGCTGTGTGTGGAGTGAGTATCTGACCCAGTGCAGTTCTTGCTCAGCCCCTTTGCAGACCCCGCCTCCTGTGGCATTCTTGCTCTGCCCCTTTGCAGACCATGCCTCCTGTGGCAGTGTAGCTCAGCCCCTTTGCAGACCACTCCTCCTGTGGTAGTCTTGCTCTGCCCCTTTGCAGACCACGCCTCCTGTGGCAGTCTTGCCCTGCCCCTTTGCAGACTAAGCCTCCTGTGGCAGTGTAGCTCAGCCCCTTTGCAGACCACGCCTCCTGTGGCAGTCTTGCTCTGCCCCTTTGCAGACCAACCACTCCTCATTTGGCAGTCTTGCTCAGCCCCTTGGCAGACCAGGACTCCTGTGGCAGGAGTGCTTTCAGGAGAAGCTGAAGCTTCTTGTCTCTCTTGCCTCCACAGCCCCTTTTATCCCCCTCCTCCTTACAGGTCACTTTCCCACATTCATGCATTCACATCTTTTTTATTTCAAGACAAAACCTCTGTTTTTGACCAGATCTCTCTGTGTGGTCAGAGGTTTGGCGCTGTCCATTAATACATGAGCGCGCATTTTCTGGTACACAACCCAAGCAAGGAGTGTCCAGTCCCGGAATCTTTCAGTTGGCCAACGTTCACCCAGGAGGGGCAGAGCCCCCTGGAGCCGTTCCTCATTCTCTGCCCTGCTGCTGGCAGGCCCAGCTTTGTACCTAACCAGTGAAGGCAACCGCCAGAGCTGCTGTGAGTGAGAGCATGCTCAAAATGGGTGTGTGATAGTCTGAAGATAACATTTCACATCCCTCGCATTCTTTCCACTCCTTCTGCAAGTGCTCTGTAAGCCTTAGGCTAGGGCTGATCTGTGAACCACTTCACATAAGGAAAAACATACCTGCTACTTTAAACACAGTCTGAAACCCAGGGGGAAACTCCCATATGTAGAAGAGATTTAAAATTTCAAATATTTTTGAGAAAATAACATGGAGTACGGTGGATGGTAACCACAGGCAGCTGATGGTCTGATAAGCACTCTCCTTGCCTCCTTCTCCGAAGACTGGCTTATCTGCCCAGTCCTGAAGCTGTTCTTTGTTGGTTCTGCCTTTCCTTTTGATGCATTATCTCAAGAAACCACAAAATCACCCTGGAAGCACAGGAGATTTTCAGTCCTGGGAAACTACTGCTCAGTGAGGTTGAATTTGAATCCCAAGGATACCCAGCAACAGAACTGTGGTGTTGGTGTGAGTTTCTCTACTTCGTGCTTCATCTCAGGTGTCTCTGATCAAGAAAGTTGGGACTCTTCCAGGACCAGGAAGTGGGAGTCCGTGGGTTGCGGAGCAGGATGGGGGAGGGTATAGGGGGATTTGGAGATACCATTTGAAATGTAAATGAAGAAAATATCTAATAAAAATCAAAAAAGAGAAAGGAAGACAAAAATAACTAGAGCTCAAGTACTAACACACACATACTCACACACACACAAAGACTTGTTCCTCCATGTAAGAGGTATCATGGGAAGTGACCATGAGCATTGAAGGAAGTTGCAACATGTAAATAAATATGACATACTTGGACCTAGCCAAGAAGAGTCATCCTTGGGGCTCTGGGGGGGGAGGGGAGCAAAGCAACTTCTTATTGAATCTGCAGCCCTTGGAAACTCTGAGATTCCTTCCCACATTGCCCCAGTCTTCCCTCATAGGAATCAGGCCAACTGTGCCTGGGCTGTATGTGAGGAGTAGCCCTTCCTTGTGGGCAGAAGACTCAGGAAGCATCTGCTAGTGCCAAGTCTCATGGTCTACCAGTTACCCAGGGATACCGTCCCTGCCTCACCTAGCCACCTTTAAGAATGCTCTGCGCATCCATCTCTCACTCACTAGGCACCTTTCAGATGATTCTGCACAGCTGGAATGCTCTGCGCATCCATCCCTCACTCACTAGCCTCCTTTCAGATCCTTCTGCACAGCTGGAGTGCTCTGCACATCCATCCCTCACTCACTAGCATCCTTCCAGATAGTTCTGCACAGCTGGAGTGCTCTGTGCATCCATCCCTCAGTCACTAGCCAACTTTCAGATAGTTCTGCACAGCTGGAACGCTCTATTTATCCATCCCTCACTCACTAGCCTCCTTTCAGATAGTTCTGCACAGCTGGAATGCTCTGCGCATCCATCCCTCACTCACTAGCCTCCTTTCAGATAGTTCTGCACAGCTGGAGTGCTCTGTGCATCCATCCCTCACTCACTAGCCTCCTTTCAGATCCTTCTACACAGCTGGTGTGCTCTGCGCATCCATCCCTCACCCACTAGCCTCCTTTCAGATAGTTCTGCACAGCTGGAACGCTCTGTGCATCCATCCCTCACTCACTAGCCTCCTTTCAGATAGTTCTACACAGCTGGAACACTCTATTTATCCATCCCTCACTCACTAGCCTCCTTTCAGATAGTTCTGCACAGCTGGAGTGCTCTGTGCATCCATCCCTCACTCACTAGCCTCCTTTCAGATAGTTCTGCACAGCTGGAACGCTCTGTGCATCCATCCCTCACTCACTAGCCTCCTTTCAGATAGTTCTACACAGCTGGAACGCTCTATTTATCCATCCCTCACTCACTAGCCTCCTTTCAGATAGTTCTGCACAGCTGGAATGCTCTGCGCATCCATCCCTCACTCACTAGCCTCCTTTCAGATAGTTCTGCACAGCTGGAGTGCTCTGTGCATCCATCCCTCACTCACTAGCCTCCTTTCAGATCCTTCTACACAGCTGGTGTGCTCTGCGCATCCATCCCTCACTCACTAGCCCACTTCCAGATAGTTCTGCACAGCTGGAGTGCTCTGCACATCCATCCCTCACTCACTAGCCTCCTTTCAGATAGTTCTGCACAGCTGGAACGCTCTGTGCATCCATCCCTCATTCACTAGCCTCCTTTCAGATAGTTCTGCACAGCTGGAATGCTCTGCGCATCCATCCCTCACTCACTAGCCTCCTTTCAGATAGTTCTGCACAGCTGGAGAATGCAAATCCAAATCCCTGTGCAGGATCTGAACTCAGAAGTCCAAAATGGGGTCCTTCGTGCATTTCCTCAACTCCTTTCTGGTTAGAGGCTTGAGCCAGCAGATCATGTCTGAGGAATGTGAAAATCAGTCTGTAGGAAGTGATGGGATTAAGGAATCTGGTGGATCTATGCTCAGGAGCAAGACATGCCCTGCTCTGTTAACATACATAGGCAGGTCTATCATAATTCCATCCAACATCTCTACAGAGACTCTGAAAGCTATAAGGGTCTAGTAAGATATTTTGTAACCTATAAAAAACCGTAGGTGTCAACCTAGACTAATATACCCTGGAATACTCTCCACCATCATACCTTGAGACAGCGAGATATAGATATTTCAAGATGACCTAGATTACTTTACCCAACAAAAATCTCCATCACCATACATGGATAAAACACGATATTTCAAGACCAATCCAAATTCAAACAATATCCACCCACAAATCCAAGCAAATGGACGCAGGAAATAAGCTGGAAGTTAAACATGAACAACCCAAATAACCCAATTTAAAAATGGTGCACAGTACTCAACAGAGGAATCTCAAATGGCCAAGAAGCACTTAAAGAAGTGTTCAAAGTCCTTAGTCATCAGGGCAATGCAAATGAAACATCTCTGAGATTCCTGTTATACCCATTAAAATGGCTAATATAGAAAAAACAAGAGATAGCACATGCTGGAAAGGATGTGGAGTAAGCAGAACACTCTTTCACTGCTGGTGGGAGGGCAAACTGGCACAACAACTCTGGAAATCATTTTGTTGGTTCCTCAGAAAATTGGGCATAGTACTACCTTAAGAACCAGCAATACCACTCCTGGGCATATACCCAGAAGATGTTCCAACTTGTAATGAGGACACATGTTCCACTATGTTCATAGCAGCCTTATTTATAATAGCCAGAAGCTGGAAAGAACACAGATGTCCCTCAACAGAAGAATGGATACAGAAAATGTGGTACATTTACACAATGGAGTACTACTCAGCTATTAAAAATCAATTAATTTATGAAATCCTTAGGGAAAAGGAAGTATCTGGAGGATATCATCCTGAGTGAAGTAACTCATTCACAAAAAATACACATGATATTCACTCACTGATAAGGGGATATTTGCCCAGAAATTGAGAATACCCAGGACACAATTTACAAAACACATTAAACTCAAGTAGAAGGAAGATCAAAGATAGGATACTTCATTCCTTCTTAGAATGGGGAACAAAATACCCATGGATCCAGTTACAGAGGCAAAGTTCAGAGCAGACCCTGAAGGAATGACCACCCATACTCTGCTCCACTTGGGGATCCATCCCATAAACAACCACCAAACCCAGACACTAGGCAGATGCCAACAAGAGTCTGCTGACAGGAGCCTGATATAGCTTCTCCTGTGAGGCTCTGCCAGTGCCTGGCAAATACAGAAGTGGATGCTCACAGTCATCCATTGGACTGAGTACAAGGTTTCCAATAAAGGAGCCAGAGAAATACCCATGGTGCTGAAGGGGACTGAAGCCCCATAGAAAGAACATCAACATGATCTAACTAGTACCCTCAGAGCTCCTTGGAACTATACCACCAATCAATGAAAACACATGGTAGAACTTATTGCTCTAGCTATATCTGTCACAGAGGATGGCCCAGTAGGTCATCAATACGAGGAGAGGTCCTTGGTCCTGTGAAGGTTCTGTGCCCCAGTATAGGGGAATTCCACTACCAGGAATGGTCATGGGTGGGTTGCAGAACAGGGGGAAGGGAGAGGAGATGGGGATATTCAGTGGGGAATCTAGGAAAATGGATAACATTTAAATGTAAATAAAATTATCTAATAAAAAAGAATTAATTAAAAATAATTTACAAATATACATTATTTACTAACTGTGGTAGTTTGAATAACAATGGCTTCCATAGGCTCATATATTTGAATGTTTGGTCACCAGGAAATGGCAGTATTTGAGAGGAGTAGGAGGTGTGCTCTTATTAGAGAAAGTGTGTACTTTGGGCTCTCAAAAGCCCAAGCCCGTCCCAGTCTCTCTCTATCTTTTTACTGACTGAAGGTCTGGATGTAAAACTCTCAGCAACTTCTCCAAAACCATGTCTGCCAGCATGCAGCCAAAGCACCCCACAATGACAATGCCTAAACCACTGAAACTGTATGTAAGTCCCAATTAATATGTGTCCTTTTATAAGAGTTGCTGTGGTTATGATGTCTTTTCACAGCAATATAACATTATCAACCAAGGTACCAAATAAAATTATTTTGTAAGAATGTCTATGAACGTAGAGATCATGAATTCATACACACACTTAACATAATAAAAGCAATATATACAATACCAACAGCCAGCATCAACTTAAACGGAGAGAAACTAGAAGCAATCCCACTAAAATCCAGGACAAGACAAGGTTGCCCATACTCTATCTATTCAATGTAGTACTTGAAGATCGAGCTAGAGCAATTACAAAACAAAAGGAAATCAAGGAGATACAAATTGGAAAGGAAGAAGTCAAAGTATCACTATTTGCACATAATATGAGAGTATACATAATAGACCTCCAAAATTTTCCCAGACAACTCCTAGAGCTGATTAACAACTTTAGCAAAGTGCTAGGACATAAAATTAACTTAAACTAATCAATATCCTCATTTTATACGAATGAGAAGCAGGCAGAGAAAGAAATTAGAGAAACAACACCCTTAACAATAGACAAAAATAGTATAAAGTATCTTGCCAAATTTAGCAGGCAAGTAAAAGATCTATATGATAAGAACTTCCAATCCCTGAAAAAAGAAATTGAAGACGACCTCAGAAGACGGAAAGATCTCCCATGTTCATGGATAGGTAGGATTTAGATAGTAAAAATAACCATCTTACCAAAAGCAATCTACAGATTCAATGCAATCCTCACCAGAATTCCAACACAATTCTTCACAAACATGGAAAAAGAAATTCTCAACTTCATAGGAAAAAAAACAAAACAAAACAGGATAGCCAAAACAATTCTCAACAATAAAAGAACTTCCAGGGGGAAATTACAATAGCTGAACTCAAGCTGAACTATAAAGCAATAGTGATTAAGAAAAAAAAAACCATGGTTATTGGTACAGAGACAGACAGGACAAAAAATTAAATATAATCGAAGAACCAGAAGTAACCCACACACCTATGGACACTTGAAGTTTGACAAAGAAGCCTAAAACCTATAGTGAACCAAAGAAAGCATCTTCAATAAATGTTGCTGGTCTAACTGGCTGTATGTAGGCTGAATATATATATATATATATATATATATATATATATATATATATTCATTCATAGGCAGAATATATATATTCATGAATGAATATATATATATTCATTCATAGGCTGAATATATATATATATATATATATATATATATATATATATATATACACATCACCTTGCACAAAGGTAAAGTCCAAGTGGATCAGGGAACCTAAATATAAAATCAGATACACTAAAAGTAATAGAATAGAAATAGGGAAACAACCTGGAACTCATTGGCTAAGGCAAAAGACAAAGTCAATAGGACAAATGAGCAACCTACAGACTGGGAAAAAAATCTTCACTAACCCTACTTCTGTTAAAGAGCTAATATTCAAATATATAAATTACTCAAGAAGGTAATCTCCAAAAAAATGTAAAATGGGGTACAGTGCTAAACAGAATATTCACAACAGAGAAATCTCCAATGGCAGAGAAGCACAAAAAGAAATGTTAACAATTTTTAGACAACAGAGAAATGCAAATCCAAACTACCCTGAGATTCCATCTCCTACCAATTAGAATGCTAAGATGAAAAACTCAACTGACAGCAGATGCTGGCAAGGATGTGGATAAAGAACATTTCTTCACTGATAGTGGAATTGCAAACTGGAACAACCAGCCTGGAAATCAATCTGGAAGTTCTTCAGAAAATTGGAAAATTTTTCTCTGAAGACTGGGCTATACCACTCTTAAGTATATATACTTAAAATACTCCCCACCATACCCAAGGACACATGCTCTACCATGTTCATAGGAGCCTTATTTATAATAGCCAGAAACTGGAAACAACACAGATGTCCCTCGGCCAAAGAATGGATACAGAAAATGTGGTTTATTTATACAATGGAATACTACTCAGCTACTAAAAACAAGGACATCATGAATTTTGCAAGAAATGGATGGAACTAGAAAATGTCATCCTGAATGAAGTAACTCAGACTCAAATGGAAAAGCATGGTATGTACTCACTGAGAAATGGATACTAGGAAATACGTAGAAAGTGTTTAGGATACAACCTACAGACCATAAGAAATGTAACAAGCAGAATGGCTCAAGTGAGGATGCTTCAATCCTACTTAGAAGGGAGAAGGAAATAATCAGAGAAGGCAGAGGGAGGGAGGGACCTGGGTGTGAGAGTGGAGGGAAAGGAGGAACAGAAACAGGTAATGGAGAAGGGGTGTGTGGCAATAGAGAAGCCCAGAGGTCCAGGCGAATGGGTGTAAGTTAGGGGGACTTTCTAGAAATTACCAGAGGGTCAGAAAGTGAGAGACTCTCAGGACTCAGTGAGAGTAACCTTAGCCAAAATGCCCAACACAGGGGACAGGGAACTCAAAGAATCCACCACCAGTACATAGAGATGGCATCAATAGGATGGGCTGGATTACTAACCCAGAGTCAAAATTTCTGACCCAGAATTTACTGCAGGGACAAAAATGGAGAAGAGACAGGAGGAAAGATGGAGCAATAACTGACCCATCTTGGGATCCATCTCATGTCCGGGGCAGGGAGGGGCACTAAGGACCAAAACTATTACTGATGATACTATGGTGTGCTTACAGACAGGAGTCTACGTGGCTGTTCTGAGTGGCCCTTCCTGTAGCTGACTGAGACAGACTTACACCCAACCCTTGGACTGAAGTCAGGACCACTATGGTTGAATTAGGAGTAGGCTTGAAGAAGCTGAAGGGAAGAGAGACCCAATAGGAAGACTGGCAGTCTCCACTAACCCAGATCCCAGGAAGTTCCCAGAGACTGAACCACCAAATAGGAGCATAAAGGGCCCGGGCCAAGTCCTCTGGCACATATATAGCAACAGGCTGCCTGGTCTGACCTCATTGGTAGATGTGCTTAATCCCCCAGAGACTTGAGGCCCCAGTGAAGCAGGACATCTGGTGGGATGAACATCGGGGTATGAGGAACTGTGGGAGGAGATGGGAGGGCAATGACTGAAATATAAATAAAATAATAAATATTAAATGACTATGGACTACTATGCATAGTCAACTCAATGAAAGCACTATGGCTTCTTTCAATCCTCTCTTCCACGCCCCTTCCAGATAATCAGCTCTTCAGCTGATAATGTTTTATGAACATCCAAGTCACACTTGCAACACCACCACAAGGAATAAAGGCCAGAGTTCTTAAGTCTGAACAATGTTTCTGTTAACCATTATTAACCAAATGTTTTTTGTACTACTACATACCGAGGTGGTCCTTGGCTTTGCAGAACTTGGTAGTTTTCCAACGTGCTCTTCCCTCTTGAATCTTAACCTCTTATATGTAAGTCTTCATAGAAAGTTATAATCATTGTGAAATGTATGAGAGCCAGTTCTCTTCAACCCCTGCCAGTGAACCACATTCTTCAATAAGCATAAAATTCCTTGGCTTTTGAAAGATACGTTGTAACCCGTCTGACTGCTAACAGGAATTTTAATTTAGGTGAATGCACAGTAGAGTTAGCATGCAAATAATAAGATTCAGACATAGATATTACTGACTCTGAAGTTCAGTGAGATCTTGGTAATGGACTGAGTCCTGAATTCATAGATGACTTAGGATTTGTGACAATAGAAAATCTAGGAGAACGAAACAGATCGATATGTTGGGTATTAGTTATCTTAACTAATAGTTACTATCTGCATTACCTCCCATTCTATTCCTTATCAGTACAGTGTGGCAAATTCATCCTCAAAGCCTTAATTGCAGAGTCAGTGGATTCAGGTCTATCAGGTATAATAGGTAGATTCTCTAGGGTTCTGTTATAAATTAGGCCCTCATGCCCTCCCAGTAGCTCCACATGAAAATATATAATCACTTGAAATGCTACTCAAAAATTTGCACACATCTTAAACTTAGTAGAACCTAAGATTGAAACTGAACAGATAGGGAAATTTGCTCCTGATCCCTTATCTACCATTCTACCCAGTATGCCAAACACAGTTGAACCAGAACATTGGGTAGGATCTCTGGGTCAGTTCATTTGTCCCTGTCATACACCCCATCTACCATGGGGCCTCACAAGTTTAACTCAATCCAGAATTGTAATTAAAGATCCCTCAACCCCACTTCCCTGCCCAATGCTCACCCAACCACCAGTAATGGGCCCTGACAATGCATGGATCCTGGCCCAGAACTATATAGAGAGACCCCTGAGCCAAGTTCCTTCCTACTCACCTGATCATCTGTCAGTCATCCCATTTATCTCATGAAGTTGCATTAGGATAGCTGTGAGTCAGACTTAAAATCTAAACAAAAACTTCAGGTCAGAATCCAAGGGCAAGTCAGCACCTTCCCTTCCTGAACTGTCAGCCATTTCACTCAACTAATCTGGAACAGCATGAAATAAAAACCTGGAGTCAAAGTTGGACCTCCAGGAAGGAATCGCCTGATCCAGATTCCGATGATACCATGCAGTGTCTGGGCCCTGGAGATGCCTGGAGCCCAACCCAGGAGCTCAGTTGGAGACACTCAAAGCCACCCCACTCTGTTTCCTTGTTTATCTATTAGGTTTGAATGAGAAACATCCTCTCTAGTCACAAATACTTGATCCCAAGCTGGTGCTACTCTTTGTCAGAGGCTTAGTGGGTATAATTTCAATGGAGGAGGTGTTCTGGAGATTTGGGGTACTTACTGGTGGATCACGTGTGCACCCACCCAGGAGGTATCTGGACACTCAAATGGAACACACAGACACACATAAACATACACACACACACACACACACACACACAGACACACACACACACACAAACACACACACACACACACACACACATAGAAGC
The DNA here is from genome assembly GCF_978045245.1 of Mus caroli. Taxonomy (NCBI): domain Eukaryota; kingdom Metazoa; phylum Chordata; class Mammalia; order Rodentia; family Muridae; genus Mus; species Mus caroli. The sequence goes on along the minus strand of NW_028227260.1, from coordinate 35,237,791 downwards.
CAGTTAATTTTAAAATGCCTTGGCTACATCAAACCTGGGCATTCTAAAACTGTCCCCTGCTACCCCAGGCACAATTGGGGACGTTGCCATTGGTCACTTATCCAATTTTTTACATAGCTCATTGGCTTTATTTCCTGCAGCTCCTACATCCATCCATATCCCACCACTTCATGGAAATTTCTCCTTCTCCTCCTCTCTGCTCCCTTTTCATTCAACTCTAAGGGTCCCATCCCATCTCCTTTGCCCAGTCATTGGCCACTGGCAAATATACTGATTGATCAAAAACCAATTGAGGACAAGGACCTTTAGCATTTGGACACACAGATTCCTGATTGAATCAAAGCATCAGAACCACTCTCCAACAGGAGGTATGCCACTAGAGTTATGATGAATGAGTTTAAGAACTTGTACCATTCAGAATCCACTCTGTTTCATGTATGCAGTTCAAGATGTGAACTTTCACCTGCCATCCCTTCATTCTCCAATCAGGAATTCATGTACCTCTGGAATGATAAGTCCAAATAATCTATATTTACAAGTTGCAGTTTTCACAGTGTTTTATCATAGCAATATAAAAATAAGTAATACATAGTTAATAACACAATACAAAGCAGAAATCACGTGTAGTCTGAAACGAGAGTCCTAGAGTAGCTCAGTGGTGAAAACCAAGGGTCACTCAGCTAGATGATAAACTGACAAGTGGGATAACAGTAAGTATCCAAACACACTCACCCCCAAAATTGAGACAAGACATATACACCAAGAAATACCATAAGCATCCTAACTCTAAATGAGTAGATCCTGTCGCAAAACAGAAACTGCATGAATAGCCAAGACAATATACATTTTTCTCAAATCAACACTTAACAGACTAATATTCTAAGCAACATAGCTGGTATATAAGAATTTCAAAATGGCAATTTTCAATATTTCCAAGGAACTCAAAGATGATAGGAACCAATGTCTGAATGAAGACAATGAAAAAAAAAGTTAAATAAGGTAATGAAAAAGTTCAATGCATGAAAAAAAATTGAGATAGAAACTGAGATGTAAACTCAACCTGAAATAATAATTTGTGTGTGTATGTGTGTTTGTATGTGTGTGTGTCTGTGTGTGTCTGAAAGTAACAAAACATCTCATAGTGAAGAATATATTAGGGTAGAAAAAAATCATTACTTAATCAAACAAAATTACTTAAACACACACACACACACACACACACCAAAATCAAACAAAACAAACAACAACAAAAAACCCACCAGAACACAAGGAACAAAGCAACCAGTAAATCTGGAACACAATGAAAACACCGTGGCTCTGGAAAATAATTAGTAAGGAGGAAAGAAATCATGGTAAAAGAAATAGAAAATATGTTCCACAAAATTGTAGATGAATAGATAACTGGTCTTAAGAAACCTCAGAGACACTGATAAGTGGATATTAGGAAATAAAGCTAGGAATACCCATGGTAAAATTCACAGACCACATCAAGCTCAGGAAGAAGGAAGACCAGAGTGTTAGAAGGGGGAACAAAATACCAATGGGAAGACTTACAGAGACAAAGTGTGGAGCAGAGACTGAAGGAAAGGCCATCCAGAGACTGCCCCACCTGGGAATCCATCCCATATACAGTTACCAAACCCAGACACTATTGTGAATGCCTACAAGTGTTTGCTGACAGGAGATTAATATAGCTGTGTCCTGAGAGTCTATGCCAGTGCCTGACAAATACAGAAGTGGATGCTCACAGCCATCCATTACACAGAGCACAGGGTTCCCAATGAAGGAGTTAGAGAAAAGACCCAAGGAGCTGAAGGGGTCTGAGGCCCGATTGGAGGAACATCAATATTAACTAACCAGTACCCCCCAGAAGTCCCAGGGACTAAGCCACCAACCAAAGAGTACACATGGAGGGACCCATGGCTCCAGCTGCATATGTAGCAGTGGATGACCTTGTTGGACATCAATGGGATAAGAGGCTAATATGACCTTCAGACCATTTTAAAAGTCTAAAGTACAAAGATTCTTCTCAGATTCAAAAAAAAAAAAACTACTCATATTATGTCCCCACAAAATAAACAGAAAACTATATACTTAATACATAAAATGGTACAGAATATTCATTACTAAAATATAACTAGAAGGGCCTCTAAGTCGGTTGCTCAAATGATTACTCTCTCAAACCTCTTGAGCTGAAACTCAATATTCTACAATGCTCAGAGCATTTTTTCTTTCATTTTGGACATTTGTAATAAAGTAGATAGTAGGATATGAGTAAATTGGATGATAATGTGAAGAAGAAAAAATAGAGAAGAGTAAAATCAGCATTCTAGGATAAAAATTGGATATTACGTATTTAGGGGTTATTATCTTTATTGATAGCAATATTTTAACATGAGTAGATATTCTCTCCTTGAGATATCAATATAAATATTATAATGGCGGGGAGCAGGGGGAAGGGGAAGTGAATAGGGGGGTTTCAGAGGAGAAACTAGGAAAGAGGATAACATTTGAAATGTAAATAAAGAAAATATCTTAAAAATAAAAATATTATAAAGATTTCTCTGTACAGAGATCAAAACATGTATTTTAATCCTTGTTTATTTCTACTGTCTGTTGTCATTCTTCGTGGTTTTCCTTTGGTAAATATTTTGTCTCTTTGCTGCTTAGTTTTGTTTCAAATAAGAAGAGATCATCTCTCCAGCATCCCAAATTTTGTGACTGTAGGCACCTTGGCAAGCTTTTTGACAAGAGAAAATAGTGTGCTAAGGTAGAATCCTGTTTTTCCAATAAGTGATCCGTGAGTTCAAAAGAAAAACTTAGTGGCCACTAATTCTGATGGTGCGTTATCTGAACTTGACTCCTGGAATAATCCGTGGCTAGGTGGTGGTTATGCCTCACTCATAGATTTATTTAAGTTTGAGGGGAAACTGTTTTTGGTTGGTTGGTTGGTTGGTTTTAAATCTAAGACTATCTTGGCAGGTGGACGGACACATACTCTGAATGTGCTGTCAATGCGGCCCATGGTGAGGCTTAGCGGAAGGATCTAGAGACGAGTCAGCTGACGCTGAGTAGCCAATGAGAATTCTCCAGTTGCTGCTTTAAATTAGAGCCGTGGCAGTTACAGGAGCAGTCGCCATTAAGACAATGTTGCCCCTGCTATGGGGAAAGCCTCGCGGATAACGAGGGGCTGCCAAAGTGGAGGACATGGGAAGTCAGAGGACTTAACTGCTTGGGTAAACTACAATAGTCTCTTTAAATAAGTTAAACGTGTTTGCGGGCTGAATGGCCAGGGTAGAAGAATTAATCTGTGATCCGAATGGATCGCTCAATGGTTCTGAATCTGCTCTCATTTGTTTTGAGGAAACGGTTTCTCTGAACTTCACTCATGGGACTAATCCTTTCCTACTGCCCGTTTAAGGTTCTCCATATAGCCTTTAACCTACTCTTCACGAATTTAGATTCCTGAGAAGGACTTGGTGACACTTCAACGACTGTGGCACGAGGTTTTGAAGTTCTACCTCAACCTACATTAACGTGGTAGGATGGATTTTATGACTTGGTCCTTTAGAACGGTAAGGACTGAACTGTGTAGATATGGAGTACCTTTGTAAAGTATTTATTTATTTATTTATTTATTTATTTATTTATTTTCTTGTTGCTTTGTTTTGGTTTGGTTTTTCCCATCTGTCAGTTCATGCTATTTTCTGAGCTGATTAGACACCAAGGGTCCCGGTTTAGAAAGGCTTTAATATGCTGATATCTTAAACTTTTCCCTCATGTAGTGTTACAGAGGTTTCAGTACATCTCATCCTGCATTAGGGTCTTTGATCTATTTTGAATACTTTTGGTGAAGATTCCGGGAGAGGTTGAAATGAATCTCCATCTAGGTTTCTTTATCCACTTTAACCAGCTCTGTTTGTTGAAACAGTTTTCTTCAATATAATTTTTTGGCATATTTAAAAAACATAAGTGGCCGTGTCTGTATATTTTTATTTCTGAGTCATCTATTCTATTGACGGGGGTCCACATAGCTCTGTCTCTTGTAATAACATTCATTTTTGTTTCTATGGCTCTGCAGCCTGAGAGCAGGTGCTGTGGTTGCTCCAGCATTGCCTTTGCAGGGGGATGACTTGGCTCCCTACAGTCTTTTGTTGTTGTCTCCTTATTTTGAGCCGTTGTGTTCCTTTGAGCTAAATATAATTGGGATTTTGCAAGGCATTGCATTGCTTCTGTAGGTAACTTTCAGTAACACGGTCGTTTTGCTGTTCTATGTAGTGGGAAGCCTTTCACTCTGCCAATGTCTTTTTGAGTTTCTTCAGTGTTTTAAAGTTTACACTGTTCAAGTATTTAGCTCCCTTAGTTTGGATTCTTTATAGGTGTTTTAAGTTTTTGAAAACACTGCATGGGATTGCATTCCTGCTTAATTTCTAGTACCAAAGTTTCTGGTGAATATGAACTGGACAGAATTTTTTGTTGCTGTGCATACTGCTTTTCTTGGTGAAAGTGTTAAAGCACATCTTAGTGCTTGTGCTCAACTGTTGGTACTCTTCTTAAATGTAGGAGCTTATCATTTACCCATAGAGAGATTATTTAACCTTCTCCTTTATGTTTATAGCCCATTTACTTCCTCATCTTGCATTACTGCTGTAGGCAAAACCTTCAAGCAGAATACAGGGGTTTAGAGAGCTGATCCTAGTCTCTTATCCATTGACTTTAGATAAAATGGTTTCTGCTTTCACAGTTCAGTATAATGTGCTTTACAAGTTTGTTATGTAGGAATTTCATAAATTCATTCTTTTTAATAGCTGAGTAGTACTACATTGTGTAAATGTACCACATTTTCTGTATCCATTCCTCTGTTGAGGGACATCTGGGTTCTTTCCAGCTTCTGGCTATTATAAATAGGGCTGCTATGAACATAGTGGAGCATGTGTCGTTTTTACCGGTTGGGACATCTTCTGGATATATGCCCAGGAGAGGTATTGCTGGATCCTCCGGTAGTACTATGTCCAATTTTCTGAGGATCCGCCAGACTGATTTCCAGAGTGGTTGTACAAGCTTGCAATCCCACCAACAATGGAGGAGTGTTCCTCTTTCTCCACATCCTCACCAGCATCTGCTGTCACCTGAATTTTTGATCTTAGCCATTCTGACTGGTGTGAGGTGGAATCTCAGGGTTGTTTTGAGTTGCATTTCCCTGATGATTAAGGATGTTGAACATTTTTTCAGGTGTTTCTCTGCCATTCGGTATTCCTCAGGTGAGAATTCTTTGTTCAGTTCTGAGCCCCATTTTTTAATGGGGTTATTTGACTTTCTGGAGTCCACCTTCTTGAGTTCTTTATATATATTGGATATTAGTCCCTTAGCTGATTTAGGATAGGTGAAGATCCTTTCCCAATCTGTTGGTGGTTTTTTTGTCTTATTGATGGTGTCTTTAGCCTTGCAGAAGTTTTGTAGTTTCATGAGGTCCCACTTGTCAATTCTTGATCTTACAGCACAAGCCATTACTGTTCTATTCAGGAATTTTTCCCCTGTGCCCATATCTTCAAGGCTTTTCCCCACTTTCTCCTCTATAAGTTTCAGTGTCTCTGGTTTTATGTGAAGTTCCTTGATCCACTTAGACTTGACCTTAGTACAAGGAGATAGGAATGGATCGATTCGCATTCTTCTACATGTTAACAACCAGTTGTGCCAGCACCATTTGTTGAAAATGCTGTCTTTCTTCCACTGGATGTTTTTAGCTCCCTTGTCAAAGATCAAGTGACCATAGGTGTGTGGGTTCATTTCTGGGTCTTCAATTCTATTCCATTGGTCTATTTGTCTGTCACTATACCAGTACCATGCAGTTTTTATCACAATTGCTCTGTAGTAGAGCTTTAGGTCCGGCATGGTGATTCCACCAGAGGTTCTTTTATCCTTGAGAAGAGTTTTTGCTATCCTAGGTTTTTTGTTATTCCAGATGAATTTGCAGATTGCACTTTCTAATTCGTTGAAGAATTGATTTGGAATTTTGATGGGGATTGCATTGAATCTGTAGATTGCTTTTGGCAAGATAGCCATTTTTACAATGTTGATCCTGCCAATCCATGAGCATGGGAGATCTTTCCATCTTCTGAGATCTTCTATAATTTCTTTCTTCAGAGACTTGAAGTTTTTATTATACAGATCTTTCACTTCCTTTGTTAGAGTCACACCAAGATATTTTATATTATTTGTGACTATTGAGAAGGGTGTTGTTTCCCTAATTTCTTTCTCAGCCTGTTTATTCTTTGTGTAGAGAAAGGCCATTGATTTGTTTGAGTTAATTTTATATCCAGCTACTTCACCGAAGCTGTTTATCAGGCTTAGGAGTTCTCTGGTGGAATTTTTAGGGTCACATATATACTATCATATCATCTGCAAAAAGTGATATTTTGACTTCATCTTTTCCAATTTGTATCCCTTTGATCTCCTTTTGTTGTCGAATTGCTCTGGCTAGGACTTCAAGTACAATGTTGAATAGGTATGGCCCTAGCCAAATGGATGGACCTGGAGGGCATCATCTTGAGTGAAGTAACACAATCACAAAAGAACTCACACAATATGTATTCATTGATAAGTGGATATTAGCCCAAAACTTAGGATACCCAAGATATAAGATACAATTTGATAAACACATGAAACTCAAGAAGAATGAAGACCAAAGTGTGGACACTGTGCACCTTCTTAGAATTGGGAACAAAACACCCAGGGAAGGAGTTAGAGAGACAAAGTTCGTAGCTGTGATGAAGGGATCCATCCCATAATCAGCTTCTAAACGCTGACACCATTGCATACACTAGCAAGATTTTGCTGAAAGGACCCAAATATAGCTGTCTCTTGTGAGACGATGCCGGGGCCTAGCAAACACAGGAGTGGATGTTCACAGTCAGCTATTGGATGTATCACAGGGCTCCCAATGGAGAAGCTAGAGAAAGTACCCAAGGAGCTAAAGGGATCTGCAACCCTATTGTTGGAACAACATGGTGTACTAACCAGAACCCCGGAGCTCTTGTCTCTAGCTGCATATGTATCGAAAGATGGCCTAGTCGGCCATCAATGGAAAGAGAGGCCCATTGGACTTGCAAACTTTATATGCCCCAATATAGGGGAATGCCAGGGCCAAAAGAATGGGAATGGGTGGGTAGGGAAGTGGGGGGTGCTATGGGGGACTTTTGGGATAGCATTGGAAATGTTATTGAGGAAAATATGTAATAAAAATATTAAAAATCAAAAAAAAAGTTTGTTATGTAGAACCATTTTATGTTAAGGTGTGCTCTGAGACACTTCAGGGCTGCTGTCACAAGCAGAACGCTAGCTTTTCTCAAGCCCTTTTCTGTGTATCCTTCCATTTTGGGGAATGTGACCTTTTAAAGCAAGCATACTTTTTTCCACTGTTTCATTTTTCATATAATCCTTCAATCTCTCCTCTAAATATGTCTAAGGACTGTATTACATCTATTGATTTCTGTATCCTGAAGCTCCTCTTGGCACTGATAGGAAACTAGTTTGATCATAATAATTTTGCTGAAGGCTGTGAGCATGCTGTGAGCAAATCCTAACCTGAGCTAAGTTTTCTCAGAATTTCACATTATTATTTATTTCTTTGTATGATAGTAATGTTTAATTGGAGAGTTTCCTTGAATCTTTATTCCAGCCCCAATATTCATTAGATTAAGTGGTGCAGTTTGCTGGTGAACTTTTTCACTGGCTACTTGTTTGATTTTTTTAGTTCTAATATTTTTATTCTTTGTTTTCAAATTCAGTTTCTTGCTGATGTTCTCATTTATGTTTCTAGTTTGCATCTCTATTTCCTTAGCTACATTCCTTCACCTGCTACTTTGTACCTTCTTTGAAACAACTGAATCTTATTTTGTACAGAGTTTGAATTCTCAGTGCAGCTTTCCAGTCACTTCACTGTCTCAAGTTTCAGCGGTTACATTTTAGGGGTTATGATCATTTCCAGGTTTTCATAGTAATTGTGCTTCTGTGCTCTCATTTCTACATCACTTGCTATTGGTATTTCTTCTAGTTTTATTTGGAAATGTTACTGAAGAGCTTCCTCTTGCAGGCTAAATCTTCATTACTGTCCAGAGGACAGAAATAACCACTATAACAGCTGTAACACCAATACAGACCATGACTGCAATAGACAGGAAGTTGATTAAATCTAACTACCACAGCTCAAATGAGAATATAGCAGAAAGTAAAAAAACTAGTGTGCGGTGAGCCATAAAGTTAAAACTGAATGTGGGTCAAAGTGGAAATAGTAAATGAATGAAGTTAATTAGGTGGGTGGAGGAACCTAAGAAGAAGCAATGCTGAATAAGGGAAAGGAAAGTGTAGAAGAAAATGGAAGCATGTTAGAAAGAGGAGGGGAGGGGCTGGTGAGATGGCTCAGTGGGTAAGAGCACCCGACTGCTCTTCGGAAGGTCCAGAGTTCAATTCCCAGCAACCACATGGTGGCTAATAACCATCCGTAACATGATCTGGTGCCCTCTTCTGGAGTGTCTGAAGACAGCTACAGTATACTTACATATAATAAATAAATAAATCTTTAAAAAAAAAAGAAAGAGGAGGGGAAAGAGGGAAAGACTGCATGAATCAGAAGATATGTGTGAACAAAACTAGGTAAATGTAAAGACAGAAATAAAAACTAGAAGGTTTAAAATGCCAGACACTCTTACTGAGGCTATGGAGTGCTAACAAAAAGGGGCCTATCATGACTGCCATTAAGAAGACCCAACAAGCAGCTGAAAGAGTCAGATGCAGTTATTTGCACCCAACCAATGGACAGAAGCGGCCTAACCCTGTTGTTGAATTAGAGAAGACTGAAAGAAGCTGAGTAGAAGGGCGACCCTGCAGGAGGACACTCAGTCTCAATTAATCTGGAACCCTGAGATCTCCCAAGCACTGGACCACCAAACACACAGATAATATGAGGCCCCCAACACCCATACAGTAGAGGACTTCTGGTTTTGTGTCCACTCAGAGATGATGCACCTAACCCTCAAGAGCCTGTAGGCCCCAGGGAATTTAGAGGTCAGGTGGGGTAGGGGTAGGGGCATCCACGTGGAGATGTGGTGGAGTGGGGTGGATGTATGGGATGTAGGGAAGTCAGAGGGTGGATGAGGAGCAGGGAATGTAATATGGGGTGTAGAAAACAAATTAAAAATAAATAAATTTGAAAAAAGAAAAAATGTACATTTTAGATGATATAAATGGATAGCAGAAAGAAAAGAATAAAATACAATGGGCAAAATATTTTCTAAAGGGTCCATCACTTAGAGATGCTTATTTCTAGGTTGGAGTGTTCCAACTGAAGATTTACAGTGGATCATCTCATCTTTATTAACTTTTGCATTCGTGCTGATCCCTGACCACTCATAGATCAGTTGTTTAACACAGTTCCTTTTAGGGGCTTTCATTATGCTCGCTCTCTCTCTCTCTCTCTCTCTCTCTCTCTCTCTCTCTCTCTCTCTCTCTCTCTCTCTCTCTCTCTCTGTGTGTGTGTGTGTGTGTGTGTGTGTGTGCATGTTTGTCTGATGTGTGTGCATGTGTCCCATGAATCTCTGCTATGTATTCATAGTTTTTATACCTGTAGGGGTGGCAGGTTCTCCCTCTCCCCAGAGGCTCTCCATGCACGGGGATGAAGATCATGCATGTGTTTTTAAGAGTTGAGTTTGGAAGGAGGGGGCACTGAGTTTAGTGTTGGGGGTTTGATCTTAGTGTGTTCTTATCCTACCCAGCAGGAGACAGTCTGTGTGAGAGAAGAAGTTAATGAAAACTTAAGGTCTTTTCTTAACGTGACATTTCAGTTTTATATGTTCCTATGATACTGATTTATTTTTAAAAAACAGTTTGTGTGTTTGCATGGTATGTGTTTCAGCACAAGTTGGGTGTATGTCAAAGAGCTCTGTGGAGGTCTCTGGACAACTCTTTACAGTAAGTTCGTTGTTTTGCTATCAAAGGGAAGAGTGGTGAATATTTTGATTATGTGTTTCATTTTGCTTTCTCAGAATCACAGGTAACTTAATGTTTTAGTATTTTCTATTTGCAAGGTAATGATGGCATCACTTTTGTCTGGATTTGCCCATCAACGACTTTTGTGATGGCTTGTGTACTTTTGAGATAAACTATCAGAAGTCAGGTAACAAAGTGAACAAAATTGTCTTCTGATAACCCAGTGATCATTTCTGTTGGCATTTTATTACACACACACATATTTATGTATACATACATATGAAAAAAGGGTTGTATGTATATTCATGGACAAATAGACCTTAATATACTCACAAACCAATTTCTATGCCCTACAAGTAGACGTCTCTAGAAGTAGATGTTTTATTGCCTATATATTATACAGATAGTTATCTATGTTGCTAACAATGGTTGCAAAGAAAATACTGTGGATATTTGTCATGTTTTCTAAATGTTTCTCACTGAAAATGTAGGTTCCTTAAGATGGACACCAAGGACCCACCCACACTATTGGATCTTGCTACACAGAGTTTAATGAGTAATGAGCATGCAGCAATCCAAGCCCTGGAGGAGATCCCAGGGGAGCTTTTTGTCCCTTTGTTCACTGCTGCCTTCACGGGTAGACACAAGAATATACTGACAGCAATTGTGAAGGCTTGGCCCTTTGCCTGTCTCCACATTGGGGCACTAAGTGTGCAGGAACCCCAGTGTGAACTCCTGGAAGCCTTGGTTGAGAGTCTTCAATTCCTCCCTGCCCTGAACTCAGCTACTAGGTAAGACCTGGTATAATAGAGAGATAGTAAGACACAGAAGAATATGCCTCTATCTGCTATCCTCTCAGATGTAGTTTATGCAAATAGTGAAAAAGTTTACAGGACGGTTAGTCCAGCACGTGAGGTCACCTTAACACAACTGTCTTATAGTGTTGAATATGGCATGTAAGTGATTGAGGGAACTATTGGTGGGTTTGAAGTATGCTATTATTTGCATTAAACAAAGATATGAATATTAAGATTGCTGAGGATTTGCGAAGAAAAATGGAAAAACCAGTGTTCTTTACTTTTCATGGGAAGGAGTTATTGGCAGTAAGTCTATGTAAAAAGTGTAGACGAAGAGCTACAGAGATAGTTTAGCACTTAAGAGCAATAGCTCTTATTTCAGAGAAGTCCAATTTCCAGGACCCATAATGCAGCTCAAAACTGTAACTTCAGTTCTACAGGATCTGATACCCACATACAGGATAAACTCCAATGCACATGGAAGAGAAATACAAATAAAAACTGAAGTGTAGACCAAGAATACAGTGATTTGATTTTTGTGAACCCACAGTAATCCATGAAGTTTAGGAAATCCCAAGGTCAGTTTTGTTCTGCTCACTGCTGCCTCCATGGATGGGATTTCTGAGACCCTGAGAGCAATGTAAAGCTTTGGCCCTTTTCTGTCTCCACATGAGAACATTAAGTACACAAAGGGGTCTTCAGATGTTTCTTCCAAGAACTCAGCACTTCAGTAAGAATGTGTGTATTTCACACATGGTAAGATAGCAAAACCTTATAAAGGAGCCTGTTACAAGAGCACAGCAGTTAGTTATGCTGTTCTATCGTCCACAGTTAGTAATAGCAACTGCTGAAAATGCATGTGAGGTGGCTGGTCTGTCAGTTGAGATTACCTTAGAAACTCTGATGTCTTACGGAGGGTTTTAATTGTGTAATAGAGGTGAGCGAGGCTACTATTGATAGCTGTACAAAATGGAGACATTGCAAAGAAACAGGTGAGCAAGATTTGTGAGCATTAGATGCTATAGAAAATAGGAAAGGATAAAGTATTTTCATAGGAAAGTTGTGCTGGTACGTTGTATATGAAATGATAGAGGAAAATATTATTTTGTCACGACATTATACTACTATTGTTCCTGCTTGGTTATATTGATGTTTGCCACCCCTCAGATCCTCTGGTTTTTGTCTGTTTTGTTTTTGCTTTGTTTTGTTTTGTTCTTTTTTCTTTTTAACCTACAGGAGCCCTAAGCTGAGGATCCTAGATTTAAGGCAGGATGCTGGCTGCAAGACCGTATGTCCTGAGATCACTACTAAATCGACAATTTGCTTTCATTCTTGTGCTCACTCTGAGCACTCTATCTTCAAAATTGAAGGCCAGGAGGGTCTTTCAAGTTCCAAGTCTGAGGCTCAGCCCTCTAAGTTGCCTATGGAATTAATAGTGGACATTTCCCTTGATGGTACTTTGAGGGAAAGGGAGTTTTTTGCTTTGCTTCTGAATAAAGTAGAGCAGAGCCTAGGCTCTCTGCATCTGTGCTGCAGAGATTTGCAAATTAATAATTTGTGTGAATGCAGACATGCATTAAGCCATCTGGATCTGAAATGTGTTCATCACCTGGCAATTGATGGATCTCCTCTTACTGAAGTCACCAACCTATTATCTCGTGTAGTACAACTGGACAAACTTAGCCTGTGTGAAATCGCTTGTAGATCTTTGAATGGGAGAACGTTTAGAAATTTTATCACCCAATTGACTCGTATGGATCACCTGAAGGAGCTCAGCTTGTCTTCATTCTGCCTCACAGATCATCTTGAAAATGTCCTGAGGTAAGGGCTTGGGATAGATACTGGGTTTCAATTAACATCCAGTTTTTATGATAAGAGAAAGAATTCTTAGATGCTCTTCAGCTTTCCATAACCATGTCTCCTAACTCAGCATTGGGTAGTTTATGCTGGGAGTTTAAAAACAACCAGGAAAGGCCATCTTTCTATACTTGAAGAGAAAAACAGGCTTTCAAAAACCTTAGCCACCTAAGCATGGCCAGGAACTGTGCTCAATCCAGAAATATAAAGGAGAAAATATGCATGTAGTCCTTCTCTAGCAGTCAAGAGAGGAGGAACTGAAAGCAAGACTTTATGTTGTAGCCCTGGTGCATGTACTATAGCCATATACCCATAGGCTGATGTCAGATGATTTTCCTAATCTGCTATCTCCAAGGTTCAGGCTGTGAAGGTGGAGGCTGCCATTTATGGACTGGCGAAAGGGAGCTTCCAGTTGGTTGCTCCTTCTGTCCTATCTGTTCCAAGCAGGCGAACTAGTTCCACAATTTATCGTGCTGTAATTACAAAGTAGATAATGTTTTCACTAAGTCTTCACAGGACCCTATAACAACATATTTTACACCTTGTAAAGGTTAAAATATTACAAGTGAGAGTGTTAAATTGTCTTTTACAGACTCACAAGTCTAGTAAGTGTGTTGAAGATCACATCATTACGTGCTAATACACTATAAGCTTAAAACAGTTTGTTCTAGGTTCATGAATATTGTTCTCCTCCCCTGGTCCTCATTTTTCAGAATAACTTTTGTGTTTCCTCCCTACAGAGTACTATCTGCTGCTTTGGAATTCTTGTATCTGCCATTCTGTGGACTTTCTTACAGTGACTTCAAGTTCCTCTCTGAGTGCCCTCAAGCCAATCATTTAAAGTTGCTGAATATCAGCAACAATCCAATATATTGGGAAGATTGTGAGCCATTCTATTATCTCCTGCAGAATGTTTCTACCACCTTGCAGCATCTGGAAATTAATCATTGCTTTTTAACAGATTCTACAATCTCTGTTCTTATCCCAGCCCTGACCAGCTGTTCTCAACTTCGAGTGTTTCGCTTTTCTTCAAATCCAATTACCATGGGAATGCTCATGAGAATTCTGGAGCTATTAACACCATTGAAGGAGCTTAAATATGTGATTTATCCCATCCCTGTCCATTGCTATGGGAGGAGGTATTTTCAAGGCAGTTTAGATAGACAGAAGGTTGAAGATGTGAAGACACAATTGAGATTAATGCTACAGGAGGCAGAAAGGAGTGATATGAATTGGATCACTTACTCTGATTAAATTATGCAGTCGAACACAATTTCAACCTGATATGTTTCCTTTAAGTGTTAACTTTTTTCTTAATCCCATAGTCAGAATATAAAAGGTTCTTATGTTGTAGGAAAATACAGTTAAGAAGTATAGGTATGTAACAGATTTCTATAGAGAATAATTTACAAGAAGATAGAGAACTTTGAGAGTACCTATGTGTCTCTCAGCTATTGCTGTGGATAGCATTTCATCTTACCAACTAAAATTTTAAGTAGAGGATATGGGAAAGTTTTGTTATAAAATACTAACAACACCCTGTCCTCACTGAGATTTACCTGTGTGCGTACTTAGTGCCAGTTGTGACAATAGAACTTTACCTGGATGTGACTTTACCTGACTATTATTTCTTTAGATATTTTTTCTTTTACCACTAGTTCCTTCGTGGTATACCTGACTCAGTTTGATATTCTGATTTTTTTCTACTGAGTTTTGCACATTTTCCATAATATTGTGTAGCATATGCATTATGCATGGAGCTGTTTATAGTTGAAATACGATTTCCATAAATAGAAAAGTGTAGTTTTCTCAAGATGTAGTGTGAAAAAACCATATAAACCTATTAATTAGTATGCTATTTTTGTTAATGTATTGAAAAGTTAATACACTACATTGCTAAAACGTAGAAAAAGTGTATAAAATTTAGTTTGTTCCTGTCAATCCTGATATGTCAACATCACTGCATTTAAATGACATAAAAGTTTATTGAAAAAATCATTTATGCAGTGTTTTTATGAATAAACCTTTCTGCATTTAAAAAACTAATAAGAAAAACAGAAGCAACAGTGTGTCTATATTGCTTTAAGTTTGAAATTATACTGGATTTCAGATCAACTAAATAAAACTGTGGTTAAAAGCTACAGAATTTTGTTAACAGTTCTCACATGTCAAGATGATACTGAACTATATTTTAGAGATACAGAGCACTAAAATTTATCTGGAAAATTAACATTTGTGTTGATTACATTTATGTGGTGTGTGTGACAGAGAGAGAGAGAGAGAGAGAGAGAGAGAGAGAGAGAGAGAGAGAGAGAGAGAGAGGAGAAACATCAAATGATTAAATAGATCATGATTTTTAAAATGAGCAAGAAGTCATGTATGAGAGAGCTGTAATGATGAAAGGCATGGAGAAAAGACAAAAAAAAAAGATTATCAAGTTCAAGAAGAAATTTAAACAAAAGCCACATACAAAATTCTGGCATATGATTTGTTAACAAAGCTGTTGAAAGACTCAAAACAAGAATGGAGAATTAATTACCTTCATCTCTTTCATATTGCTTTTATATTAAAATGTAGAATTTTAAAATTTATTCAAATATCAATGTAACAAGCAAATGTTTTATAATGTTGTCTTCTTAACATCACATTATTTTGTCATCTTTGATTAAGTAAAATGTTACTAACATTTAAGTCCATGGGATTCATTTAATATTTTTTTTAGGTTTTCTTCTTTCCAATGTGATTCTATACATTTTCTGGGCATAACATATGTTATTCTCAATTCCTTGCTTTCATTTAATTTGAAGATAATCTATCCTCAGGGATGATTAAAACATTTCTGAAACCTTTTCTTGGTTCTTTGTGAATTTCACATCATGCAATGCAATCCCACTCATCTCCCCTTCCCCACAGACCCACATTCCAGACTTGCAACCTCTCTCCAACATATTAAAAAAAAAATCTCCGTTTGGAAGCCAGAGTGTATCAATGTGTTCCACAGTATACACTTTTGTCCATGCAACTTTGCTTGCAAATATTAATTGCAATGCCTTGTTGGTCTCATATGAGTCCTCTGATTTCTGCTACTCTGTTGATATGGGACCTCATTGGGACTCTTGGATATCCTGTTGTAGCCTTGTGTCATGGAGATCTTCTAGTTTTGGATCTGTAGGACTAGCTACTTTGTGCACTTCAGAAGTTCAGTGATGTAGTAGTTGTTGAGGTAGGCCACCTCAAAGCCCTGGATCTGGGCTTGAGAGGTATCTGAGCTGGCTGTTGCAGCCAGCTGGAGTGTTGCAGCCAGTGAGGGCTAAGGCCAGTTCTACTACTCATGACCTCGGGGCCATAGGTGCCAAGGAACTAGGAACAGGAGGAGGGCTGACTCTCCCACACTCATACCCTGGGGGCCAGCTCACCCACAATCCTCACAACAAGGGCCAGCTCTACTGTGCTGCACAGTTGAGGTGCAGGGCCGGCTCTACTGAATGATGCAGCTGCTGAGGGACAGGGTAAGGAGGAAGGAGTGTATCTCTCCTTCATCCATGCCACTGCATGGGAGACAATTGGTAGGGCCTGCTTTCACTCCTGTCTATCCTTGAGGCCTGTCTCACCTACAACTTCAGCAATGTGCACAGCCATTCGAGTACTGTAGCTGGCTAGGGGTTAGTTCTTCTGCTCTTCTACAACCAGGGTCAGCTCTTCTAGAATGCCCAGGCAAGGGCTTGGGCCTGTTCTGCAAATGCCTCAGACATCAGTATTTCCCCCAGTGACAGCACAGATCAGGGACATCCATCTGGACTTTGGTGGTAACAGACCCCTACTCCTTCAGGGTACAGACTGAGGTGTGGTTCTCAGTGGAAGCACTGGCCCAGGACCCCACCATGGTCGCAGGTGGAATTACTGGCACTCATATCAAACCATTCCTCACCATTTTCATGTCTCCAGTTCTGCCTCTCTTCATTATGCCCACATCCTTCTATTTCTCTTCCATTTCTCCACCACTTACTTGATCCTCTGAGAAGCACCCGAGGTCCTAGTGTCTGGTGTTGTCTAGGGAGTGTCCAGGAGTGCTAAATCTTGCTCCAGAATTGTGGCATCAGACAGGAGTCATTTGGGACCTGGTCTACCCATCCGCAGGCCTGGGTTGTGCAGAACTGGTGGTGATCTGCTTGCTCCTCTACTGGCCCACCAGAGTGTCCCAAGGCAAGGGTCATCTGTCTCATGCTCACTCCTACTCAGGACCCTCAGATTCAGGGGAGGCTCTTCTAGTCTCAGGTTTGCTCCCAATACTGGAAAACCGACAGGGCCTGCATGGTGCCAGACTGGTGGTCAGCTCAACCTCACTTTTTTCAGGCATTGTTAGGCTACTAATCATTCAGATATTCATAAGTGAGAAAACTGAACCTCTCTTCTGTGGTCTCTGACATATGTGACAGAGCAGCCACACATCCAGTGCTTCTAGGGGCAAGTAGAAAGGAATGCCTAAGAATATCCCACCTCAGAATTAAGTACTAATCTACATCCAAGGTCTTCTATGTCAAAGAAACAGAGAGTGATGTTGATTCTAGTACATTTTCCCCACAAGGCTTGATTCTGCAGGGTTTGCTTGTTTATTGAATGCATGCATGCATGTATGTATGGATGCATGGATGGATGGATGGATGGATGGATGGATGATACACACATACACACACTTGCGTCATGGAAGAGATCACCTCAAGGTCTATTTCTCAGTCATTCTCCTCTCTATTGCATGAGACAGAGTTGCTTGCTGAGTCTAGAACAGACCACTTAGCTAGACTCGTTGGACCATAGGACCCCCTGATCATTTTGTCTCTGCCTTCAAGTTCTGCTATTTCAGGCATTCACTGCCAAGCTAGGTTTTTACATGAAAGCAGGGGATGCCAACTCAGATCTTCATACTTATGCTACAAGTACTTAATTCACTGTGACATTTCTCCAGCCCTCTCCATGAGATTATTTTTTAATTGTTTTTTAAGCCAGAGTTGGAGTTTATTAAAAATAAGAACTTGGGAATGAGTAAAGCATAACTAAAGACATGGATGCTTCAACGAAGTAACTTACCTTAGTGGTTTTTTATTATGTGGACATATTCATACATGTATATGTGAGTGTGTGTGTGTGTGTGTGTGTGAGTGTGTGTGTGTGTGTACTTGAGACCTGTGTGTGTGTTTGTGTGTGTGTGTGTGTACTTGGACCCTGTGTGTGTGTATGTATTTGTGTGTGTGTGTACTTGAGACCTGTGTGTGTGTGTGTGTGTGTGTGTGTGTGTGTGTGTGTGTGTGTGTACTTAAGACCTGAGATTGACATGGACTGTCTTCATTTATGGCTATTTACCCTTAAAATCTTTCATGAATTAAGCTTTTAGCAGTACCACACATGTAAGCAATCATAGTAACCACTTTCTCCCCAGCTCCTCTCTCCTCCCTTCCTTGCCCTGATCTCATTTTCATATCCATGACTATTTCATTCTGTGAACTCTTGAAATCAGTCTGAATCATCTGAGGGTCATGGCTTTAAAGGTTTGCAGAGGAGTCTTGTGGGTTCAGCAGTGGGTAAACAACTCAAGACAATACTTCTCCTTTGCCCAAATCACCTGCACTTCAGAAATAGAGCGGAAGCCAGGCATGGTGGCGCACGCCTTTAATCCCAGCACTCGTGAGGCAGAGGCAGGCAGATTTCTGAGTTCGAGGCCAGCCTGGTCTACAAAGTGAGTTCCAGGACAGCCAGGACTATAGAGAAAAACCCTGTCTCGAAAAAAACCAAAAAAAAAAAAAAAAAAAAAACAGAAATAGAGCGGAGGCTCCATGAACTCATCCTCTGCTCTGGACTGACTGATGGCTGACTGATGGCTGGACTGTGTGCAGTCAACTATAGTTTCAGTGAGTTCACCACTGTAGTGGCTGTATGGAGGCTAGAAAATGACGTGTTCTAATTTTATTTTACACACACACACACACAAATTCTTTTGAATTGTTTTCTCTTTCCTTGAAAATAAATTTCTTATTTCAAATAGTATATTCTGTTTTTCCCTCCTTCACCTCCTTACATATCCTTCCCTACCTTCCCTCCCATCCAGATCCCTTTCTGTCTCCCTTTACAAGCCAAACAGGCTTCTAAAGGATAATAAAATAAGATAAAAGAAATCCTAACATATTGGAATTGGATAAAGCAAGTAAACAGAAAGAAAATCGTTTGAGAAAAGGCATAAGAACCAGTGAACCACTTGGTCACACACTCAGGAATCCTTTAAAAACCACTAAACTGAAAGTCATAATATATACACAGGGGACCTGGTCCAGACTGTGCAGTATCTTTGTATATTGTCCCAGTCTCCGTAAGTTCATATGTGCATTGATATTATCGATTTTTGAAGGCTTTGATTTCATGTGTCCTCATCTCCTCTGGTTCTTCTATTCTTTCTACCTCTTTACACACACACACACACACACACACACAGAGAGAGAGAGAGAGAGAGAGAGAGAGAGAGAGAGAGAGAGAGAGAGAGAGAGAGAGAGAGAGAGAGATTACTTAAAATGAAGCCTAGTAGGAAATTAGGGGAAATGCCACCCAACATCATCATACTAGTAAGCATCCAATAAAAGAGAGTTTACAAATGGGAGAGGCATGAAGGTGCAGCAACTGATCCTGCTTGTAGGAAAAACATGTCCATGTGACTCCCAGCAGGAACTCTTGACAGAGAAAACTTTTCGGGTGGGGATGGTTGAGATACCTATCTTCTTCCTCTCTGTAGGCTAAGTCAAGAGGATCTGGAGGTGGGAATCTTTTCACCATAAACCTAAAATTCCTCCACATATTTTCTCATAAATCTATTTTCAAGATAGTTTTTTCCACAGTCAACAGTCTCAGAAACACCAGATAGTCCTTTGTGTATATTCTGTCAGAATCTATGATACCACAGCAGACAAACTTTAAAGGTAGAATAAAGCAATGTACACGGTATAGTTTATGATGGGATTTGAAAATATATTTTGATATTCTGAAATTGAAATATAATTTTTTTATCTTGCCATCTCTTCCATGTACTCTCATTGCACTCTCTTTCAAATTCTGTCGTCTATTTCTGTACTGGATAGCTTTTATGTTGGAGATGAGATGTTGATCAGGACCCTGTTCTGAAACAGGGCAGCATGACACTATTAACATAGGTTAGGAGATGTGTGGTGGCTCCGCAGGAATTCAGCAGAGAATGTTCTCACCCAAGTGGTAAATGATGGCTAATTAAGTGTCCCTTGAGGTCTTATCTGTCATTATAAACATAATTGTTTAGTGACAGGGCTAGAAGGACACATAGTACAATGAGTGCTTAATTATTTTTCTGCTCACTTTCTTGCTAGAATGAGGAAGAAGGAATGTTATGACAAAGGGAACCATAGATCCCTTAAAGCTCCATTCAAAAATCAAAATGACTGTACCCTATCAGTCTAGGTAGCCTTCCAAAGGAGGACAGAAGAGCCTTGGCTGTATCCAAGAAATGCTATGTAGGGGTAAGTGTGGGCCCCCACAGCTGAATTAAAATAAAAATGAATGCAAAGCCTTACCTACAATTGGGGTGCTCCTGTCCTTTTTTTCCTCCCATCATTCTAGTTCCCTCCTTTCCTCAAGTGATATATCATTTCTTCAGCGAAAATTTTGTACTGAGACCTGAGTTGGAGAGTACTACACCTTTTTCTAGCATAGTAAAGATATCATTACATAAAATTTATAATGTCATCCATTTTTAATTTACAGTTCAGTGGCACTAAAAGAATTTATATTATTATGAAAAGTGAGTAAAAATCAACCTTCACAGCTTTTTTTTTCATTTCCAAGTGTTGCTTTGCCATTGACCATCAATTTCACATTCTCCTGTCTGCTAAAATTCTAGTGACTATGATTCTATATCAATTAATTTACTATTTTAACTATATCCTATGAATGGAACAGTGCATTTGTATTTTTGTGTCATATTATTTCTCTAGCACAAAATTTCAAGTTTTATTCATTTTGTATTTACTATGCTGTCACTCCATTTTAGGACAAACAGCATTCTCCTAATAGAACATGTCATTGTTTGCTTATCCACTCATATGTACAGTGAAAATTGACTTAGTTCCATGTTTGTATTATTATGAATAATATTGACATGCCTATTGCCTTGCAAATACTTGTTCAAGTTTCTTCTTCCAATACCTTTGAGGATGTACATATGAAATTACTAGATATATAAGAAGGTAAAGTTTATTTATTATTTATTGTATTTGTGAAATTATAATTATATCATTTTCTCATTTTGTTTCCTTCCTCCAAATTGTTCCATATGCCTCTCTTTGCGGCCTTCAAAATTCAACAGTCATTTTTAAATTAGATTTTGTTATATGAGTATATGTATTTCCTAAATATATTTCTTTATTAAATGACACAAGTTGATCCAGGGTGAATATGTAATTTTAAAGTCCCACTCTTAGGAAAGGGTAATAGTCATCAATGAATGTGAAGACTTTGGGTTCTTTGTCATTTTCATTTGATTTCCCTGATAGTTACAAATATTGAGCACATGATATGCTTTTTCATTGTCTTTGAAGAAATATCCTTTCAAGTTTGGCCCTTTTAAACTACTCATTGCCTCCTTATTTTGTTGTATGATATATTTATATATTTCCTATCAATAATGTCAAATATGTTCTCAAATGTACTTTATAAGATGTTGGTTATTTTAACAGTGGTTTTGTTATTAATAGTGGTTTCATGTGAAAACTAGACACACCTGACAATTCTTTGAAAGATACAATCAATAACCATGAAAGAATGGAAATTTTTATTAGATTTCAAGCAATTAAAGATAATAATAGTTTAAAAGCTGTTCAAAGCAATAGTGATAATTTCTGGGTTCATAGTAATAAACGTGGGTGAATTCCAACAAAATTTAAAGATGAAATAAATCTACTTTGCATAACATTTTCAAGGATATAAATATGATCCACTTTCTATTTTATTTTGACACCAAGACTGTCTGTGCCAACCCAGACAACACTGTCAGAAAAAAAAAGAAAGAAAAAGGAAGTGTTTTTGTACATAGTTGTAAAACTCCTCAATAAAACATTAGCAAATTGAATCTATCAACACATAGTATAATAAAACACCCCGTTTTGTTTGACTATATTAACAAATTTAAGATAAATAAAATGACTGTGTTTCCAGCCATGAAAAAATGGTGTAAATAAAAACCATTTGCCAAAATTTTAGAATTAAGGATAACTTTTTTGTCTGTGTTTTAAAACTTTTTAGACATATTTATTTTACATATATGAGTGTTTTGCCTGGTGTTCATGGAGGTCAGATGAAGGCACTGAGTTCCCAGGAACGAAGAAGGCACTGAGTTCCCACGAACTAGTGTTCTGAACCATCTCTCCTTCAATGGCCTGGTTTTTAAGTCAAAAACGTATTCTCATTCTCTCTGTCTCTCTATTTTTTTTATTTTTTAATTTTTGTTTTTGAGACAGGGTTTCTCTGTGTAGCCCTGGCTGTCCTGGAGCTCACGCTGTAGACCAGACTGGCCTCGAACTCAGAAATCCTCCTGCCTCTGCCTCCCCAGTGCTGGGATTAATGGCGTGAGCCACCACCAGCTAAAAACTTCTGCTCTTTTGTCCCCTAGATGTGACCTTAGTTCTCAGAGTTTGAAATCTCGCTTGGGAGAAAGTCAGGCAGTGCTTAAGTCATACTCATATATTCCACGTAACTTTTCTTGAAAAAAGATGTAGGCAGATGCGTAGGTACCTAAACGTGATTTGCCAGTCAGGACAGGGCCTCGTAGCCTGGAGAACCGCACGGAGCTGAGGTGGAGAGAGGTCAGCTGACCCAAGCTAAGCCAATAGGAATCCCCCAGTCAGAGCGCTAAGTTTGAAAAGGAACCCTTGGGGTCCTCAGAGGGGCTTTTGAGGACCCGCACCCTTGCGCTTGCGCGTGCTTTCTCACTCTCCGCTTTTGAGGATCTCTTGACTAGAAATAAGCTGCTGCCGTGCGACAAAGGTGCCGGAAAAGTCAGAAGATTCTCCCGACCCTCTCACTGAGGTAAATGACAGACATTTCTTTTTAAATTGAACTTATTTGGGATGAAGGACATAGACACGGGGTTTTGGGACTTATCAATCTTACGGGTTTTTACGGGTTCCGCCTTGGATGCTCGAAGGTCAATTTTGTGTTACTGTGTAGAGGTATTGGTTCCTGAGGTGTGCATCACTTCATTTTGTGACCAATCTCTTCACATTCTCTATTTAAAATATTCCACACATCGTTTCACCTCTTCTTCAAAGATTTATTTTAGTCCAGGTGTGATGGTGTACTGGTGGCTGAAGCAAGTGGATTTCGTGTTTTGTCACAGCCTGGGTAGAGAGTTAGGCCTTGTCTCAAAAACAAACAAAAAAAACAAAAAAAACTATTTTTTTCATCTTTTACTTGAGTCTATTTCCACAGTGAAGCCTTAGGGGGCCTGGTGGTGGTGGAGGGGGAGAAAAAGAAAAACCGCACCCAAATAAATAAATAAAACCAAAACCTACAGAACACCAATTTTTTTTTTAAATACAGAACACCTTTTTTTTTTTTTAATTTTTTTAATGCTTTTCATCAGCCTGGGTTTATGGTAAGACCTTGTGTTCCTGCCTTGATTAACTTGTAAATTAAAATAAACTCTTTCCTCCAAGAGGAAAAACTAACCAAGAAACAAATTAAAAACTCACAAATCCACTATTTTTTTTCCATTGAGTCAGTATGGGTACATGGTGAAGCCTTATCACAAAGACAAAGTAAGAAACAAAAACAAAAAACAATTTTTTTCTTCCTTTGCCTCTTAGTCTTACTAGTTTTATATGACATGCTTTTTAAAATAGTAGAAAAGTGACCAGTGGAGATAATTTATTCATTTCCCTTTTAGTTTATTTAATTTATATTTTAAAATACTTTTGTGTCTAGTACAAATATCTGTTCATTTACCTGTTGGAGATAAGTGTGATTTCATTTCCAAGGCATTTTGAATTTTTTTCAGTGCCCTGCTGTGACTGGTCATCAACTTTGTGATCTTTTATCTCTGCATTCTGAGAGTAAGTGTTGCAGGTATTTTCTTCCATGACTGACTTTTATCTTTAAAGCTTTAAAAAATAATTTTAGGGTTCTAAAATATGTTCTCTCAGATATCTCTACTATGGACATTTTACAAATACCAAATCTAGGAGATTAGCATTGAAGTACAACTTATTATAGATTTCATTTTAATTTTTCAGTGTTTTTTATTTTATTATAAATTTTCCCTATGGAGAATTTTATATATGGATGCAATGAAATATGATCATATTCACCCCACATTTCTTCTCTCCAATTCTTCCCACATTCCCTCTCTAGCATGTCCTCTTCCAAACTTTGTCTGCATGTCTTTTTTTTTTTCTTTTGATACTCCACTGACTCCAATTAGTGCTGCATATATGTTATTCTAATCGATTCCCTTTGTATTTCAGAACGCCATTCACAAGACTTGGCTGAATTTAGTTGTCATTTCTCCATAGTCCCATTCTGCCATATAAGCCTGAAACATTTGAAGAGGATTGGTAAGAATTTTTTTCAAGTTGCTGTGGGTTCATCCTTTTAAAAAATTATACATTGTGTTGTTATAGTATTACATTTCCAGTATGTACTTTCTGCTCCTTTGCTCCTGTTCTCTATCAGTGCCCACTCCTTCATTATTCTCCTTACTTCAAACAGACTCTATGTTGCTCTTATTGCATATTTTTGTGTAAGTATGAATATATATTAAATCTAAGTTTTTCCTTAGAGAAAGTATGTAATATTTATCTCCTAAATCTGGAGGATTTTTGAGTAACCTGATGATTCTTTCTCGTTGTTGTTGTTCTTTTTTTTTTTTTTTTTTTTTTTTTGAGACAGGGTTTCTCTGTATAGCCCTGGCTGTCCTGGAACTCACTTTGTAGACCAGGCTGGCCTCAAACTCAGAAATCTGCCTGCCTCTGCCTCCCGAGTGCTGGGATTAAAGGCGTGAGCCACCACACCAGGCTGGTTCTTACTCCTATGTATTTTCCTACAAATGCCACCATTTTGTTTCTCTTTCCCACTTGGTCTTAACTCCAGTGCATGCATACACCTTACTTCTAGAATCTGTTCACAGTTGATAGAGTTCTAGGATGAATTCACTCCTGGATTATTGTAAAAAGCAACATCAGAAAATTGAATGTGCAGGAATTTCTATGGTGTGTTCTTTTAGATTTCTTTGGATGCTATGCGTGGGCAGTAAAATACTTCTAGATTTCCTTTTCTTCAGGAGCCTCAATAAGGATTTCCATATTTTCACCAGCATTATATAAGAGTTCCTTTCTCCCACATCATCACTAGCATTTTTTGTTATTTAGCATCACAAATGTACTTTTGATTATCAGTTTTATTAGGGCTAAGGAAGTTAAGCATTTATGAGTACATTTATTAACTATTTATATTTCTTCTCTCGAGCCAAGTTTAGTTAATTTGTTATTTACCAGTGTGGCAGCTTCTATATTTGATACTGAATGGTTTAGGTTCTTTAAAGTGTATATGAATTCTCTATAAAATGTTTATAGCTAGAAAATAATATTCCCGTCCTGTTTCTTGTCACATTGTTGTTTCTATTGCTCTGCAAATATTTTTCATTTCATCCAATTTAATTTGTCAGTAGCTGCTATTGTTTCCTGAGCTGTTTCCAGAATGTATCTTAGGGAAGCTTTACTATGCCTGTGCCTTAAAACTGTTTGCCTTGTACTTATTCTTTAAAAAGTTTCAAGATGTTGCATCTTACATTAGGACTTTTCATTCATTCTAAATTGATTTTTGTAATTAGAGACAGGGATATGAGTTTATCTCTCCACATTTACATAGATAGTTTCATTAGCTCTTTTTGTTTAAAAAGGTTTTCTATTCTGTCATTGTATATTTGGGCACTTTTTCCCACAAATCAGGTGATTGTGGATGTATAGTATTATTTCTGGGATATTTATTCTCTTCTAGCAACTTGGACATCTCCTTTTTTGGCACTAACATGCTATTTTTGTTTCTATTGTTCTAGGATCTAATTTGGACAATCTAATTTTTATTCCAGTGAAGAAATTGAAGAAGACAATTAAGAGGGACAGACCTTCTACAGTCAAGAACCAGTGAGTAAATATTAGCTGCTTTCAAATTATATCATAGAACGATAGCAACAAAACAGCATGCTATCGCCATGAAAAGAGCTGTGTTCATCTGCATAAGAGAGATCACTAATAACATGACAGAAAATACTGGGTTGTCTTGAAATCTCCTCTGTCAACACTACTAGTCTAACACTCCTCAATTTAGCCTCCGGCAGGTTATTTGGACAAGAGCAAAAAGCAGCCACATTCTTTGCCAAAACATCTTAAGTGTGGTCTCTAGGCCTGTTGCTATTGTTACCCTCTCAAACCTCTCCAGCTGAGACTATTTTTCTCTTTCAAGTTTCTACTAAGATTCCCATTGATCCTCACATAAAGAGTTTAACCACTTTCCTAATTGAAAACACCAAGGTACAAGTTCTATCCATAAATAGCATGGTCAGGCGTGTCACAGCAGTATAGCATTCTCTGGTACCCACTTCTTAGTTTCTTTTCTATTGTTATGACGAGACCCTATGATCAAGACAGTATAAAAGAAAATCACTTAATTGGGGCCTTGCTTATAGTTTCAAAGGGTTAGTTTATGATCATCATAGTAAGGAGTGTGGCAGCAGTAGGCAGAAAGACAGGCATGGAGCTGGAGGATTATCTGATAGCTCACATCTGAAATTTGCAGGCAGAGAGAGGGGGAAAGAAGAGACAGAAACTGAGACTGGGTCTGGCATGGGGTTTTGAATCCTCAAAGCCAATGACACGCCAAGAAGGGCAAACCTCTTAATCTTTCCCAAATAGTTCTACTAATTGTAGACCAAGTATTAAAATTTATGATTCTATAGGAGGCCATTCTTATTAAAAACACCATTTTATTTTAGTCTACAACTTATGAATATTGGTTCCTACAATTTTTACCCTTTTCATTTGAGATATGAGTTTGGTTGACAGATAACAATTAAGCTATGGCAGCAAGACAAGTCAGCAGGGCTTTTTTTGTCTTCTGTAGCCAGGGCATACTATCAGAAACTGTTAGTAAGTCACAGCTTATGCAAATGTAAGTCATGGAGAGGGCAGATTTTAGCCCAAGCAAGCAGTAGTTGTTAGCTTAAGCCATGTGGCTGCGGTTTTATGAAGGAAAATATGAGCAGAAAGAAGGTTTGGAAGCTTGCTGCATCCTTAAGGAAAGCTGATGATGTAGTCAACAACATGTGGAATTGTGGGATATAAAAGATCCATCCATCTAATAAGCCCTTTAACATCAGACACAGAGATAGCGAATTTTTACTGCTAAGTTTCATTCTTTCTTTGAGCCAGTATTTCCTCACCATGTCCCATTCCTCCTCTCTTTTGGAATAGTAATGTATATTTTGTGGCATTTTATGTTAAAAGTATGTGATTTGAGTTTTGGGTTTTGAATTTACAATGGTTACTGTTCAGAGATCACATTGAGTCTCAGGAAAAATAAAATCTTTAGGCCCTCTCCTCTACCTTTAAGCCGTCTTTAGATTGTGGAGGCTTTTGAAGTTTGACTGAATGTATTTTGCATTATGATATGGCTCCAGGCCTATGGGAGCCAGGGAATGGAATGTAGGGGTTAGAATGAGAATAGCCCCCATAGACTCAAGTATATGAGTATTTGGTTCCCTGTTGGTAGAGTGTTTAGGAAGGATTAGGAGGTGCGGCCTTGTTAAAGGAGACTTGTGTCACTGGGGAGTGAGTTTTGAGGTTTCAAAAGCCAGTGCCAGTCATGTTCTCACTTTCTATCTTCCTCCTGCCTGCAGATCAGGAAGTAAGCTTTCAGCTACTCCTCCAACAACCATACCTGCCTGCCTGTCACCATACTCCTCCCCTTAATGGTTATGGACTAAACCTCGGAACTCTAAGCAAAC
This sequence comes from Mus caroli, assembly GCF_978045245.1. Classification (NCBI taxonomy): domain Eukaryota; kingdom Metazoa; phylum Chordata; class Mammalia; order Rodentia; family Muridae; genus Mus; species Mus caroli. The sequence continues at coordinate 35,210,089 of NW_028227260.1, read as the reverse complement.
CCCGTATTAAATGGTCTTATATTTTTCCTTGGCCATGGTGCCTCTTCTCAGCAATAGAAGTGTAACTAACACAATAAGCCTAAGGCTAATTCTGACTATTGATTGCTTTTCTCCCTCACATTGTGTACAACATTGAATGAGAACTCATCCTTAGGGAAGTGAGCTGAAGGCTGTTTCAAGCTCAGTTCCTCTAATTCCTGTGCCTGAAGTGTGTGGTGTCTTCCAAAACAGGGTCATAACTTTAAGTCCCGGTAGTCAGCTGTGGGTAATGGCAATAGCATATATTGCTTGTGGAATTCCTTATACTCCCCTAAACTGATAGCAGGAATTTTCAAAATCCTCCCTGATTTCTTCACAGAGCTATTGATCTCTAGGGTGTAATGTTTAATTTTATTTAAATTGTTTCATTTCTGCAATTTTTCTTTATGGGGATTTATAGTTTTACTGCTTTCTGATCAAACGAGATCAAAAATATATTATTTTAATTTTAAATATATTTTACCTGCTTATTGACCTAAATTATCATCTATATCATGGAATATCCCATGAGCTGTTGAGAAGCTGTGTATTATGTAGCTATTGAGTATTCTATAGAGATTTTTTTTCTGGTTTGCTGTCTTGTGATGAACACCACAACCAAAAGGAATGTGAGGAGGAAAGCGTTTATTTCACCTTCTAGCTTTTAAGTCCATCATCCAGGGAAGTCAAGGCGGGAACCTGGAGGCAAGACCATGAAGAAAGGATGCTTACTGGCTTGTTTCTCCTGGCTTACTCAAATGCCTTTTTATACAATCCAGGACTACCTGCCCAAGAGTGGCTTCTCCATCAGAGAGCTGGGCAGGCCCTCACACATCAATCACTCATCAAAAACATGTTCCAAAGCCTTGCCTATAGGCAGTGTGATGGAGGCAACTCCTGAGTTCCTTCTTCTCATATTACCCTAGCTTTTGTTAATTTGACAAAAACTAAACCAGCATAATATCTAACTCTATTTGATCAATAGTGAATTGTGTCTACAGTATACTGTCAAATTTATGTTTGTCTTATTTATCATTTTACAAGATTTGGATATTGTCATCACACACTGAGTAGCTACAGGATTGTTTGTTTTATATTATATACATCAATATTCAGTGCTTACATATTTATATTGATAATAGCATATTGGTGGGTTCTTTTCTTTATTAATATTTATTGGCAGTCTGTGTCTTCTGAAAAATTTGTTTTGACTTGACATCTACTTTATCAGATCGGAGCATAGTCCTGGTTGTTTCCTGCTTCCAATAACCTAGTATTTTAAATTCAGCCCTTTCATTTTCAGTTTTTACTTTTTTGACCAAAAAGGTTGATTTCCTCCAGGCAGTAACCATCTATGCATATCTGAAATGCAGTCAGCGAGTTTATATCTTAAATTCATTATTTAGAACTGTTGTATTTAAGATTATTATTGAGAGCCTTTTTCATTCAGGGAAATCTTTTGTTTATTTCATGGTTTATTCAATTGTCCTTGCTATCCCCCCACCCCCATTGTACTGGACACATGATGGTTTACAGAATTGTAGAGCTTTTTCTACAGTCTTTATCTTATATGATCATGAAATTTGAGGAGTCTCTTGCTTCCTCACAATTAACACTGTATTTATTCCTCTCTTGTATGTATTTCTTTAAATGCATTTCTTATATGCTGGCTTAGTAGCATATATAGGTTATGCTATCAGGAAAATCTTTATTTGTTCATTGGTTTTAGGATATAACTCCTAGTTATAATGGCTCTTGACTTTTATGTACTTTAATGCTTAAATTACATCATTTGCTATTTTCAAGGCTTTTCCGTTTCTGCCAAGAAGACTGCTGTTATTAGGTTTGGTCTTCATTTTTAAGTGAAGTAGATGGCTTTTTTTCAGCTTTTAATGTTGTGTCTTTGTTCTTTAAACTTAGTATAATATCCATGGTTATATAGCCTTACATTTTATTCCTAATACATAGTACAAAAATTATTTTCTTGTCATGCCTGTTTTAGAGTTTAAGTGCCTCTTGTGATTAAAGTTCATTTCTTTCTGTAGCATCAGGAAATTTTCTGGTATAATTTAAGCGACTATATTTTCTATACCTTCAGGTTACATTTTGTCTTCTGGTCATATTCCAGAGCCTTGTGCTAAAGAGGTTTTTTTCTTTATTCATTTATAATTGTGAAATTTCTTTCAACTTTTCTTCAAAGCTTAACTTAGTAGTGACAGGCTCTGTGGTTTTTATCGATTGGAATTTCAGAATTTCTGCTTGTTTTCTTTTAAACCCATCATGACTTTCTCATCTATGTTTCTCCCCTATACACACATGTTCTGAGTTGATTTCTTCATTTCGTTCATATGTGTGAACGTTCCTGAACTTTTTTCAAGTATACTTTCCTGTTTTAATAATTGATGTAATTTTATTTATGTGCATTTGGTGTTTTGCGTGCATGTGCACCTGTATGGGGGTGTCAGATACCCTGGGAGTAGAGTTTCAGACAGTTCTACAGTACTGCTATATAGGTGCTGGGAGTTGAACCAATTTCTTCTAGAGGAGCAGCCAGTGATTTTAACTGCTGAGCCATCCCTCTAGCCCCCTCAAGTATTCCGTCAAACTATTTGTTCAGCATTTTAAACACTTCAGTATTTTCTTAAATGGTGTATGAGTATTTGTATTCATTTGCCCAGTTTTCCATAATTGTTATATTTTTGTGTTATGACTTCTATACTATTTTGGATGTGATATCTTCAAGTTTACCTTTCTCACAGTGGAGGGCTCATTCTCAAATCCAAAAAAGAAGAAAAGAGGCCACTGTAGTAGCTAACTAAACTATATAAAGAAACACAGAGAAAGAATTAAAGCCAGCGAATGTGCCCCAACAAATATGAAGCAGATACTGACAGAAATTATTATTATTGGACAGTAAACTGTGAAGTTTAAACTCAATTTGGTTAAAAGTAGAAGTTTTAATTGTACCCAATGGCTAAGAAAAGGAGCACATAGAGTTGCGAGGAGTTTAGAGGTGGGGTATATCTAGGATTTGTGGGCAGGACTGGTGTCAAATATGAACAGAATAGATTGCATGCATGTATGAAATTTTCAAGTAATTAATAAAAGTGTTCTATTTTAAAAGTAGAAGTAATAATGAACTATAAAATAAAGAGTACAGACTAGGGGAAGGAAAGAGATCACCAAGATTCGTGTTGGAATTTGGGTCTCACTGAACTCATATCTCACCCAACAGTAGAGCATCTGTGAGAGGAAGGAGGCTGCTGCAGCCTAAGGCCTTCGTGGGTCGGGAACTCGAGAATCTCAAGTTTCTGCAATCTTGACCCTTACTGAAGGTAAGTGGCACTATACACGTAGAGCTGCTGCGTGGTCTCAAGCATGGGATTATATGAGTCCTAAGGTGTTACCTGGTGGTGGGGTTTACTCATTGACACACTGGTGATATGGCATCTGAGCTGTGGCTCATGAGGGTCTGCTGCTGGCAATGTTTTCAGCGTGTCCTTGTCTGTCATTCTCCAAACCTCATCATTGCCTTCTACAGGTGTCTCCCACAAAGCCAGTCTGGCAGCCTCTCTCGAGTCCTCATTTTGCAATTGTTCTTGGTTTCTTATTTACCAGAGTGTTTTGCCCCAAACAATTAGCCTCTCTCAAGATTGCACCTCTGAAACACTAAAAACAGGAAACATAAGTTTTTTTTTTCTTTATTTTGACTAGTGCCAACTGCAGCTTCACTGTCCCTACATTTCTGAGATTGAGTTAATGCTTATGAGAATCATGGGCTTAACTTTGGGGCCAGAGTGTCTATCTTGTTCTGTTTTGTTTTTATCAGAAGCACATTATATTTGGAAGTGAATTTTCCTCAAACCAACTACCCCCACCATGGAACTAGTTTTGGAGTTTTGAGAGCTTGCTACTCTTGGATGAATCACCTTTCTGTGTCTCAATGACTTTTACTTGTCCTACCCCTTCCTGGTGTTTTAATGCTTGTCCATTTCAATAGTCTAATTTTCCTTACCCTGACTTCTCTTTTATTTGTTTATATAGATTTGTAATTTTAAAGGTATGATAGCCTGCAGCAAAGTGAATTTTTAACCCACTGTATGGTTGTGAACACCTTGAACTTCTTAGTCCATCTGCTTCTGTAAGACTCTGATAAGCCTTAGCTTACCAGGGATGCCCAGAGTGAACAACATGGAACCAGGGATTGATACAAAAGCAAGAGGAATTTTTTTTTTGTTTCAGCATGCTGGGGTCGTCATCCTGCAGAGAAAGACAGGTGGTGACCCCAAGCAGCATTTTTGGCAAGTTTTTATATCGTTTCCAGGGCAAAATAGAGCATCAGCAACTAGGCACAGTATGATTGGTGGAACAGTGTACCCTTTAAACTGATTGGTCTTTAGGGAATGACATAGTAGGGGTTAATTACCTCTTCATTCTTGCCTACATGCTCTCTGACCTGCCTCTTCCAGGAGGAAAGGGGTATCTGTGTGCTCTCTGTCCTGTCTCTTCTAGGAGGGGAGGGGTGTGATAAATTTTTCCATCTGCTGTGAGCTGACCTCTTCATTTTCCACTTTTTCTTGTGCTTGCTTTAATCCTGAAGCTATTGTGGATAGCCATGCAGCTCATATCCCTGTCCTCTGTACTGCTCTTGATATTTTTGTTTCAGGACCATCAACTGTACTTACCTATACGATCTTTAATGAAAGAAGCTAAGAGATTTAGAGTGTAAAGGGCAAAGGTCAGAATCAGAAACAAAATGATCAGGGGGTCCTAACAAAGCAGAAATCCATGTAATAAACCAGGGGGAGCTGTTAAACCAAGACTCAAACCATCCTTGGGCTCCTTCCCTTTCTCTCATTCTCTTGAATAGTCCCTCTTTGTCCTTTGCCATAGAATCTTTAACAACCCCAGAATGGTCTATATAAAAGCAACACTCCTCAGCTGAGTCAGCAAGCACCTAGCCCTCCTTGCTGGAGGAAAAGTAGAGCCTAATCCCCTCCTATTCTGTAGTACTACTTCTGATAATGAAGACAATGATTCTTTAATGTGACCGATGAAAGTTTCTATTCTCTCTATATCTAAATCAATGGCTGCCCTCAGACTGTAAGACCAAAGTGGAGGTCCTGGTAGCTTCCCTGGCTGCCCTCAATCCCAAGAGAATGGAGACAATGAGTGCTCTAACAGGTTTGGCGGAAGGTCACATAGGATAGGGTAAGCAAACAGAATCCACAGGAACCACAAGGCTGTCGTGATCAAGATCAAGTTATCTTGAGCTTGAGCATATTGTCCATCTTCTGTACCATCCAGCAGGGGTCTCTCTCTAAGGTGCAGGGTGTTTGCAGGTTTCACATAGGAAGCATTCACCCAGGCAGAAATACTGTCCACATTGAGGGCTGTGGGAGTGGTTAGCAGTGCCAGGAAGGGTCCCTTCCACTGGGGTCCCAGTGACTGTACCCAATGCCTCCTTATATAAATCCAGTCACCAGTCTGGCAATCGTGAGGGGACTGGCATCCCTGGAGGATTTAAGGCAGTCATTTTGGGCCGAATCTCATGCTGTATTGGAGCTTCAAGAAGAGGTTCCTATCAGTGAGTTGGGATACCTCCAGGGAGGGCCCAGTGGACACCAAAGGAGCTGGGGTATGAAACACCTGAAAAAATGTTCAACATCCTTAATCATCAGGGAAATGCAAATCAAAACAACCCTGAGATTCCACCTCACACCAGTCAGAATGGCTAAGATCAAAAATTCAGGTGACAGCAGTTGCTGGCGAGGATGTGGAGAAAGAGGAACACTCCTCCATTGTTGGTGGGATTGCAAGCTTGTACAACCACTCTGGAAATCAGTCTGGCGGTTCCTCAGAAAATTGGACATAGTACTACCGGAGGATCCAGCAATACCTCTCCTGGGCATATATCCAGAAGATGCCCCAACCGGTAAAAAGGACACATGTTCCACTATGTTCATAGCAGCCCTATTTATAATAGCCAGAAGCTGGAAAGAACCCAGATGTCCCTCAACAGAGGAATGGATACAGAAATTATGGTACATTTACACAATGGAGTACTACTCAGCTATTAAAAAGAATGAATTTATGAAATTCCTAGCCAAATGGATGGACCTGGAGGGCATCATCTTGAGTGAAGTAACACAATCACAAAAGAACTCACACAATATGTATTCACTGATAAGTGGATATTAGCCCAAAACTTAGGATACCCAAGATTTAAGATACAATTTGCTAAACGCATGAAACTCAAGAAGAATGAAGACCAAAGTGTGGACACTGTGCACCTTCTCAGAATTGGGAACAAAACACCCAGGGAAGGAGTTACAGAGACAAAGTTCGTAGCGGTGATGAAAGGATGGACCATTTAGAGACTGCCGTATCCAGGGATCCGTCCCATAATCAGCCTCTAAACGCTGACACCATTGCATACCCTAGCAAGATTTTGCTGAAAGGACCCAAATATAGCTGTCTCTTGTGAGACGATGCCGGGGCCTAGCAAACACAGGAGTGGATGTTCACAGTCAGCTATTGGATGTATTACAGGGCTCCCAATGGAGAAGCTAGAGAAAGTACCCAAGGAGCTAAAGGGATCTGCAACCCTATTGTTGGAACAACATGATGTACTAACCAGAACCCTGGAGCTCTTGTCTCTAGCTGCATATGTATCGAAAGATGGTCTAGTCGGCCATCAATGGAAAGAGAGGCCCATTGGACTTGCAAACTTTATATGCCCCAATATAGGGGAATGCCAGGGCCAAAAGAATGGGAATGGGTGGGTAGGGAAGTGGGGGGCGCTATGGGGGACTTTTGGGATAGTATTGGAAATGTAATTGAGGAAAATATGTAATAAAAATATATATAAAAAAAATAAAAATAAAAATCCCTTCACTTGATGGACCATCTAGAGACTGCCATATCCAGGGATCCACCCCACAATTAGCCTCCAAACGATGACACCCTTGCATACACTAGCAAGCGTTTGCTGAATGGACCAGGATATAGCTGTCTCTTGTGAGACTAGGCCGGGGCCTAGCAAACACAGAAGTGGATGCTCACAGTCAGCTATTGGATGGATCACAGGGCCCCCAATGGAGGAGCTAGAGAAAGTATTCAAGGAGCTAAAGAGATGTGCAACCCTGTAGGTACAACATTATGAACTAACCAGTATCCCAGAGCTCTTGACTCTAGCTGCATATGTATCAAAAGATGACCTAGTCGGCCATCACTGGAAAGAGAGGTCCATTGGACTTGCAAACTTTATATGCCCCAGTACAGGGGAACGCCAGGGCCAAAAAATGGGAATGGGTAGGTAGGGAAGTGGGGGGGAGGGTATGGGGAGACTTTTGGGATAGCATTGGAAATGTAATTGAGGAAAATATGTAATAAAAAAATTTAAAAATTTTTCTCAAAAAAAGAAAATATTTAATAATAAAGAAGACTGCAAAAAAAAACCAAAAACAAAAAAACAAAACAAACAAACAAACAAAAAACTTCACTATAGTAAGCTTAAAGAATACCTGTCATGTTTTCTTCAAGAAGCTGTGTAATTCAACATTTTGGTTAAGTCTTTAAATTTTCATCTACTTTTACACATGGCATGTGTCTTGGATTTACAAGTATCATTCTGCACATTGCATGTCTGTCTTTCCTCTAGTGGTTTGTCCATATCACCTTTATTTCTTTCTTTATATTATTTTTTATGTGTATGGGGTATTGCCTGCCTGTATGTCTGTGTAGCACATTTGTGAAATTCTCACAGTAGCCAAAAGAGGGCATCAGATCCCGTGGAATTGGAGTTATGGATGGTTGCAAGGAATTGAATTTGTGCCCTTGAATAGATAGCCAGTACACTAACTACTGCTGAGCCATCTCTTCAGCCCACTGCTTTTATTAAGCATCACTGTCCATTGGTGTGTTGACTTCTATTTCTAGGAATTCTATCCTACTTTATTAAACTATTTGTCGATTCCTGTAACAGTGACAAGATGCTGTAATTACAGTTGTCCACAGAGTTTATGCTTTCTTATTATGGTATCAGAAATCCCTACTCTGGTGTCTTCTTTCTTCTTAGCTATTCTTTTTTATATAAAAAAAGTTTTTATTTATTTACATCTCAAATGTTGCCCACCTTCCACATCTCTCCCCCCAGTGTTTTTTTTTTACCCCATCTCCCCTACCTTTTACCTCGGAGAGGGAGTTCCCCTACCCATGCCACCCACCCACCTCACAACCACCTTACATGTCCCCACCCTTTGCATCACCCTTCCCTGGGACATCAAGGATCTACAGAGTTAGGCACATCCTCTTCCACTGAGGCCAGACAAGCTCCTCTTCTGTTGTATACATGCCAGGGGCCACCAACCAGCCCTTGTATGCTCTTTGGTTGGTGGCTTAGTCTCTGGGAGCTCCCTGGGGCCAGGTTAATTGACTCTGTTGATCTCCTTATGCGGTTGTCACTTCACTCCTTCCCTAAGTTTTCAATCTCAGTCCATGATTGGCTGTAAGTATCTGTATCTGTGTTAGTCAAATTCTTTCTCTTGTTGGGGCAGACCTCTTGTGTCCCTTGTTCAAGCAATCCTCCTGCAATCCGGTGTCCCTGGCTAGGGCAGACCTCCAGTGAGATGGGCTGACTTTGGTGTCCAAGAGCAAGCATATTGATCTGCCAGGGGTTCCATCTGAAAGATGGAGATGCAGACAGGAAGGATGATGGGTCTCAGGCAGAGCAGGATAGACGAGTGGGGAAAGGGAAGCCAAACTGTATGGTTTAGGAGTCTTAAGTCTGATGAGGTAGGGGGAGGGCAGCTAGAGAATAGAAGTCCCCCACTCCAAGATGGCAGGCTGCTCAGGGCAGTTTCGCTTTACCTAGAGAGATCAGGCAGCAGGGAAGATGGGTGGGGGAAGGGAAGCATACCTGTATGATTCAGGAGTCTGGTAGAGGTGGAAGAGAGGCAGGGAGAGAAGGGAGATTGGTGGTCCCCCTAGACTGGCAGGTTGCTCAGGGTGGCTTAGCGTGGCCCAGAGGGCTCATCTTCTTAGCTATTCTTATGCACTTTGCCATCAGGCTGTCTAACACCATGAAATTTTGTAGGTATTTTTGAAATTGCATTAAATTTATATGTCAACTTATGCAGAGCAGACTGGTTTTTTGTTTGTTTGTTTTGTTTTTTAATGTTGAGTTTCTCAGGGAAAAGTCAAATTTGAATACCATTGCTCCACAATCTTTACAATGGAATCCAGAATCCTTATTAAATTATATCAGACATATCCACAAATAAATTTTAAACCAAAATGTTGGAATATTTTCAGATAATCCTGGGAACGCAGTGACCTTGTAACATAGCACCAACAGAAAATTCTTGAATATGTTTTACTAATGTTTATAATGTGTGAAATCAGTCACTTTGCTTCCTGAGACTGCCCAGTTCCTTTGTTTCAAGGCTGTTTGACTTTTCTTTTCGCACATAAGAAAGTTTGTGACTAATAGGTTGTAATTAAACTCTCTTGCACATTGAGCGCTAACAAAAGCCCATCTTTTTAAAGACATGGAACATATTTTGATAGCTATTTAAATGCTCTCTTCCTGAAATTGGAATCCCTGAAGTCTCAAAAAATATAACATTTTTGTTCTTAAATATGATAAATTTATCTTAGTCATCAAGTTATTTTATCTAAGAACAGTGACATAATATGTACTGTGGCAAAGTGCCATACAAGGTAGGTGATAAGTAACAATAATCTTATTTTCTGGTGGTTTAATGTTTCTGCCTGGAATTTTCCTTCATTTTCTTATTCACGTAATACTACATTTTTATAGTCTATCTTATGTAATCACGACATTTTCTGTTCTTCAGTGTTATCTAGGCCTTTTAGAGGGTTTGTTCTTGCTGTTGTTGTTGTTGTTGTTGTTGTTGCTGTTGTTCCAGGAGTAGAAGAAAAAGGCAGGAGCATTTGGACTCTTTTCTGTTATAAAATCCCTCCTTTGGTGTCTTTTCTCATCATTAACAAACTTGAATGTTTTTCATATCCACATTGACTTTTTCTTCCCCTCAGTCTGTGTGTTTCAGAGATAGCAGTTTTAAGCCATCTATATCACGTATTTGATATTAATTTGTTATTTATTATTTGTAATAAGTATTCATAATACAACTTAAAAAGATTCGTTGTGATATGTTCATATTAGCTCTAGCTTACATGAATCATATCTCTCTTTTTCCACCCTAACCCCTGGCACCATTCTCAAGCCCTAGAAGTCAGTATTGTATTATCAGATTGACTATTTCTTACTTTTCAACATATGGCACAAAATATTGAACAGTTCCTTTTAAGTCTTTGCCCTAAACAATATCCCATTCTTTGATTTTTCTGTATTTTTTTTCATCTTTAGGCTTAATTTTGACTAGAGTAGTTTTTTTGAATATGTTTAAGTTAAACTTTAAGTTCTTTTTTTCTTTTAACTTTAAGTTTTTATCCATCTTCTTTCATGTGTATCTTGTGCATTTTTGGTGTATCTTCATCTGCCACAAATATAGTGATACAGATGGGCTAGTGTGTCATTTTTTTCTCTTTAAGCACAATTTGATGTTTTAATATTTCCTATTGTACCACTTTTGTGCAGATTTATCTTTTATTTCATCATGGCCTGTATTCTATGAAGACGAATACTGGGAGCTCTGTACTCAGTGACCAAAACTGATTTCTGCTTATTTATGACCCACTTTTAATGTTATTTTATCGTATACACATGTCCAATACACATGTGAGGGAGTAGATGTTCTCCAAGGGGGTAAAGAGTAGCACATACTTTGTGCTACTATTACCTTTTATACTCATGAGTCAATTTCTAGTCTGTGTCTACAGTAGAACTATCTAGTAGTGGCCACCTGATTCACCATTTAGTCTTTAAATATTTTCTATTTTGCTAACACTGTTTGTATTTTCACAGAACTTCTACTGTCTCTCATCCTGGTGCAGGTTCACAAAGATGGGTAGAAAGACCCCAAACAGACTGTTGGATCTTGCTATACAGAGTCTGCTCAGCAACGAGTCTGCAGCAATCCAAGCTCTGGAGGACATTCCAAGAGAGCTTTTTGTTCCATTGTTCATTGCTGCCTTCAAGGGTGGGCATAAGAATACATTGAGTGCTATGGTGAAAGTTTGGCCCTTTTACTGTCTCCATATTGGGTCATTGAGAATACGGGGGCCTCAACATGCACTCCTAAAAGCCATTATTGAGAATCTTCCAGTATGTCCTGCACAGACTTCTGCTTTTTGGTAAGACTTTTTAGTAAAGACATGATAAGACACAGGAGGATATACCATAGCCTACGACCCTCCCAGAAGTCGTTTCTAGTGCATGTTGAAGATTTATGTGTGAGTCTGTTGTCCCAACACTTAAGTTGAAAACTGGTGTCTACAATGTTTGTTATATAATCTATTCTATTGAGGGTACTCTTGATGGGTTTATGTAACAGGTGTTATTACATAGAGGAAAGACAGGAAATTTAAGACTGGAGACAGTTTGAGGTATATAAAATAATGGGAGAAAGGAGGTTGGATTGTCATGGGAAAGGAATGTTTGTAATTAGTATAAGAAGTACCAGCTGTGGATACAAGGATTTGTCATCCTTGTGTCATTTTTATATACCATCATTGATGCTACTAGGTTTCATTATCATTTGCTATTTCTCATATATTCTATCTCCTCTTATCCTTACAGGAGACCTAAATTGAGGATCCTAGATTTAAGGCAAGACACAAAATGTAGGATCACGTGCCCTCAAGTCAGCACCAAATCACCTTCGTGTTTTCATTCTTGTACTTATTCTGACTCCTCTATCACAAAAATTGAAAGACAGCTTTGTTTCATAAATTCGGGGTGTAAGACTCTCTTACCCAGGCCTGTAGAACTAATATTGGATCTTTTCCTTGATAGCTCCTTAATTGAAAAGGATTTTTGGATTTTGCTTATGCGAAAAATTGAAGAGAGTTTGGGGTTTTTGCACGTGTGCTGTCGAGATTTGCAAATTGAAAAACTGCGTAAATGCAAATACACCCTGAAATTTCTTGATCTCCAATGTGTTGATCAGTTGTCAGTTGATAGAGGCTCACTGAGTGATATCACCAGCATCCTGTGCCAGATGGGCCACCTAGAAAGCCTGACTCTATCTAATGTGACTTTTAGATCTCTGAGAGGGAAAGTCTTTAAAAATTTTCTCAGTCACTTGCAGCGTATGGAACACCTTAAGGAACTCAGATTCTCTTCATTCCACCTCAAAAATCATCTGAACAGAGTGCTCAGGTAAGAGTTTGGGGTAGGGCTGGAGAGATGGATCAGTGGTTAAGAGCACCGACTGCTCTTCCTAAGGTCCTGAGTTCAAATCCCAGCAAGCACATTGTGCCTCACAACCATCTGTAAAGAGATCTGACTCTCTCTTCTGGTGCATCTGAAGACAGCTACAGTGTACCTAGATATAATAATAAATGAATCATAAAAAAGAGTTTGGGGTAGGTCCCTGGGCTTCCTGTACAGTCTATTGAGACAGGATAGAAAGCATTCTTGGATATTCCTAAACAACTCAAAACCTTTTATGCTTTCCACCTCCATCACTTCTGAGAATGTGAAACTGGAGAAAGACAGGATTACAAAAATTAAGCAACCAGCAATGTACAGATACTATTGTAAGTGCAGAACTATAAAGGTGAAAAAAATCACTAGCCCTCTAGACAGGAGGGAGAGGAGAAGGGAGAGGAATTCAGATGTAGAAAGACATTTTTTGCCACTGCACTGTTGTACATAATCTACAGATGTCCATAGTTCATAACGTCAGATTACTTTGCTGATCTATAATCTCCAAGGTAAAGACCATGAAAGTAGAAGTTGTTAGTTAGGTACTGGCCCAAAGGGAATTTTCAGTTGCCTGCTCTTTCTCATTCCTCCCCACTAAAAAGGAGAACAAAAAATCTACAATGGATATTATTGTAAATACTCCGTGGATTAATTTTTTTAACATTTCTTAGAATCATCTGGTATAATATATTGTACATGTTTTTAAGTTGAAAAGAAATTGAATTTCAGTGCTGAAAACTAAACTTTCAACTGGGCCTGCTGGCACATGCTTTTAATCTAAGCACTTGGGAGACAAAGGCAGGCATATTCTGAGTTCAAGGCTATCATGGTCTATATAGATCAAGGATAGCTATAGCTACATAATAATATCCTGTCTCAAAAAAAAAAAAAAAAAAGAAAGAAGAAAGGAAAAAACAGGAAAACTGTCTTTCTCAGCGTCCCCCAAACTATTAAGTGAACTAAACATGGTGACACATTGACAGTTTTATTCTAGATATAACAGTATAGTTTTCCTAATTCAATCATCATTCTCCAGGATGTATTTTTGTTTCTCCCTACAGAGTCTTACCGCCTGGCTTGGATATCTTGTGGCTGCCATTCTGTGGTCTTTCATACAGAGACATCAAATTTATGTCCCAGAGTCCTCATGTCACTCACCTAAAACTATTAAATCTTAGTAACAACCTGATGCATTGGGATGACTTTGGGCCCTTTCACACTGTTCTGTCAAATCTCTCTGGTACTCTTCAGCATCTGGAGATAAATCATTGCCTTATAAATGATTCTGCAATCTCTGCTCTTATCCCTGCCCTGATTAGATGCACCCATCTCCGTGTGTTGGGCTTTGCTTCTAACCCCATCACCATGCCTATGCTTGTGAATATCATGCATCATTTAACACCCATGATGGAGCTAAAATATGTGATTTATCCTGTTCCTGTACATTGCTTTGAAAGATGGCATTTTCAGGGCAGTTTAGACAGACAGAAACTTGCCATTGTACAACTACAAGTGAAAGCAATGCTAGAACTTGCACGGAGAGAGGACATGAAGTGGATTACTTACTCTTAGTAAATGTCACAGTCCAATGCATTTTTAAACTGATATGTACCGTTTAAGTACTAAATGTTATTTCCTGGACCCATAGACTCAATCTATAAGGCTCTTACATTGTACAGAATTGCACTTAGGAAGGATAGGTTTGTAGCTGAATCCTATAGAGAATAACTTAGCAAAAACTGAGAGACTTCAAGAGTTTCTTCTGAGTATTTCTTGTCACTATTGCCAGATTACTGACACCAGTGGCATTTATATTTTCAGGACGATCAGGTCCTGCAATGCTATATCCCTGGCCATCCTGTTTGGTTTGCTTGTGGGTACATCACACAAATCAAGACAATGACAGCCTTTCCTGTCTGTGTTTGTGAAAATGGCAGTGGCGTTTGAAGACTGTTATCATCCCATAAGTTAGTTTAGGCTGTTTGGGGTTGCTTATGGAAAACTATCAGGATTTACCAGTGGACCAGGAAAGAAGATAGCACAGGTTCTGAGATTTAGATAAACCCCCTCAAGAACATAAATACAATGACCTACTTCCTTGATGTAAGCCCATTGTAAAGTTTCCACACTCACCATGAAGTCTTCAGCTGAATATCCAGCCTTTGTCCCATAAATTTTGTGGTAGTGTTTAGGATCCTGGCCACAATATTTCCCCTATTTCCTCTAGATCTCTTGACACTGTACATTTATCAATATAAATCATTGCACATATATATATATATATATATGTGTGTGTGTGTGAGATATATATATATATATATGTATAGATATAGATAGATAGATAGATAGATAGATAGATATCCCTCATTTGATACAATACATACTAGCAACCTGTGGATACTGAGTCCAACATACTTCATTCTCTAAAATATGACATAATTAAGAATTCAGTTTGCATATCCTAGACTTACTTAGAAATGATGTATGCCACATCAGTAATTAGCAATTTACACAGGGCTAAGGAAATGCCTTATTTATCCAGCTGCTTCCCACACAAGCACACCAGTGCTCTGATGCCTAGCATACTTGTAAAAAGCTGAGCACCAAAGTCTACATTTGTAACTCCAGTACTTAAAGGGTGGAGGAATGAAGAGCCTTAGTTACACAACCAGACAGTCTAACAAATTAGTGGATTCAGGGTTCAATGAAAGCTCCTGCCTCAGAACATATGTTTAAGAGTGGTTTAAGAAAATACCAGATAGCAATGCCCTGCTCCCACATGCATATACCGAAGCATATGTATCTTCCCCCTCCCACCAACATGGAAACAAAAAGATCTTACTTGTATTGTTAGTTTCTTGAGACAACACACTGCATTACAAAGGCATGGTAAAGATAGCAAATAGCACTTGTCCCTTTCACATATTGAAATGCCAAAATGACCACATTTAAAGTACTGAGTAACAAAAAGAACGGAAGTAACAACTTAAACATAATGTTTTTCTGCTGAAATAACTTAGTAAAAGCAATCACTTGTATCTTTTTTTTTTTACTATTAAAGTGAAGTCATACTCAGTTGCAGTCTGACCATAGACAAAAAGTAATAGAATTTTGTTTTTAGTAGTAATACTGACAGATAAGTCAAACTATAATTTATATGCTTAACACAATAAGAAAACTGTCAAGGCAGTTAACATGTTTTATTAATTTTTCTTTGGTGGAAAGAGATTGTATTTATAAATTAGTAAGGAAAACATATTAAAATATGCTATAAAATTTTGTCATATTTCCCTTGTATACAACATTTAATTTTGTTCATGTTTTTTGTAATGCTTGCATCATGGGATAGTGCACAAAACTTTAAAGATCCAATGAAATGCCACTGTAATGACCAATTTCCCTTACATTGTTTCCAATTTTAAAATTGCATGGTTTTAGAACTTTGTATTAAATAAAATGTTGTTATTTGAAATTAACCTTATCTGTTTCTTTGAACTTTGGTTTTTCGTTTTTACTTTTTCCCATCTGACTCTTATTATATATTCTCGAATAAGTGGGATTCTTATGCTCTCAGCAGTGCAATCCTCACTTGTGTGATAACACGATCACAGCACTGGGGAAGATGAAACTCGGTCCATATTGGCACGGTTTTGCCCTGTCCTCCATCCATCCTTGGTGCCATGGTTTTGTCAGGGACTGTACCCTGATGTGAAAAACACACCCCAAAATGAAGAGAGAATTTGTATTCATTGTTGTACTGACAATGTGTATGGTATTCTAGGGAATTCCTATTATATGACAATGTTCTCGATATGTTGTTTTCAATAGATTTGAAATCTAACCTTAGTGACTGTTATAAAACAGGTCCAGGGAGGAAAAGGTGTGTTTGGCTTACAGTCCCAGTCTCAGCCCATCATTGGAGGAAGGCAGGAACTTGAACAGGAGCAGAGGCAGGAAAAGATGGAAGAAAACTGTTTAGTGGGCTTTTGTGGCTTGCTTAGCTCCTTGTCTCATACAACTTGGCCCAGTTGCTCATAGTAGCCTGGGCCCTCCTTCACCAACTCTTAACCAAGAAAATGCCCTACAAAGTTGCACACAGGCCAATCTGATGGAGGTAGTTCTTCCTCCATCTCTAATTTGGTGTCAGGTTGATAAAAGACTAGAAGTACAGTTGACCCTTGTCAACTTGACACACATAACTATTAAACTATAACTTTTATTTATCCCCAATATATATATATATATATATATATATATATATTGATATATATTGATATATATTGATATATATTGATATATATATGATATATATATATCAATCAAACAGAGTATGATTTTTTTAAAATACCAGTCTTTAACTTTTTCAGTACATTAAAAGTCCGAGGTCTCTAAAAGGTCAGTCTTTTCACTGTGATTTCCTATAAAAATGAATAATAAGTTTTTGAAAATTCCATAATTAAATCTATTTTTTGAGTGGTGATTTAAGTGTGTGTGTGTGTGTGTGTCTGTGATTGTACCATCTATCAACGCGTTTCAATAATTTGTCACATTTTGTACGCAAGAATGTACCATTTATTTAAAAGATATTTCTTTTAAACTTGTGCATGTGGCACACGTACATATGTGGAGTTCAGAAGACAACTTGCAGGAGTTGGTTCTATCTTTCTGCCATGTGACTTTGAGGGATTGACGTCAGGATGTCAGGTGTGGCTGCAGGATGTTGTGGGACTGGCTTCGGAGTTAGCTCCCAAGGACTGGTCAGGACACTGCCCCAGGCCAGCAGGAACCCGTGCCACTGGTCAGGGAGAGTTCCTGGGTGCCTGGGTCCCACTGGTCACAGTTACTTCCGGTGTTGGTGCAGATGTTGTGTCCTCCTTACCTATGATCCTATGATCCTGGGCATGTTTGGGCACCTGGGAGTGCAGCTTCCTCTGGGTGTTGTGGGACTGGCTGTGGAGTTCGAGCCCAAGGTCTGCTCAGGGCACCAGAACAGAAGAAATTCATTCCACTGGTTGGGTGGAGTTTCTGGGTGCATGGGTCCCTGTTTTGACATTTTATTTGGTATGTGTACATGGATATAATATGTTTGAAGTGAATATATCCCCATTACCTTCCCTCCAGTTCTTTTCTCATGGTAGTGTGTCCCTGAGTCTCCAGCGCTGACTGATATGGACAGGTTGACCCCAGGACCCATTTGCTAGGCACTGCAGCAAAAATAGAGAGCTGCAGATTCAGGATGAGACCCTGTCTCAAAATAAGGTGAAGAAGTGATAAAAATGAAACACCTTAGTTTCAGTTTCTAGCACAAACACTCACATGTATACATACAAGTGTATGAGAAAATCTTTTTTACAAGGTAGCCCTCTTATATATTTGCCCTGGGTTCCCAGAGTGAAACCTGCACATAGAGATGTTACCCTTTAGAGTTGCCTAGCCATCAACTCAGCAGAAGTATTTTTTAAAATAGCTTCCTGCAGGGCTTTGTGGCTCAACTTTAATCCCAGTACACAATAGGCAGAGGCAGGCACATCTATGCCAGTTCTCTCTTTCCATGGTTTATATACAGAGTTCCAGGACAGTCAACGAGGTCTCTCTCAAAAAATCTTACCATTGC
Organism: Mus caroli; assembly: GCF_978045245.1. NCBI lineage: Eukaryota > Metazoa > Chordata > Mammalia > Rodentia > Muridae > Mus > Mus caroli. The sequence continues at coordinate 35,192,102 of NW_028227260.1, read as the reverse complement.
TCAGGTCAAATGCTAGATGTGTAGCTTTTCCCAAATTTTGTGCCTACCTTAGTATTCCCTGTCTCTGGGTTCCAATCACTGTTCGTTTTGGTAGTGCTCTTTGAATCTGTTCTGATTCTTGTCTTCTCTCCTTTTTTCAGCCCCTTTATCCTCTGCCATCTACATCTGCAGACTTGGGTCTTTTCTGTCTCTGTCCCTCTTGTACTCACTTTCTCTCATTCTCTCTCACTCTCTTGCTCTTTATCTCTCAGTCACTCTTGCTCATGCCCTCTCATTCTCTGTCTCTCAAAGTCTCTCTCTCTCTGTCTCCCAGTCTCTCGCTGTGTCTCAATGTGTGTGTCTGTCTCTCTGTTTTTCTTTCTGTCTATAAAGATACAAGATCAAAAATGGATTACTTGACTCTCTGTTGAGATCCTAAATGTCCCAGGAACTCTCAACTCCACTTCTGTCCCCCAATTGCAAAGGTGTTTTAGATTTGTCTTTTGATGTTGCTGTTTTGTTTTGTTTTTTGTTGTTGTTATTTTCCTCCAAGGGGGCAATCTTGTTTCTCTCTAGCTTTAAATTCAGCCATATACTGACAGTTACTTTTAATGTGCATTCCTTTGTCAACCCATTTTTCAATACTCAGTAAGTTCAGGACATTTTCCCACAGTTCAGAACAGTGGACTGAATACAATCTCAATTTCTTTCCCTCACTGACAGTGTAGTCACGAATTTTAGAGGTCCTTTTGGCCTCCATTTTTCAAGTTTTCACCTGTAAAAAGGCATGGATAGGAAGTTAACTTCACCTGGGTGATGTGAACACAGAGAGTATTTGACAAGGATGAGCACACATTTCAGTACAGGCACTTTGCCTGTTGTTCTGTGCCCTGGTTAGGAATTGCAAGGCAGGCCAGTCACAATGTGTAGCCTGATGGTAATTAATATTCAATCACTGTTTTATTTCTCAGTTTCATTGCTGTATAAAAATGAGTAGAAATGTATCCGTATAAGTGATGTAGAGAGTTGCTGTGATGTATGTATACCTAGTGAAATGATTATCTCATCAGAGCTACTGACCACATCCATTGAACCATAGAGCTAGCTCTTTGTGACAGGTATATATTCCTGATGTCTTAACAAATTTTGAGTATAATGCAGATCACTTTTTCCAACTGTCACCACCCCTATACTATACATTAGACCTGCAGAACTTATTCACGTTATAATTGAGAACTTCTGTCCTTGGTGACTATACCTTATTCTGTTTGCATACTCTCAACCTTTTAGGTGCTGCACGAATGTTGAAAGGAGCTCTTGGTTTTTATTTTTATTTCTATGTAATAGCAAAATCGGGGTCTGAGGCCAAGCACAGTGCAGTTTGGACATTCACTTCTCTGAATGATACTGTCTTTTCATGTACTTATTGGTCGTTTTAATATCTTATAGAAATGTGTAACTGAGTCCTTCATCCATATTTTTAAAATCACGTTGGTGGTCTGGGCCAAATGTGATCACAATGGGGAGATGGCAGCTCCATAATCTTTGACATCTCTCCCTACAAGGATGTCTGATTGCATGAGTCCCTCCAATCCCTCTCTCCACACTCAACCCTCTGGATAAAATGGCTTGAGCCATCCTGTACCCCTCACACCTCCCCCATAAAAACAACCATAAAATAATTTCTTCACTGTTGATACTTTGTTTACACATTCTGGATATTGACATGAAAAGGGACCTCGGAGCAGACACAACCAGACACAAAATTCTCAGCACAAAGGCCATTCATTGACTGGAAAGGGGGCAGGCAGGGGGAGGAGGGCTGCCTCTGAATTAGGCAAAAACAGCAGGTGTCTCATTGGGAGCAGTTTGTGAGCAGAAAATGGGGAAGTCTGTGCTAAGATAGGTTTGTATGTCCTGACTGGGCATTTTAATCAGTGTACCCAATAATGACATTTGATTGCTAGACCTTAGTGATTGACAGCCAGACCCTAGGGATGAGACTCAGGAATGCATTAGGAATAGGAAGGTGTCCAAATAAGGGAACAGACCTTGGTGCCTAATGATAAGAATGTAATCTAGTGCTGGAGAGATGACTCACTTGTTAAGAGCACTGACTGCCCTTCCAGAGGTCCTGAGTTCAATTCCCAGCAGCACATGGTGTCTTACAACCATCAGTAATGGGATCGGATGCCCTCTTCTCTGTCTGAAGACAGCTGCAGTATACTTATATACATAAAGTAAGTAAATAATTCCGTGTACAAACAGATAAACGTTATACTAATAAATAAATGTAATCTAATGATTTAGCCGGGGAGAAGGAGAGTGGAGGACTTGCAGGCACCATGTTTGCAATGGTCTGGGCCTGTTAGAGACCCTGTCAGACACTCACTATATTAGACATATGGTTTACAAACACTTTCTCCCATCGGGTGTTGTAACTTTCACTCTCTGTAGCATCATGTGAAGTACTGAGTGTTCTAATCTATGGAGTTCAGCAGCAGATTGCATGGTTTCATATACAGGAGAAGGCATTACCACATACAATGGGCAACTTCCATTTGGACATAGTAGTTTACATGGTTAAGGTATGCAATGCTTACACTATACAGCTAAAAATATTCTACTATTTTAGGGAGTTTTTTTATAGGAAGTTTTATTACGTTTTATTGTATAAGGGTTGAGAACTTGAGCCTAATTTCATGAAAAGAATGGAAATCTGTGAAGTAGATGATGTCAGTTACACTCTAATGATTTCAGTAGGCAGCAGGTGGCTGAGGTCCTGATGTGATGTTGCTTTGGTACTGAAAGGGCTGAGGAGTCAGGTACTGGGGATTATGGATGTGTTGAATTTACCTCCAGCATCCCATGCTGTGAGGGAGCAGCAATTAAGCAAACCCTGTGTTTTGTTTATCAAGTGTGATCTGTTGCAGAATGTGCCAATCAGGGTCATAGACTCAATCAGCCATGCTCTTATTTTGTGATCTTTACTTTGGTTTCCTCAGAGGCAGTATGTGAAGGAGCCCTTGCCATGAACCCAAGACTCAGAAACTTGGTTCCAAAACACTGAATTCCAGACATCCAATGACATGGTGCTTTAGTGAACCTATCTGTGCTCTCCTTAGGAGAAACAATAAGAAATGGACGTCACGTGGTCAGCAGGACTTCAAGTCAGTACTAGTTAAGATTATCAGAATGAGGTGCTGATTTGGGGCAAATTTAACACGTTAGAAAAATGTGGGTTTTTTGATACCTTATTAACATAAGATTCTGGACTTTTTACTCTTCTCCATTTAAATTGTGGTTTTTATTAATTTCTTGACATGTCTCAAGACTTTGGAGAAACTGGAGCTCACCCACACCCCCACCTCCTGGAAAGCTTTTTCCCGTTTCCCTTCACTCTGGGCTCTAAAAGGAATCACAGCTGTAGGAACTACTAGTAAATCTCCCTTCAGGTAGTATGAAATTTTTCTAAAGAAATCAACTTATAAGTTCTATGTCACAGTAGTAATATTATTGGAAATTAAAACTACATCCAAACAGTATAATAACATTGGATTGTATCAAACAAGGGAAACATACATGCAAGAGTATTCTAACTCCTGGGTTATTGTCTGTTATCTGTGAGATTCAGTCACTAACAGGGAGGAGAGGAAGTAATTTTATCATGTAGTTCATACAACATTTTTACTATGTCAAAACACAAACACTGGTGAGTTACAGATGAATTGTGAGAATATTAAATGGAAAAGAATAACTTTGATGTTTGCTATGGTTCTACTAATGGAAGACAGGTTGGATATGTGGAAGACATAACTCTGTGTAGACTACAACACTGTATCAGAAGACTGTGTGTCATTCCAGGGAAAGAATCTCATTTGACTCAGGAGGAGGGAACTGGGACTCTGAGAAAATGACTTCACTCTAAGAGATCATTTTATCAGGTTTTTAAACTTCTGTAGTCAAGCAAATAATAATTTCACAATTTAAAAAGTCACAAAATTGTGAGTATATTAACACAAATATTTGGGATAAACAGACCATTGAAAAAGCATTCGTTTTATTCAGTGCTATGGAAGAACAAAATGCATTAAAAATGTTTTGTTAGCATGACTGCACACATGCCCTCCTGTTTGAGTCTGTGATAATGTCTCCTCTAGCATCATACATTACCAAGTACACGTTCTCTCATTACAGAAAGTGCTCGGCTTGCCCGTTCAGGCTAAATGTCCTAGAAAAGGATGGTCAAAAGCAAACCCTTCTAGTGATTGAAAACATTCCTAAAGCTCAGACTGATACCATCCCTACTTGTTCCTTCTCTTGGTCTCTGTCCAGGCTACAGTCAGCTGTGCAGCCTCTCAGAGGTAAAATTCTGACTCTGGCCACTAGGTGGCATCACAGCTGAGTCCTGTAAGTTGTTTCCAGTTAAATATCTAAAAAATGGTTTGTTCACTGTAACAGCGGTTCTGAGCAGTAAATCTCCGGGCACATTACCACAGATCTGTTTGCTGATGATCCCCAAACCTGCATTCCGTTCCCTGGTTCAGGCGCAGAGTGAGCTCTGCACATGACAGAGATTTCTCCCAGGCAGTAGAGTGCTTGTTCTCCAACATCCCACCCTTTCACAGGTTGCTCCAAATTTCTGCAATCATTCCGAGTCTCTTCCTCTCTAGTATATTCTGCACACAGCTGCCAGGTCCCGAGGGAGCATCTCTATCGGCTCACTCTCCTCCTGTGTTCCCTGACACAGGCTGCCTTTTCCCAAGGGTCTCCCGGAACACCTAGCCTTTTGTAATGTGGACACTCAGCATAAACAACTCTAGCATATATATGGGATTGAACCTTGGATATTCTCCAATGATCTATTTGTTGAATCTCTGTTGTCAAGGTAACACTTCTGGAAGAAGGTAAACAAGGTATCTTTACTTGTCATAGGCAAGGCTTTGCCAGAGCCCTATGACATCAGACGTGTGCTTTTGAAGGGAAGGGCGTAGGGACCCTGTCCTGCCTCTTTTAGCCTATGCTCCCTAACCATGAGAGAGAGTTTTGCTCTATTGTGCACTCAAACCAAATGGTGCAAAACCAAAAGCCACAGAGTCAAACAGTTCAGGACTAGAGGTTTGCACACTAGGAGCAAAGGTGTGTCTTTTCTCCTTAGAAGCAATTAGGATTAGATAATTCTTACTGCAGTGGAGACCTGACCGAATGGTCTTGCCTTACACCTATTGGGGTTTTGAGAATAATTAAATTTTGCACTAAGGTTTATGAACTGAATTTTTAGACAGAGTCTTCAGTGGCCTGGAATTTGCTATAGACGAAAGGCTGCCCTCAGGTTCTTCAAAAATCTGCCTACTTATGTATGGTGAGTGTTTCAATTAAAATTGTGCAGTATCATGCCCGGTTAACTTGGGTTTTTAAGGAATCATTATACGTTCATGTCTGGGGTGTGGACAACATAAACCCTGAGTTTGTAAAAGCGTGCTCCACAAAGTCTATGCTACTGATGGACACTCCTATGCCAGAACATTTTTGCTGTTACTGAGTCCATGCAAGAAGAGAATTCTGCTACCCAGTACATACATCCCCAACACCTAGATTATTCTTTAGATCTTTATGAACACTAAGCTTCTTGTGTCTTAGTGCCACCTTGTGGTACAGCCCTGATGTGCACCAGAAGACAACAGCAATACTGGATGGAAGGAAGGGACCTTGTTCAAAACATTGAGAGAGGGGAACATGGTGGCCTCTGGGGAGAACTTAAGGTCATTTTCTGTATTGAATAAAACTTTCTATACTACTGGAAGTGAAAGAGTTTCCTGGTTATTGTTGCTGTTGTTATCATTACTTTAAAGCAAACACAGGTCTCACCTTAAAGGGATTAAGCAGTATTTAGTGCTGGAGCATTATGCATGACCATGGCATGGAAACACATATCTACCTTATCTCAAATTCCCTGTTCTGGAAAAGAAACTGTGTCATGTGTGTATTGTGTGTGTGTGTGTATGTTGTGTGTGTGTGTGTGTGTGTGTATGTCTCTGTCTGTCTATGATTACAGCTTGAGTGTGTATGTGTGTGTGTGTGTGAATGTGTATGTGTGTGTGTGTCTGTGTGTGCATGCTTACAGCATAAAGAAATAAAGTCATAAATCAAGGCAAATTTAGACTACATTGGTTGGTAACCGGAGAAGCAAATACATAGAGGTGGGAGAAGGTTCATATATGTCTAAATCATTATCTGTTGACATCCTCAGCTGATGTTCATTTGATAGCTAGTGGTCTGCTATGTTGATAGCTTCTAGGGGGGTTTGTTTATTTTTCCAAGATGTTAGTTCAAAGTAAATAGCTTCTACGAACCTTTTATTCTAAGAGGCAAGTTCAGATGCAGCGTGTGGCAAGGAATGGCTGTTTCTGAGGTTGAAAACCTGCCCATGATACATGGCCTCTGAACCTAGGAAGTTCCAATCTCTGCAGAACTGACATTCCAACCTGCCCTCCAGCCTGTGAACATGGAGGCTCCTTGCAGGAGTCTTGTGCTTAAGGCCACAGGAGACTGTGTATTTATGGCTTCTTATCTGGGGTTTTCTTTCACACAGTTGATAAGCTGTGTCAGCTCTTTACTTGACCACACTTACATGAGACTGGGTTTATACCGCACCATTTTAAATGTTGTCAAATTTTCCTGTTTGAGTTTTATGTCAACAAAGTTTTGGATCTGTAGGACTAGCTACTTTGTGCACTTCAGAAGTTCAGTGATGTAGTAGTTGTTGAGGTAGGCCACCTCAAAGCCCTGGATCTGGGCTTGAGAGGTATCTGAGCTGGCTGTTGCAGCCAGCTGGAGTGTTGCAGCCAGTGAGGGCTAAGGCCAGTTCTACCACTCATGACCTCGGGGCCATAGGTGCCAAGGAACTAGGAACAGGAGGAGGGCTGACTCTCCCACACTCATACCCTGGGGGCTAGCTCACCCACAATCCTCACATCAAGGGCCAGCTCTACTGTGCTGCACAGTTGAGGTGCAGGGCCGGCTCTACTAAATGATGCAGCTGCTGAGGGACAGGGTAAGGAGGAAGGAGTGTATCTCTCCTTCATCCATGCCACTGCATGGGAGACAAGTGGTAGGGCCTCCTTTCACTCCTGTCTATCCTTGGGGCCTGTCTCACCTACAACTTCAGCAATGTGCACAGCCATTCGAGTACTGTAGCTGGCTAGGGGTTAGCTCTCTGCTCTTCTACAACCAGGGTCAGCTCTTCTAGAATGCCCAGGCAAGGGCTTGGGCCTGTTCTGCAAATGCCTCAGACATCAGTATTTCCCCCTGTGACAGCACAGATCAGGGACATCCATCTGGACTTTGGTGGTAACAGACCCCTACTGCTTCAGGGTACAGACTGAGGTGTGGTTCTCAGTGGAAGCACTGGCCCAGGACCCCACCATGGTCCCAGGTGGAATTACGGGCACTCATATCAAACCATTCCTCACCATTTTCATGTCTCCAGTTCTGCCTCTCTTCATTATGCCCACATCCTTCTATTTCTCTTCCATTTCTCCACCACTTACTTGATCCTCTGAGAAGCACCCGAGGTCCTAGTGTCTGGTGTTGTCTAGGGAGTGGCCAGGAGTGCTATATCTTGCTCCCGAATTGTGGCATCAGACAGGGGTCATTTGGGACCTGGTCTACCCATCCGCAGGCCTGGGTTGTGCAGAACTGGAGGTGATCTGCTTGCTCCTCTACTGGCCCACCAGAGTGTCCCAAGGCAAGGGTCATCTGTCTCACTCTCACTCCTACTCAGGACCCTCAGATTCAGGGGAGGCTCTTCTAGTCTCAGGTTTGCTCCCAATACTGGAAAACCGACAGGGCCTGCATGGTGCCAGACTGGTGGTCAGCTCAAGCTCACTTTTTTCAGGCATTGTTAGGCTACTAATCATTCAGATATTCATAAGTGAGAAAACTGAACCTCTCTTCTGCGGTCTCTGACATATGTGACAGAGCAGCCACACATGCAGTGCTTCCAGGGGCAAGTAGAAAGGAATTCCTAAGAATATCCCTCCTCAAGAATTAAGTGCTAATCTACATCAAAGGTCTTCTATGTCAAAGAAACACAGAGTGATGTTGATTCTAGTACATTTTCCCCACAAGGCTTGATTCTGCAGGGTTTGCTTGTTTATTGAATGCATGGATGGATGGATGGATGGATGGATGGATGGATGGATGGATGCATGGATGGATGGATGGATGGATGGATGGATGGATGGATGGATGGATGATACACACATACACACACTTGCGTCATGGAAGAGATCACCTCAAGGTCTATTTCTCAGTCATTCTCCTCTCTATTGCATGAGACAGAGTTGCTTGCTGAGTCTAGAACAGACCACTTAGCTAGACTCGTTGGACCATAGGACCCCCTGATCATTTTGTCTCTGCCTTCAAGTTCTGCTATTTCAGGCATTCACTGCCAAGCTAGGTTTTTACATGAAAGCAGGGGATGCCAACTCAGATCTTCATACTTATGCTACAAGTACTTAATTCACTGTGACATTTCTCCAGCCCTCTCCATGAGATTATTTTTTAATTGTTTTTTAAGCCAGAGTTGGAGTTTATTAAAAATAAGAACTTGGGAATGAGTAAAGCATAACTAAAGACATGGATGCTTCAACGAAGTAACTTACCTTAGTGGTTTTTTATTATGTGGACATATTCATACATGTATATGTGAGTGTGTGTGTGTGTGTGTGTGTGTGTGTGTGTGTGTGTGTGTACTTGAGACCTGTGTGTGTATTTGTGTGTGTGTGTGTGTGTGTACTTGGACCCTGTGTGTGTGTATGTATTTGTGTGTGTGTGTACTTGAGACCTCTGTGTGTGTGTGTGTGTGTGTACTTAAGACCTGAGATTGACATGGACTGTCTTCATTTATGGCTATTTACCCTTAAAATCTTTCATGAATTAAGCTTTTAGCAGTACCACACATGTAAGCAATCATAGTAACCACTTTCTCCCCAGCTCTTCTCTCCTCCCTTCCTTGCCCTGATCTCATTTTCATATCCATGACTATTTCATTCTGTGAACTCTTGAAATCAGTCTGAATCATCTGAGGGTCATGGCTTTAAAGGTTTGCAGAGGAGTCTTGTGGGTTCAGCAGTGGGTAAACAACTGAAGACAATAATTCTCTTTTGCCCAAATCACCTGCACTTCAGAAATAGAGCAGAAGCTGGGCGTGGTGGCGCACGCCTTTAATCCCAGCACTCGGGAGGCAGAGGCAGGCAGATTTCTGAGTTCGAGGCCAGCCTGGTCTACAAAATGAGTTCCAGGACAGCCAGGACTATAGAGAAAAACCCTGTCTCGAAACCCCCCCCCCAAAAAAAATAAAACAGAAATAGAGTGGAGGCTCCATGAACTCATCCTCTGCTCTGGACTGACTGATGGCTGACTGCTGGACTGTGTGCAGTCAGCTATAGTTTCAGTGAGTTCACCACTGTAGTGGCTGTATGGAGGCTAGAGAATGACGTGTTCTAATTTTATTTTACACACACACACACACACACACACACAAATTCTTTTGAATTGTTTTCTCTTTCCTTGAAAATAAATTTCTTATTTCAAATAGTATATTCTGTTTTTCCCTCCTTCACCTCCTTACATATCCTTCCCTACCTTCCCTCCCATCCAGATCCCTTTCTGTCTCCCTTTACAAGCCAAACAGTCTTCTAAAGGATAATAAAATAAGATAAAAGAAATCCTAACATATTGGAATTGGATAAAGCAAGTAAATAGAAAGAAAATCATTTGAGAAAAGGCATAAGAACCAGTGAACCACTTGGTCACACACTCAGGAATCCTTTAAAAAACACTAAACTGAAAGTCATAATATATACACACTGGACCTGGTCCAGACTGTGCAGTATCTTTGTATATTGTCCCAGTCTCCGTAAGTTCATATGTGCATTGATATTATCGATTTTTGAAGGCTTTGATTTCATGTGTCCTCATCTCCTCTGGTTCTTCTATTCTTTCTACCTCTTTACACACACACAGAGAGAGAGAGAGAGAGAGAGAGAGAGAGAGAGAGAGAGAGAGAGAGAGAGAGAGAGAGAGAGAGAGAGAGAGAGAGATTACTTAAAATGAAGCCTAGTAGGAAATTAGGGGAAATGCCACCCAACATCATCATACTAGTAAGCATCCAATAAAAGAGAGTTTACAAATGGGAGAGGCATGAAGGTGCAGCAACTGATCCTGCTTGTAGGAAAAACATGTCCATGTGACTCCCAGCAGGAACTCTTGACAGAGAAAACTTTTCGGGTGGGGATGGTTGAGATACCTATCATCTTCCTCTCTGTAGGCTAAGTCAAGAGGATCTGGAGGTGGGAATCTTTTCACCATAAACCTAAAATTCCTCCACATATTTTCTCATAAATCTATTTTCAAGATAGTTTTTTCCACAGTCAACAGTCTCAGAAACACCTGATAGTCCTTTGTGTATATTCTGTCAGAATCTATGATACCACAGCAGACAAACTTTAAAGGTAGAATAAAGCAATGTACACAGTATAGTTTATGATGGGATTTGAAAATATATTTTGATATTCTGAAATTGAAATATAGTTTTTTTTTTATCTTGCCATCTCTTCCATGTACTCTCATTGTACTCTCTTTCAAATTCTGTCGTCTATTTCTGTACTGGATAGCTTTTTATGTTGGAGATGAGATGTTGATCAGGACCCTGTTCTGAAACAGGGCAGCATGACACTATTAACATAGGTTAGGAGATGTGTGGTGGCTCCCCAGGAATTCAGCAGAGAATGTTCTCACCCAAGTGGTAAATGATGGCTAATTAAGTGTCCCTTGAGGTCTTATCTGTCATTATAAACATAATTGTTTAGTGACAGGGCTAGAAGGACACATAGTACAAGGAGTGCTTAATTATTTTTCTGCTCACTTTCTTGCTAGAATGAGGAAGAAGGAATGTTATGACAAAGGGAACCATAGATCCCTTAAAGCTCCATTCAAAAATCAAAATGACTGTACCCTATCAGTCTAGGTAGCCTTCCAAAGGAGGACAGAAGAGCCTTGGCTGTATCCAAGAAATGCTGTGTAGGGGTAAGTGTGGGCCCCACAGCTGAATTAAAATAAAAATGAATGCAAAGCCTTACCTACAATTGGGGTGCTTCTGTCCTTTTTTTCCTCCCATCATTCTAGTTCCCTCCTTTCCTCAAGTGATATATCATTTCTTCAGCGAAAATTTTGTACTGAGACCTGAGTTGGAGAGTACTACACCTTTTTCTAGCATAGTAAAGATATCATTACATAAAATTTATAATGTCATCCATTTTTAATTTACAGTTCAGTGGCACTAAAAGAATTTATATTATTATGAAAAGTGAGTAAAAATCAACCTTCACAGCTTTTTTTTTTTTTCATTGCCAAGTGTTGCTTTGCCATTGACCATCAATTTCACATTCTCCTGTCTGCTAAAATTCTAGTGACTATGATTCTATATCAATTAATTTACTATTTTAACTATATCCTATGAATGGAACAGTGCATTTGTATTTTTGTGTCATATTATTTCTCTAGCACAAAATTTCAAGTTTTATTCATTTTGTATTTACTATGCTGTCACTCCATTTTAGGACAAACAGCATTCTCCTAATAGAACATGTCATTGTTTGCTTATCCACTCATATGTACAGTGAAAATTGACTTAGTTCCATGTTTGTATTATTATGAATAATATTGACATGCCTATTGCCTTGCAAATACTTGTTCAAGTTTCTTCTTCCAATACCTTTGAGGATGTACATATGAAATTACTAGATATATAAGAAGGTAAAGTTTATTTATTATTTATTGTATTTGTGAAATTATAATTATATCATTTTCTCATTTCGTTTCCTTCTTCCAAATTGTTCCATATGCCTCTCTTTGCGGCCTTCAAAATTCAACAGTCATTTTTAAATTAGATTTTGTTATATGAGTATATGTATTTCCTAAATATATTTCTTTATTAAATGACACAAGTTGATCCAGGGTGAATATGTAATTTTAAAGTCCCACTCTTAGGAAAGGGTAATAGTCATCAATGAATGTGAAGACTTTGGGTTCTTTGTCATTTTCATTTGCATTTCCCTGATAGTTACAAATATTGAGCACATGATATGCTTTTTCATTGTCTTTGAAGAAATATCCTTTCAAGTTTGGCCCTTTTAAACTACTCATTGCCTCCTTATTTTGTTGTATGATATATTTATATATTTCCTATCAATAATGTCAAATATGTTCTCAAATGTACTTTATAAGATGTTGGTTATTTTAACAGTGGTTTTGTTATTAATAGTGGTTTCATGTGAAAACTAGACACACCTGACAATTCTTTGAAAGATACAATCAATAACCATGAAAGAATGGAAATTTTTATTAGATTTCAAGCAATTAAAGATAATAATAGTTTAAAAGCTGTTCAAAGCAATAGTGATAATTTCTGGGTTCATAGTAATAAACGTGGGTGAATTCCAACAAAATTTAAAGATGAAATAAATCTACTTTGCATAACATTTTCAAGGATATAAATATGATCCACTTTCTATTTTATTTTGACACCAAGACTGTCTGTGCCAACCCAGACAACACTGTCAGAAAAAAAAAAAAGAAAAAGGAAGTGTTTTTGTATGTAGTTGTAAAACTCCTCAATAAAACATTAGCAAATTGAATCTATCAACACTGTATAATAAAACACCCCGTTTTGTTTGACTATATTAACAAATTTAAGATAAATAAAATGACTGTGTTTCCAGCCATGAAAAAATGCTGTAAATAAAAACCATTTGCCAAAATTTTAGAAATAAGGATAACTTTTTTGTCTGTGTTTTAAAACTTTTTAGACATATTTATTTTACATATATGAGTGTTTTGCCTGGTGTTCATGGAGGTCAGAAGAAGGCACTGAGTTCCCAGGAACGAAGAAGGCACTGAGTTCCCAGGAACTAGTGTTCTGAACCATCTCTCCTTCAATGGCCTGGTTTTTAAGTCAAAAACGTATTCTCATTCTCTCTGTCTCTCTATTTTTTTTATTTTTTAATTTTTGTTTTTGAGACAGGGTTTCTCTGTGTAGCCCTGGCTGTCCTGGAGCTCACGCTGTAGACCAGACTGGCCTCGAACTCAGAAATCCTCCTGCCTCTGCCTCCCCAGTACTGGGATTAATGGCGTGAGCCACCACCAGCTAAAAACTTCTGCTCTTTTGTCCCCTAGATGTGACCTTAGTTCTCAGAGTTTGAAATCTCGCTTGGGAGAAAGTCAGGCAGTGCTTAAGTCATACTCATATATTCCACGTAACTTTTCTTGAAAAAAGATGTAGGCAGATGCGTAGGTACCTAAACGTGATTTGCCAGTCAGGACAGGGCCTCGTAGCCTGGAGAAGGGCACGGAGCTGAGGTGGAGAGAGGTCAGCTGACCCAAGCTAAGCCAATAGGAATCCCCCAGTCAGAGCGCTAAGTTTGAAAAGGAACCCTTGGGGTCCTCAGAGGGGCTTTTGAGGACCCGCGCCCTTGCGCTTGCGCGTGCTTTCTCACTCTCTGCTTTTGAGGATCTCTTGACTAGAAATAAGCTGCTGCTGTGCCACAAAGGTGCCGGAAAAGTCAGAAGATTCTCCCGACCCTCTCACTGAGGTAAATGACAGACATTTCTTTTTAAATTGAACTTATTTGGGATGAAGGACATAGACACGGGGTTTTTGGGACTTATCAATCTTACGGGTTTTTACGGGTTCCGCCTTGGATGCTCGAAGGTCAATTTTGTGTTACTGTGTAGAGGTATTGGTTCCTGAGGTGTGCGTCACTTCATTTTGTGACCAATCTCTTCACATTCTCTATTTAAAATATTCCACACATCGTTTCACCTCTTCTTCAAAGATTTATTTTAGTCCAGGTGTGATGGTGTACTGGTGGCTGAAGCAAGTGGATTTCGTGTTTTGTCACAGCCTGGGTAGAGAGTTAGGACTTGTCTCAAAAACAAACAAAAAAAACAAAAAAACTATTTTTTTCATCTTTTACTTGAGTCTATTTCCACAGTGAAGCCTTAGGGGGCCTGGTGGTGGTGGAGGGGGAGAAAAAGAAAAACCGCACCCAAATAAATAAATAAAACCAAAACCTACAGAACACCAATTTTTTTTTTAAATACAGAACACCTTTTTTTTTTTTAATTTTTTTAATGCTTTTCATCAGCCTGGGTTTATGGTAAGACCTTGTGTTCCTGCCCTGATTAACTTGTAAATTAAAATAAACTCTTTCCTCCAAGAGGAAAAACTAACCAAGAAACAAATTAAAAACTCACAAATCCACTATTTTTTTTCCATTGAGTCAGTATGGGTACATGGTGAAGCCTTATCACAAAGACAAAGGAAGAAACAAAAACAAAAAACAATTTTTTTCTTCCTTTGCCTCTTAGTCTTACTAGTTTTATATGACATGCTTTTTAAAATAGTAGAAAAGTGACCAGTGGAGATAATTTATTCATTTCCCTTTTAGTTTATTTAATTTATATTTTAAAATACTTTTGTGTCTAGTACAAATATCTGTTCATTTACCTGTTGGAGATAAGTGTGATTTCATTTCCAAGGCATTTTGAATTTTTTTCAGTGCCCTGCTGTGACTGGTCATCAACTTTGTGATCTTTTATCTCTGCATTCTGAGAGTAAGTGTTGCAGGTATTTTCTTCCATGACTGACTTTTATCTTTAAAGCTTTAAAAAATAATTTTAGGGTTCTAAAATATGTTCTCTCAGATATCTCTACTATGGACATTTTACAAATACCAAATCTAGGAGATTAGCATTGAAGTACAACTTATTATAGATTTCATTTTAATTTTTCAGTGTTTTTTATTTTATTATAAATTTTCCCTATGGAGAATTTTATATATGGATGCAATGAAATATGATCATATTCACCCCACATTTCTTCTCTCCAATTCTTCCCACATTCCCTCTCTAGCATGTCCTCTTCCAAACTTTGTCTGCATGTCTTTTTTTTTTTCTTTTGATACTCCACTGACTCCAATTAGTGCTGCATATATGTTATTCTAATCGATTCCCTTTGTATTTCAGAACGCCATTCACAAGACTTGGCTGAATTTAGTTGTCATTTCTCCATAGTCCCATTCTGCCATATAAGCCTGAAACATTTGAAGAGGATTGGTAAGAATTTTTTTCAAGTTGCTGTGGGTTCATCCTTTTAAAAAATTATACATTGTGTTGTTATAGTATTACATTTCCAGTATGTACTTTCTGCTCCTTTGCTCCTGTTCTCTATCAGTGCCCACTCCTTCATTATTCTCCTTACTTCAAACAGACTCTATGTTGCTCTTATTGCATATTTTTGTGTAAGTATGAATATATATTAAATCTAAGTTTTTCCTTAGAGAAAGTATGTAATATTTATCTCCTAAATCTGGAGGATTTTTGAGTAACCTGATGATTCTTTCTCGTTGTTGTTGTTCTTTTTTTTTTTTTTTTTTGAGACAGGGTTTCTCTGTATAGCCCTGGCTGTCCTGGAACTCACTTTGTAGACCAGGCTGGCCTCAAACTCAGAAATCTGCCTGCCTCTGCCTCCCGAGTGCTGGGATTAAAGGCGTGAGCCACCACACCAGGCTGGTTCTTACTCCTATGTATTTTCCTACAAATGCCACCATTTTGTTTCTCTTTCCCACTTGGTCTTAACTCCAGTGCATGCATACACCTTACTTCTAGAATCTGTTCACAGTTGATAGAGTTCTAGGATGAATTCACTCCTGGATTATTGTAAAAAGCAACATCAGAAAAGTGAATGTGCAGGTATTTCTATGGTGTGTTCTTTTAGATTTCTTAGGATGCTATGCCTGGAGAGTAAAATACTTCTAGATTTCCTTTTCTTCAGGAGCCTCAATAAGGATTTCCATATTTTCACCAGCATTATATAAGAGTTCCTTTCTCCCACATCATCACTAGCATTTTTTGTTATTTAGCATCACAAATGTACTTTTGATTATCAGTTTTATTAGGGCTAAGGAAGTTAAGCATTTATGAGTACATTTATTAACTATTTATATTTCTTCTCTCGAACCAAGTTTAGTTAATTTGTTATTTACCAGTGTGGCAGCTTCTATATTTGATACTGAATGTTTTAGGTTCTTTAAAGTGTATATGAATTCTCTATAAAATGTTTATAGCTAGAAAATAATATTCCCGTCCTGTTTCTTGTCACATTGTTGTTTCTATTGCTCTGCAAATATTTTTCATTTCATCCAATTTAATTTGTCAGTAGCTGCTATTGTTTCCTGAGCTGTTTCCAGAATGTATCTTAGGGAAGCTTTACTATGCCTGTGCCTTAAAACTGTTTGCCTTGTACTTATTCTTTAAAAAGTTTCAAGATGTTGCATCTTACATTAGGACTTTTCATTCATTCTAAATTGATTTTTGTAATTAGAGACAGGGATATGAGTTTATCTCTCCACATTTACATAGATAGTTTCATTAGCTCTTTTTGTTTAAAAAGGTTTTCTATTCTGTCATTGTATATTTGGGCACTTTTTCCCACAAATCAGGTGATTGTGGATGTATAGTATTATTTCTGGGATATTTATTCTCTTCTAGCAACTTGGACATCTCCTTTTTTGGCACTAACATGCTATTTTTGTTTCTATTGTTCTAGGATCTAATTTGGACAATCTAATTTTTATTCCAGTGAAGAAATTGAAGAAGACAATTAAGAGGGACAGACCTTCTACAGTCAAGAACCAGTGAGTAAATATTAGCTGCTTTCAAATTATATCATAGAAGGATAGCAACAAAACAGCATGCTATCGCCATGAAAAGAGCTGTGTTCATCTGCATAAGAGAGATCACTAATAACATGACAGAAAATACTGGGTTGTCTTGAAATCTCCTCTGTCAACACTACTAGTCTAACACTCCTCAATTTAGCCTCCGGCAGGTTATTTGGACAAGAGCAAAAAGCAGCCACATTCTTTGCCAAAACATCTTAAGTGTGGTCTCTAGGCCTGTTGCTATTGTTACCCTCTCAAACCTCTCCAGCTGAGACTATTTTTCTCTTTCAAGTTTCTACTAAGATTCCCATTGATCCTCACATAAAGAGTTTAACCACTTTCCTAATTGAAAACACCAAGGTACAAGTTCTATCCATAAATAGCATGGTCAGGCCTGTCACAGCAGTATAGCATTCTCTGGTACCCACCTCTTAGTTACTTTTCTATTGTTATGACGAGACCCTATGATCAAGACAGTATAAAAGAAAATCACTTAATTGGGGCCTTGCTTATAGATTCAAAGGGTTAGTTTATGATCATCATAGTAAGGAGTGTGGCAGCAGTAGGCAGAAAGACAGGCATGGAGCTGGAGGATTATCTGATAGCTCACATCTGAAATTTGCAGGCAGAGAGAGGGGGAAAGAAGAGACAGAAACTGAGACTGGGTCTGGCATGGGGTTTTGAATCCTCAAAGCCAATGACACGCCAAGAAGGGCAAACCTCTTAATCTTTCCCAAATAGTTCTACTAATTGTAGACCAAGTATTAAAATTTATGATTCTATAGGAGGCCATTCTTATTAAAAACACCATTTTATTTTAGTCTACAACTTATGAATATTGGTTCCTACAATTTTTACCCTTTTCATTTGAGATATGAGTTTGGTTGACAGATAACAATTAAGCTATGGCAGCAAGACAAGTCAGCAGGGCTTTTTTTGTCTTCTGTAGCCAGGGCATACTATCAGAAACTGTTAGTAAGTCACAGCTTATGCAAATGTAAGTCATGGAGAGGGCAGATTTTAGCCCAAGCAAGCAGTAGTTGTTAGCTTAAGCCATGTGGCTGCGGTTTTATGAAGGAAAATATGAGCAGAAAGAAGGTTTGGAAGCTTGCTGCATCCTTAAGGAAAGCTGATGATGTAGTCAACAACATGTGGAATTATGGGATATAAAAGATCCATCCATCTAATAAGCCCTTTAACATCAGACACAGAGATAGCGAATTTTTACTGCTAAGTTTCATTCTTTCTTTGAGCCAGTATTTCCTCACCATGTCCCATTCCTCCTCTCTTTTGGAATAGTAATGTATATTTTGTGACATTATATGTTAAAAGTATGTGATTTGAGTTTTGGGTTTTGAATTTACAATGGTTACTGTTCAGAGATCACATTGAGTCTCAGGAAAAATAAAATCTTTAGGCCCTCTCCTCTACCTTTAAGCCGTCTTTAGATTGTGGAGGCTTTTGAAGTTTGACTGAATGTATTTTGCATTATGATATGGCTCCAGGCCTATGGGAGCCAGGGAATGGAATGTAGGGGTTAGAATGAGAATAGCCCCCATAGACTCAAGTATATGAGTATTTGGTTCCCTGTTGGTAGAGTGTTTAGGAAGGATTAGGAGGTGCGGCCTTGTTAAAGGAGACTTGTGTCACTGGGGAGTGAGTTTTGAGGTTTCAAAAGCCAGTGCCAGTCATGTTCTCACTTTCTATCTTCCTCCTGCCTGCAGATCAGGAAGTAAGCTTTCAGCTACTCCTCCAACAACCATACCTGCCTGCCTGTCACCATACTCCTCCCCTTAATGGTTATGGACTAAACCTCGGAACTCTAAGCAAACCCCGTATTAAATGGTCTTATATTTTTCCTTGGCCATGGTGCCTCTTCTCAGCAATAGAAGTGTAACTAACACAATAAGCCTAAGGCTAATTCTGACTATTGATTGCTTTTCTCCCTCACATTGTGTACAACATTGAATGAGAACTCATCCTTAGGGAAGTGAGCTGAAGGCTGTTTCAAGCTCAGTTCCTCTAATTCCTGTGCCTGAAATGTGTGGTGTCTACCAAAATAGGGTCATAACTTTAAGTCCCGGTAGTCAGCTGTGGGTAATGGCAATAGCATATATTGCTTGTGGAATTCCTTATACTCCCCTAAACTGATAGCAGGAATTTTCAAAATCCTCCCTGATTTCTTCACAGAGCTATTGATCTCTAGGGTGTAATGTTTAATTTTATTTAAATTGTTTCATTTCTGCAATTTTTCTTTATGGGGATTTATAGTTTTACTGCTTTCTGATCAAACGAGATCAAAAATATATTATTTTAAGTTTAAATATATTTTACCTGCTTATTGACCTAAATTATCATCTATATCATGGAATATCCCATGAGCTGTTGAGAAGCTGTGTATTATGTAGCTATTGAGTATTCTATAGAGATTTTTTTTCTGGTTTGCTGTCTTGTGATGAACACCACAACCAAAAGGAATGTGAGGAGGAAAGCGTTTATTTCACCTTCTAGCTTTTAAGTCCATCATCCAGGGAAGTCAAGGCGGGAACCTGGAGGCAAGAACCATGAAGAAAGGATGCTTACTGGCTTGTTTCTCCTGGCTTACTCAAATGCCTTTTTATACAATCCAGGACTACCTGCCCAAGAGTGGCTTCTCCATCAGAGAGCTGGGCAGGCCCTCACACATCAATCACTCATCAAAAACATGTTCCAAAGCCTTGCCTATAGGCAGTGTGATGGTGGCAACTCCTGAGTTCCTTCTTCTCATATTACCCTAGCTTTTGTTAATTTGACAAAAACTAAACCAGCATAATATCTAACTCTATTTGATCAATAGTGAATTGTGTCTACAGTATACTGTCAAATTTATGTTTGTCTTATTTATCATTTTACAAGATTTGGATATTGTCATCACACACTGAGTAGCTACAGGATTGTTTGTTTTATATTATATACATCAATATTCAGTGCTTACATATTTATATTGATAATAGCATATTGGTGGGTTCTTTTCTTTATTAATATTTATTGGCAGTCTGTGTCTTCTGAAAAATTTGTTTTGACTTGACATCTACTTTATCAGATGGGAACATAGTCCTGGTTGTTTCCTGCTTCCAATAACCTAGTATTTTAAATTCAGCCCTTTCATTTTCAGTTTTTACTTTTTTGACCAAAAAGGTTGATTTCCTCCAGGCAGCAACCATCTATGCATATCTGAAATGCAGTCAGCGAGTTTATATCTTAAATTCATTATTTAGAACTGTTGTATTTAAGATAATTATTGAGAGCCTTTTTCATTCAGGGAAATCTTTTGTTTATTTCATGGTTTATTCAATTGTCCTTGCTATCCCCCCACCCCCATTGTACTGGACACATGATGGTTTACAGAATTGTAGAGCTTTTTCTACAGTCTTTATCTTATATGATCATGAAATTTGAGGAGTCTCTTGCTTCCTCACAATTAACACTGTATTTATTCCTCTCTTGTATGTATTTCTTTAAATGCATTTCTTATATGCTGGCTTAGTAGCATATATAGGTTATGCTATCAGGAAAATCTTTATTTGTTCATTGGTTTTAGGATATAACTCCTAGTTATAATGGCTCTTGACTTTTATGTACTTTAATGCTTAAATTACATCATTTGCTATTTTCAAGGCTTTTCCGTTTCTGCCAAGAAGACTGCTGTTATTAGGTTTGGTCTTCATTTTTAAGTGAAGTAGATGGCTTTTTTTCAGCTTTTAATGTTGTGTCTTTGTTCTTTAAACTTAGTATAATATCCATGGTTATATAGCCTTACATTTTATTCCTAATACATAGTACAAAAATTATTTTCTTGTCATGCCTGTTTTAGAGTTTAAGTGCCTCTTGTGATTAAAGTTCATTTCTTTCTGTAGCATCAGGAAATTTTCTGGTATAATTTAAGCGACTATATTTTCTATACCTTCAGGTTACATTTTGTCTTCTGGTCATATTCCAGAGCCTTGTGCTAAAGAGGTTTTTTTCTTTATTCATTTATAATTGTGAAATTTCTTTCAACTTTTCTTCAAAGCTTAACTTAGTAGTGACAGGCTCTGTGGTTTTTATCGATTGGAATTTCAGAATTTCTGCTTGTTTTCTTTTAAACCCATCATGACTTTCTCATCTATGTTTCTCCCCTATACACACATGTTCTGAGTTGATTTCTTCATTTCGTTCATATGTGTGAACGTTCCTGAACTTTTTTCAAGTATACTTTCCTGTTTTAATAATTGATGTAATTTTATTTATGTGCATTTGGTGTTTTGCGTGCATGTGCACCTGTATGGGGGTGTCAGATACCCTGGGAGTAGAGTTTCAGACAGTTCTACAGTACTGCTATATAGGTGCTGGGAGTTGAACCAATTTCTTCTAGAGGAGCAGCCAGTGATTTTAACTGCTGAGCCATCCCTCTAGCCCCCTCAAGTATTCCGTCAAACTATTTGTTCAGCATTTTAAACACTTCAGTATTTTTTTAAATGGTGTATGAGTATTTGTATTCATTTGCCCAGTTTTCCATAATTGTTATATTTTTGTGTTATGACTTCTATACTATTTTGGATGTGATATCTTCAAGTTTACCTTTCTCACAGTGGAGGGCTCATTCTCAAATCCAAAAAAGAAGAAAAGAGGCCACTGTAGTAGCTAACTAAACTATATAAAGAAACACAGAGAAAGAATTAAAGCCAGCGAATGTGCCCCAACAAATATGAAGCAGATACTGACAGAAATTATTATTATTGGACAGTAAACTGTGAAGTTTAAACTCAATTTGGTTAAAAGTAGAAGTTTTAATTGTACCCAATGGCTAAGAAAAGGAGCACATAGAGTTGCGAGGAGTTTAGAGGTGGGGTATATCTAGGATTTGTGGGCAGGACTGGTGTCAAATATGAACAGAATAGATTGCATGCATGTATGAAATTTTCAAGTAATTAATAAAAGTGTTCTATTTTAAAAGTAGAAGTAATAATGAACTATAAAATAAAGAGTACAGACTAGGGGAAGGAAAGAGATCACCAAGATTCGTGTTGGAATTTGGGTCTCACTGAACTCATATATCACCCAACAGTAGAGCATCTGTGAGAGGAAGGAGGCTGCTGCAGCCTAAGGCCTTCGTGGGTCGGGAACTCGAGAATCTCAAGTTTCTGCAATCTTGACCCTTACTGAAGGTAAGTGGCACTATACACGTAGAGCTGCTGCGTAGTCTCAAGCATGGGATTATATGAGTCCTAAGGTGTTACCTGGTGGTGGGGTTTACTCATTGACACACTGGTGATATGGCATCTGAGCTGTGGCTCATGAGGGTCTGCTGCTGGCAATGTTTTCAGCGTGTCCTTGTCTGTCATTCTCCAAACCTCATCATTGCCTTCTACAGGTGTCTCCCACAAAGCCAGTCTGGCAGCCTCTCTCGAGTCCTCATTTTGCAATTGTTCTTGGTTTCTTATTTACCAGAGTGTTTTGCCCCAAACAATTAGCCTCTCTCAAGATTGCACCTCTGAAACACTAAAAACAGGAAACATAAGTTTTTTTTCTTTATTTTGACTAGTGCCAACTGCAGCTTCACTGTCCCTACATTTCTGAGATTGAGTTAATGCTTATGAGAATCATGGGCTTAACTTTGGGGCCAGAGTGTCCATCTTGTTCTGTTTTGTTTTTATCAGAAGCACATTATATTTGGAAGTGAATTTTCCTCAAACCAACTACCCCCACCATGGAACTAGTTTTGGAGTTTTGAGAGCTTGCTACTCTTGGATGAATCACCTTTCTGTGTCTCAATGACTTTTACTTGTCCTACCCCTTCCTGGTGTTTTAATGCTTGTCCATTTCAATAGTCTAATTTTCCTTACCCTGACTTCTCTTTTATTTGTTTATATAGATTTGTAATTTTAAAGGTATGATAGCCTGCAGCAAAGTGAATTTTTAACCCACTGTATGGTTGTGAACACCTTGAACTTCTTAGTCCATCTGCTTCTGTAAGACTCTGATAAGCCTTAGCTTACCAGGGATGCCCGGAGTGAACAACATGGAACCAGGGATTGATACAAAAGCAAGAGGAATTTTTTTTTTGTTTCAGCATGCTGGGGTCGTCATCCTGCAGAGAAAGACAGGTGGTGACCCCAAGCAGCATTTTTGGCAAGTTTTTATATCGTTTCCAGGGCAAAATAGAGCATCAGCAACTAGGCACAGTACGATTGGTGGAACAGTGTACCCTTTAAACTGATTGGTCTTTAGGGAATGACATAGTAGGGGTTAATTACCTCTTCATTCTTGCCTACATGCTCTCTGACCTGCCTCTTCCAGGAGGAAAGGGGTATCTGTGTGCTCTCTGTCCTGTCTCTTCTAGGAGGGGAGGGGTGTGATAAATTTTTCCATCTGCTGTGAGCTGACCTCTTCATTTTCCACTTTTTCTTGTGCTTGCTTTAATCCTGAAGCTATTGTGGATAGCCATGCAGCTCATATCCCTGTCCTCTCTACTGCTCTTGATATTTTTGTTTCAGGACCATCAACTGTACTTACCTATACGATCTTTAATGAAAGAAGCTAAGAGATTTAGAGTGTAAAGGGCAAAGGTCAGAATCAGAAACAAAATGATCAGGGGGTCCTAACAAAGCAGAAATCCATGTAATAAACCAGGGGGAGCTGTTAAACCAAGACTCAAACCATCCTTGGGCTCCTTCCCTTTCTCTCATTCTCTTGAATAGTCCCTCTTTGTCCTTTGCCATAGAATCTTTAACAACCCCAGAATGGTCTATATAAAAGCAACACTCCTCAGCTGAGTCAGCAAGCACCTAGCCCTCCTTGCTGGAGGAAAAGTAGAGCCTAATCCCCTCCTATTCTGTAGTACTACTTCTGATAATGAAGACAATGATTCTTTAATGTGACCGATGAAAGTTTCTATTCTCTCTATATCTAAATCAATGGCTGCCCTCAGACTGTAAGACCAAAGTGGAGGTCCTGGTAGCTTCCCTGGCTGCCCTCAATCCCAAGAGAATGGAGACAATGAGTGCTCTAACAGGTTTGGCGGAAGGTCACATAGGATAGGGTAAGCAAACAGAATCCACAGGAACCACAAGGCTGTCGTGATCAAGATCAAGTTATCTTGAGCTTGAGCATATTGTCCATCTTCTGTACCATCCAGCAGGGGTCTCTCTCTAAGGTGCAGGGTGTTTGCAGGTTTCACATAGGAAGCATTCACCCAGGCAGAAATACTGTCCACATTGAGGGCTGTGGGAGTGGTTAGCAGTGCCAGGAAGGGTCCCTTCAACTGGGGTCCCAGTGACTGTACCCAATGCCTCCTTATATAAATCCAGTCACCAGTCTGGCAATCGTGAGGGGACTGGCATCCCTGGAGGATTTAAGGCAGTCATTTTGGGCCGAATCTCATGCTGTATTGGAGCTTCAAGAAGAGGTTCCTATCAGTGAGTTGGGATACCTCCAGGGAGGGCCCAGTGGACACCAAAGGAGCTGGGGTATGAAACAGGATCTCAAAAGGGGTCAGATTAAAATGCAAGAGGGTGTTCAGTGCTTGGAACAGGGACAAGGGAAGGAAGTACCACCAAGTCTGAGCCAGTCTCTAAGGTCAAATTAGTCAAGGTCTCTGTTAAGGTTCAATTTATTCTCTCTACCTGCTTTGAGTTCTGGGGATGTTATGCACAACAGAGCATCCAAATAGTCCTCAATATCTCTGTCAATCCCTGTCTTACCTTAGAAACAAAAGCAGGACTGTTGTCCTATTCAATTACCTTGGGCACTCTGAACCTCTGGAAAATTTCCTCTAATATCTTCTTAGCTGCCATAGTAGCTGTTTCCCTCTTGATGGGGAAAGCCTGAAGCCATCCAGAGAAAGTATCTACAAACACTAGAAGGTATTTGTAACCATATTTTCCTAGCTTAAAATCTGTAAAATTGTCCTGCCAATATACTCTAGGCTGTTGTCCCTTAGGTCTTTTGCCCTGTTCACTCTTGGCTGCATAAGCATTCATCTGCTGGCATATTTCTCTGTCCCAATATCTGAGGTCTATGATATATATATATATGTGTGTGTGTGTGTGTGTGTGTGTGTGTGTGTGTGTGTGTGTGTGGTTGTGTGTGTGTGTGTGTGTACTGTCAATTTTTCCCCTGTGCCCATATCTTCAATGCTTTTCCCGACTTTCTCTTCTATAAGTTTCAGTGTCTCTGGTTTTATGTGGAGTTC
The DNA here is from genome assembly GCF_978045245.1 of Mus caroli. Lineage (NCBI taxonomy): Eukaryota > Metazoa > Chordata > Mammalia > Rodentia > Muridae > Mus > Mus caroli. The sequence goes on along the minus strand of NW_028227260.1, from coordinate 35,167,124 downwards.
CTTGCTCCACTTAGATTTGACCTTAGTACAAGGAGATAGGAATTGATCAGTTCGCATTCTTCTACATGATAACCACCAGTTGTGCCAGTACCATTTGTTAAAAATGCTGTATTTTTTCCACTGGATGGTTTTAGTTCCCTTGTCTTAGAGCACCATAGGAGTGTGGGTTTCATGTCTGTGTCTTCAATTCTATTCCATTGATCTACCCTCTGTCGCTGTACCACTTCCATGCAATTTTTATCACAATGCTCTGTAGTACAGCTTGATGTAAGGCATAGTGATTCCACCAGAAGTTCTTTTATTGTTGAGAATAGTTTTTTGCTATCTTAGGATTTTTGTTATTCCAGATGAATTTGCAAATTGCCCTTTCTAACTCTGTGAAGAATTGAGTTGGAATTTTAATGGGGATTGCATTGAATCTGTAGATTGCTTTTGGCAAGATACCCATTTTAACTATGTTAACCCTGCCAATCCATGATCATGGGAGATCTTTCCATCTTCTGAGATTTTCTTAGATTTCTTTCTTCAGAGACCTGAAGTTCTTATCATACAGATCTTTCCCTTCCTTAGAGTCACACCAAGATATATTATATTATTTGTGACTAGTGTGAACGGTGTTGTTTCCCTAATTTCTTTCTCAGCCTCTTTATCCTTTGTTTAGAGAAAGACCACTGATTTGTTTGAATTAATTTTATATCCAGCAACTGTACTGAAGCTGTTTATCAGGTTTAAGGGTTCTCTGGTAGAATTTTTGGGGTCACTTATATATATACTATCATATCATCTGCAAATAGTGATATTTTAACTTCTTCCTTTCCAGTTTATATTCTTTTGATCTCCTTTTGTTTTCTAACTGTTCTGGCTAGGATTTCAAGTACTATGTTGAATAGGAAGGGAGAGAGTGGGAAGCCTTGTCTAGTCACTGATTTTCGTGGGATTGATTCAAGTTTCTCTCCATTTAGTTTGATGTTGGCTATGGGTTTGCTGCATATTTCTTTTATTATGTTTAGGTATGGACCCTAAATTCCTGGTCTTTCCAAGACTTTTATCATGAATGAGTGTTTGATTTTATCAAATGCTGTCTCAGCAGCTAAGGAGATGATCCTGTGGTTTTTGTCTTTAAGTTTGTTTATATAGTGGAATACGTTGATGAATTTCCATATATTAAACCATTCATGCATCCCTGGGATGAAGCCTAATTGATCATGATGGATGATCATTTTCATGTGTTCTTGGATTTGATTAGCGAGGATTTTATTGAGTATTTTTTCATTGATATTCATAAGGAAAATTGGTCTGAAGTTCTCATTCTTTGTTGGGTCTTTGTGTGGTTTAGGTATTAGAGTAATCGTGGGTTCATAGAACTTAATGGGTAGAGTATTTTCTGTTTCTATTTGGTGGAATACTTTGAGGAGTATTTGAATTAGGTCTTTTTTGAAGGTCTCATAGAACTCTGCACTAAACCCATATTGTCCTGGCCTTTTTTTTTTTTGTGATTGGGAGTCTATTATTGACTGTTTATATTTCTTTAGGGGATGTGGGGCTGTTTAGATCGGTAGTCTGATCCTGATTTAACTTTGGTCCCTGGTATCTGTCTGGAAATTTGTCCATTTCATCCAGGTTTTCCAGTTTTGTTGAGTATAGCCTTTTGTAGTAGGATTTGATGATTTTTTGAATTTCCTCAGATTCTGTTGTTCTATCTCCCTTTTCATTTCTAATTTTGTTAATTAGGATACTGCCCCTGTTCCCTCTAGTTATACTTGCTAAAGGTTTATCTATCTTGTTGCTTTTCTCAAAGAACCAGCTCCTGGTTTGGTTGATTCTTTGTATAGTTCTTTTTGTTTGTACTGGTTTGATTTCAGCCCTGAGTTTGATTATTTCCTGCCCTCTACTCCTCTTGGTTGAGTTGGGTTCCTTTTCTTCTAGAGCTTTTAGGTGTACTGTCAATCTGCTGGTGTATGCTTGCTCCAGTTTCTTTTTGGAGGCACTCAGAGCTATGTGTTTTCCTCTTAGGAATAGATATATTATGTCCCATATGTTTGGGTATGTTGTGACTTCATTATCATTAAACTCTAAAAGGTTTTTAATTTCTTTCATTATTTCTTCCTTGATCAAGTTATCATTGAGTAGAGTGTTGTTCAGTTTCCACAGGTATGTAGGCTTTCTATTATTTATGTTGTTATTGAAGACCAGCCTTAGTCTGTGTTCATCTGATAGGGTACATGGGATTATTTCAATATTTTTGTGTGTGTTGAGGCCTGTTTTGTGACCGAGTATATGGTCAATTTAGAGAAGGTACCATGAGGTGCTTAAAAGAAGGCATATCCATTTGTTTTAGGATGAAATGTTCTATAGATATCTGTTAAATCCATTTGTTTTGTAACTTCTGTTAGTTTCAGTGTGTCTCTGTTTAGTTTGTGTTCCCATGACCTGTCCATTGCTGAGAGTGGGGTGTCAAAGTCTCCAATTATTATTGTGTGAAGTGCAATGTGTGCTTTGAGTTTTAGCAAAGTCTCTTTTATGAATGTGAGTGCCCTTCACTTGGAGCATAGATGTTCAGAATTGAGAGTTTTCTTGGTAGATCTGTGCTTTCATAAGAATGAAGTATCCTTCCTTATCCTTTTTTGATAACTTTTGGTTAAAAGTTGCTTTTATTTGCTATTAAAATGACTACTCCAGCTTGTTTCTTGGGACCATTTGCTAGGACAATTGTTTTCCAGCCCTTTATTCTAAGGAAGTGTTCTTCTTTGACTTTGAGGTGTGTTTCCTGTATGTAGTATAATGCTGGGTCCTGATTACATATCCAGTCTGTTATTCTATGTCTTTTTATTGGAAAATTGGGTCCATTGATGCTAAGAGGCATTAAGGAATAGTGATTGTTGCTTGCTGTTATTTTGGATGCTATTTTGATGTTTGTGTGGCTATCTTCTTTTGGGTTTGTTGAAAGAAGATTAACTTCTTGCTTTTTCTAGGGAGAAGTTTTCTTCCTTGTATTGGTGTTTTACACCTATTATCCTTTGTAGGACTGGATTTGTAGAGAGATATTGTGTATATTTGGTTTTGTCAAGGAATATCTTGTTTTCTCTGTCTATGGTAGTTGAGAGTTTTGCTAGGTAGAGTAGCCTGAGCTGGCATTTTTGTTCTCTTGGGGTCTGTATGACATCTGCCCAGGATATTCTGGCTTTCATAGTCTCTGGTGAGAAGTCTGGTGTAATTCTGAAAAGTCTGCCTTTATATGTTAGTTGACCTTCTATCCCTTACTGCTTTTAATATTCTGTCTTTGTTTAGTGCATTTGGTGTTTTGATTATTAGGTGACAGGAGGAATTTCTTTTCTGGTCCAAACTATTTGGAGTTCTGTAGGCCTCTTGTAAGTTCATGGGCATCTCTTTCTTTATGTTAGGAAAGTATTCTGTAATTTTGTTGAAGATATTACTGACCCTTAACGTTGGGAATCTTCTTCCTCTTCTATACTTGTGATCTGTAGGTTTGGACTTCTCATTGTGTCCCATATTTCCTGGATGTTTTGAGTTAGCAGCTTTTTCATTTTGCATTTTCTTCAACTGTTGTGTCAATGTTTTCTATGGCATCTTCTGCACCTGAGATTCTCTCTTCTAGTTTTTGTATTCTGTTGGTTATGCTTGCATCTATAACTCCTGATCTCCTTCCTAGGTTTTCGATTTCCAGAGTGGTCTTCCTTTGTTTCTTTTTCCAATTTTAGATCCTGAATGGTTTTGTTCCATTCCTTCACCTCTTTGGTGTGTTTTCCTGTAATACTTTAAGGGATATTTTTTTGTTTCCTGTTTAATGTAAACTAGCTGTTTACCTGTGTCTCCTGTATTTCTTTAAGGGAGTTATTTATGTCCTTCTAACAGTCCTCTATCATCATCATGAGATGAGATTTTGAATCAGATTCTTACTTTTCTCGTGTGTTGGGGTATCCAGGGCTCACTGTGGTGGGAGACCTAGGTTCTGATGATGCCAAGAAGCCTTGGTTTCTGTTGCGTATGTTCTTGCCCTTGCCACTCACCATCTGTTTATCTCTGGTGTTACCTGGTCTTGCTGTCTCTGACTGTGGCTTATACCTCTTGCAACCCTGTGTGTCAGTACTCCTGGGAGACAAGTTCTCTCTGGGAGGAATGTGGGTATGGAGAGCTGTGGCACAGGGTCAGCTTCGGGGTGCAAAAGAAAACCTGCTGTTACTTGGTTCCTGTGTTCTGATGGCTATGGGTGGATCCCTCCTGGGCCAGGAATTTGAACAGAAGTGTTGGCCTTACCTGTGCTCACAGGTGTATTGTCTCTCTGGAGATACCCGCGCTCTCCAGGAGGTATCCAATTGGGTATGGAGTGCTGTAGCCCAGGATCACAGACAGAAACCAGAAGGATCCAATACTATCTTTTGAAAGCACAACTCATTCCTTTCTTGGCCTTGAAACATGTAGTGCAACGAATTTAAGCTTATTCCCTAATAGCTTATAAATAACTGAGACTCAGACTATGTTATTTAATTTGGATTTGACAATTACTGGGCTGTAATTCCTAATCTATTCTTCTAATTGCTGGCATAGCTACCTCCTCAGTGGAACCCCAGGTACTTGCTCTTTCTCCTGGCCATGTGTTCATCATCCATCTTCCCCCATGGAGGCTCCCTCTCTCCTCCTTGTTTGAACTGTTAATCTGTATCTTTTCTTCATTTCTATATCTTTTTGTCCTTTGTTTCCTTAGTTTTTGAATTTTCTGTATAAGAAACATAATTTCCACTGGTCTGTTATGTTACACTACGACATCATTTTAATCTGTAAACTACCTTTTGAAATTCTTGCATTTGATATTTTTTAATACATTGTTTTTTGTTTGGTCAGATTGCATATTGCTTCTTTTCATTACCTCTGAAATTTGAGTGCCATTTAAAAATCCCTTCACTTGATGGACCATCTAGAGACTGCCATATCCAGGGATCCATCCCATAATTAGCCTCGAAACAATGACACCCTTGCATACACTAGCAAGCGTTTGCTGAACGGACCAGGATATAGCTGTCTCTTGTGAGACTAGGCCGGGGCCTAGCAAACACAGAAGTGGATGCTCACAGTCAGCTATTGGATGGATCAGAGGGCCCCCAATGGAGGAGCTTGAGAAAGTACCCAAGGAGCTAAAGATATCTGCAACCCTGTAGGTACAACATTATGAACTAACCAGTACCCCAGAGCTCTTGACTCTAGATGCATATGTATCAAAAGATGGCCTAGTTGGCCATCACTGGAAAGAGAGGCCCATTGGACTTGCAAACTTTATATGCCCCAGTACAGGGGAACGCCAGGGCCATAAAATGGGAATGGGTGGGTAGGGAAGTGGGGGGGGGAGGGTATGGGGAGACTTTTGGGATAGCATTGGAAATGTAATTGAGGAAAATATGTAATAAAAAATATTAAAAAAAATTTTCTCAAAAAAAGAAAATATCTAATAAAAAAGAAGACTGCAAAAAAAAACCAAAAACAAACAAACAAAACAAACAAACAAAAAAAACTTCACTATAGTAAGCTTAAAGTATACCTGTCATTTTTTCTTCAAGAAGCTGTGTAATTCAACATTTTGGTTAAGTCTTTAAATTTTCATCTACTTTTACACATGGCATGTGTCTTGGATTTACAAGTATCATTGTGCACATTGCATGTCTGTCTTTCCTCTAGTGGTTTGTCCATATCACCTTTATTTCTTTCTTTATATTATTTTTTATGTGTATGGGGTATTGCCTGCCTGTATGTCTGTGTAGCACATTTGTGAAATTCTCACAGTAGCCAAAAGAGGGCATCAGATCCCCTGGAATTGGAGTTATGGATGGTTGCAAGGAATTGAATTTGTGCCCTTCAATAGATAGCCAGTACACTAACTACTGCTGAGCCATCTCTTCAGCCCACTGCTTTTATTAAGCATCACTGTCCATTGGTGTGTTGACTTCTATTTCTAGGATTTCTATCCTACTTTATTAAACTATTTGTCTATTCCTGTAACAGTGACAAGATGCTGTAATTACAGTTGTCCACAGAGTTTATGCTTTCTTATTATGGTATCAGAAATCCCTACTCTGGTGTCTTCTTTCTTCTTAGCTATTCTTTTTCATATAAAAAAATGTATTTATTTATTTACATCTCAAACGTTTCCCACCTTCCACATCTCTCCCCCCCAGAGTTTTTTTTACCCCATCTCCCCTACCTTTTACCTCGGAGAGGGAGTTCCCCTACCCATGCCACCCACCTGACAACCACCTTACATGTCCCCACCCCTTGCATCACCCTTCCCTGGGACATCAAGGATCTACAGAGTTAGGCACATCCTCTTCCACTGAGGCCAGACAACTCATGTTCTCTTGTATACATGCCAGGGGCCACCAACCAGCCCTTGTATGCTCTTTGGTTGGTGGCTTAGTCTCTGGGAGCTCCCTGGGGCCAGGTTAATTGATTCTGTTGATCTCCTTATGCGGTTGTCACTTCACTCCTTCCCTAACTTTTCAATCTCAGTCCATGATTGGCTGTAAGTATCTGTATCTGTGTTAGTCAAATTCTTTCTCTGGTTAGGGCAGACCTCTTGTGTCCCTTGTTCAAGCAATCCTCCTGCAATCCCGTGTCCCTGGCTAGGGCAGACCTCCAGTGAGACGGGCTGACTTTGGTGTCCATGAACAAGCATATTGATCTGCCAGGGGTTCCATCTGAAAGATGGAGATGCAGACAGGAAGGATGATGGGTCTCAGGCAGAGCAGGATAGACGAGTGGGGAAAGGGAAGCCAAACTGTATGGTTTAGGAGTCTTAAGTCTGATGAGGTAGGGGGAGGGCAGCTAGAGAATAGAGGTCCCCCACTCCAAGATGGCAGGCTGCTCAGGGCAGTTTGGCTTTACCTAGAGAGATCAGGCAGCAGGGAAGATGGGTGGGGGAAGGGAAGCATACCTGTATGATTCAGGAGTCTGGTAGAGGTGGAAGAGAGGCAGGGAGAGAAGGGAGATTGGTGGTCCCCCTAGACTGGCAGGTTGCTCAGGGTGGCTTAGTGTGGCCCAGAGGACTCATCTTCTTAGCTATTCTTATGCACTTTGCCATCAGGCTGTCTAACACCATAAAATTTTGTAGGTATTTTTGAAATTGCATTAAATTTATATGTCAACTTATGCAGAGCGGACTGGTTTTTTTTGTTTGTTTGTTTTGTTTTTTAATGTTGAGTTTCTCAGGGAAAAGTCAAATTTGAATACCATTGCTCCACAATATTTACAATGGAATCCAGAATCCTTATTAAATTATATCAGACATATCCACAAATAAATTTTAAACCAAAATATTGGAATATTTTCAGATAATCCTGGGAACGCAGTGACCTTGTAACATAGCACCAACAGAAAATTCTTGAATATGTTTTACTAATGTTTATAATGTGTGAAATCAGTCACTTTGCTTCCTGAGACTGCCCAGTTCCTTTGTTTCAAGGCTGTTTGACTTTTCTTTTCGCACATAAGAAAGTTTGTGACTAGTAGGTTGTAATTAAACTCTCTTGCACATTGAGCGCTAACAAAAGCCCATCTTTTTAAAGACATGGAACATATTTTGATAGCTATTTAAATGCTCTCTTCCTGAAATTGGAATCCCTGAAGTCTCAAGAAATATAACATTTTTGTTCTTAAATATGATAAATTTATCTTAGTCATCAAGTTATTTTATCTAAGAACAGTGACATAATATGTACTGTGGCAAAGTGCCATACAAGGTAGGTGATAAGTAACAATAATCTTATTTTCTGGTGGTTTAATGTTTCTGCCTGGAATTTTCCTTCATTTTCTTATTCACATAATACTACATTTTTATAGTCTATCTTATGTAATCACGACATTTTCTGTTCTTCAGTGTTATCTAGGCCTTCTAGAGGGTTTGTTCTTGCTGCTGCTGTTGTTGTTGTTGTTGTTGTTGTTGTTGTTGCTGTTGTTCCAGGAGTAGAAGAAAAAGGCAGGAGCATTTGGACTCTTTTCTGTTATAAAATCCCTCCTTTGGTGTCTTTTCTCATCATTAACAAACTTGAATGTTTTTCATATCCACATTGACTTATTCTTCCCCTCAGTCTGTGTGTTTCAGAGATAGCAGTTTTAAGCCATCTATATCACTTATTTGATATTAATTTGTTATTTATTATTTGTAATAAGTATTCATAATACAACTTAAAAAGATTCATTGTGATATGTTCATATTAGCTCTAGCTTACATGAATCATATCTCTCTTTTTCCACCCTAACCGCTGGCACCATTCTCAAGCCCTAGAAGTCAGTATTGTATTATCGGATTGACTATTTCTTACTTTTCAACATATGGCACAAAATATTGAACAGTTCCTTTTAAGTCTTTGCCCTAAACAATATCCCATTCTTTGATTTTTCTGTATTTTTTTTCATCTTTAGGCTTAATTTTCACTAGAGTATTTTTTCTGAATATGTTTAAGTTAAACTTTTAGTTCTTTTTTTCTTTTAACTTTAAGTTTTTATCCATCTTCTTTCATGTGTATCTTGTGCATTTTTGGTGTATCTTCATCTGCCACAAATATAGTGATACAGATGGGCTAGTGTGTCATTTTTTTCTCTTTAAGCACAATTTGGTGTTTTAATATTTCCTATTGTACCACTTTTGTGCAGATTTATCTTTTATTTCATCATGGCCTGTATTCTATGAAGACGAATACTGGGAGCTCTGTACTCGGTGACCAAAACTGATTTCTGCTTATTTATGACCCACTTTTAATTTTATTTTATCGTATACACATGTCCAATACACATGTGAGGGAGTAGATGTTCTCCAAGGGGGTAAAGAGTAGCACATACTTTGTGCTACTATTACCTTTTATACTCATGAGTCAATTTCTAGTCTGTGTCTACAGTAGAACTATCTAGTAGTGGCCACCTGATTCACCATTTAGTCTTTAAATATTTTCTATATTGCTAACACTGTTTGTATTTTCACAGAACTTCTAATGTCTCTCATCCTGGTGCAGGTTCACAAAGATGGGTAGAAAGACCCCAAACAGACTGTTGGATCTTGCTATACAGAGTCTGCTCAGCAACGAGTCTGCAGCAATCCAAGCTCTGGAGGACATTCCAAGAGAGCTTTTTGTTCCATTGTTCATTGCTGCCTTCAAGGGTGGGCATAAGAATACATTGAGTGCTATGGTGAAAGTTTGGCCCTTTTACTGTCTCCATATTGGGTCATTGAGAATACGGGGGCCTCAACATGCACTCCTAAAAGCCATTATTGAGAATCTTCCAGTATGTCCTGCACAGACTTCTGCTTTTTGGTAAGACTTTTTAGTAAAGACATGGTAAGACACAGGAGGATATACCATAGCCTACTACCCTCCCAGAAGTCGTTTCTAGTGAATGTTGAAGATTTATGTGTGAGTCTGTTGTCTCAACACTTAAGTTGAAAACTGGTGTCTACAATGTTTGTTATATAATCTATTCTATTGAGGGTACTCTTGATGGGTTTATGTAACAGGTGTTATTACATAGAGGAAAGACAGGAAATTTAAGACTGGAGACAGTTTGAGGTATATAAAAAAATGGGAGAAAGGAGGTTGGATTGTCATGGGAAAGGAATGTTTGTAATTAGTATAAGTACCAGCTGTGGATACAAGGATTTGTCATCCTTGTGTCATTTTTATATACCATCATTGATGCTACTTGGTTTCATTATCATTTGCTATTTCTCATATATTCTATCTCCTCTTATCCTTACAGGAGACCTAAATTGAGGATCCTAGATTTAAGGCAAGACACAAAATGTAGGATCACGTGCCCTCAAGTCAGCACCAAATCACCTTCATGTTTTCATTCTTGTACTTATTCTGACTCCTCTATCACAAAAATTGAAAGACAGCTTTGTTTCATAAATTCAGGGTGTAAGACTCTCTTACCCAGGCCTGTAGAACTAATATTGGATCTTTTCCTTGATAGCTCCTTAATTGAAAAGGATTTTTGGATTTTGCTTATGCGTAAAATTGAAGAGAGTTTGGGGTTTTTGCATGTGTGCTGTCGAGATTTGCAAATTGAAAAACTGCGTAAATGCAAATACACCCTGAAATTTCTTGATCTCCAATGTGTTGATCAGTTGTCAGTTGATAGAGGCTCACTGAGTGATATCACCAGCATCCTGTGCCAGATGGGCCACCTAGAAAGACTGACTCTGTCTAATGTGACTTTTAGATCTCTGAGAGGGAAAGTCTTTAAAAATTTTCTCAGTCACTTGCAGCGTATGGAACACCTTAAGGAACTCAGCTTCTCTTCATTCCACCTCAAAAATCATCTGAACAGAGTGCTCAGGTAAGAGTTTGGGGTAGGGCTGGAGAGATGGATCAGTGGTTAAGAGCACCGACTGCTCTTCCTAAGGTCCTGAGTTCAAATCCCAGCAAGCACATTGTGCCTCACAACCATCTGTAAAGAGATCTGACTCTCTCTTCTGGTGCATCTGAAGACAGCTACAGTGTACCTAGATATAATAATAAATAAATCAGAAAAAAGAGTTTGGGGTAGGTCCCTGGGCTTCCTGTACAGTCTATTGAGACAGGATAGAAAGCATTCTTGGATATTCCTAAACAACTCAAAACCTTTTATGCTTTCCACTTCCATCACTTCTGAGAATGTGAAACTGGAGAAAGACAGGATTACAAAAATTAAGCAACCAGCAATGTACAGATACTATTGTTAAGTGCAGAACTATAAAGGTGAAAAAAATCACAAGCCCTCTAGACAGGAGGGAGAGGAGAAGGGAGAGGAATTGAGATGTAGAAAGACATTTTTTTGCCACTCCACTGTTGTACATAATCTACAGATGTCCATAGTTCATAATGTCAGATTACTTTCTGATCTATAATCTCCAAGGTAAAGACCATGAAAGTAGAAGTTGTTAGATAGGTACTGGCCCAAAGGGAATTTTCAGTTTCCTGCTCTTTCTCATTCCTCCCCACTAAAAAGGAGAACAAAAAATCTACAATGGATATTATTGTAAATACTCCGTGGATTAATTTTTTTAACATTTCTTAGAATCATCTGGTATAATATATTGTACATGTTTTTAAGTTGAAAAGAAATTGAATTTCAGTGCTGAAAACTAAACTTTCAACTGGGCCTGCTGGCACATGCTTTTAATCTAAGCACTTGGGAGACAAAGGCAGGCATATTCTGAGTTCAAGGCTATCATGGTCTATATAGATCAAGGATAGCTATAGCTACATAATAATATCCTGTCTCAAAAAAAAAAAAAACAAGAAAGAAGAAAGGAAAAAACAAGAAAACTGTCTTTCTCAGCGTCCCCCAAACTATTAAGTGAACTAAACATGGTGACACATTGAGTTTTATTCTAGATATAACAGTATAGTTTTCCTAATTCAATCATCATTCTCCAGGATGTATTTTTGTTTCTCCCTACAGAGTCTTACCGCCTGGCTTGGATATCTTGTGGCTGCCATTCTGTGGTCTTTCATACAGAGACATCAAATTTATGTCCCAGAGTCCTCATGTCACTCACCTAAAACTATTAAATCTTAGTAACAACCTGATGCATTGGGATGACTTTGGGCCCTTTCACACTGTTCTGTCAAATCTCTCTGGTACTCTTCAGCATCTGGAGATAAATCATTGCCTTATAAATGATTCTGCAATCTCTGCTCTTATCCCTGCCCTGATTAGATGCACCCATCTCCGTGTGCTGGGATTTGCTTCTAACCCCATCACCATGCCTATGCTTGAGAATATCATGCATCATTTAACACCCATGATGGAGCTAAAATATGTGATTTATCCTGTTCCTGTACATTGCTTTGAAAGATGGCATTTTCAGGGCAGTTTAGACAGACAGAAACTTGCCATTGTACAACTACAAGTGAAAGCAATGCTAGAACTTGCACGGAGAGAGGACATGAAGTGGATTACTTACTGTTAGTAAATGTCACAGTCCAATGCATTTTTAAAATGATATGTACCGTTTAAGTACTAAATGTTATTTCCTGGACCCATAGACTCAATCTATAAGGCTCTTACATTGTACAGAATTGCACTTAGGAAGGATAGGTTTGTAGCTGAATCCTATAGAGAATAACTTAGCAAAAACTGAGAGACTTCAAGAGTTTCTTCTGAGTATTTCTTGTCACTATTGCCAGATTACTGACACCAGTGGCATTTATATTTTCAGGACGATCAGGTCCTGCAATGCTATATCCCTGGCCATCCTGTTTGGTTTGCTTGTGGGTACATCACACAAATCAAGACAATGACAGCCTTTCCTGTCTGTGTTTGTGAAAATGGCAGTGGCGTTTGAAGACTGTTATCATCCCATAAGTTAGTTTAGGCTGTTTGGGGTTGCTTATGGAAAACTATCAGGATTTACCAGTGGACCAGGAAAGAAGATAGCACAGGTTCTGAGATTTAGATAAACCCCCTCAAGAACATAAATACAATGACCTACTTCCTTGATGTAAGCCCATTGTAAAGTTTCCACACTCACCATGAAGTCTTCAGCTGAATATCCAGCCTTTGTCCCATAAATTTTGTGGTAGTGTTTAGGATCCTGGCCACAATATTTCCCCTATTTCCTCTAGATCTCTTGACACTGTACATTTTACAATATAAATCATTGCACATATATATATATGTGTGTGTGTGTGAGATATATATATATATATATATATATATATATATATATATATATATCCCTCATTTGATACAATACATACTACTCACCTGTGGATACTGAGTCCAACATACTTCATTCTCTAAAATATGATATAATTAAGAATTCAGTTTGCATATCCTAGACTTACTTAGAAATGATGTATGCCACATCAGTAATTAGCAATTTACACAGGGCTAAGGAAATGCCTTTTTTATCCAGCTGCTTCCCACACAAGCACACCAGTGCTCTGATGCCTAGCATACTTGTAAAACGCTGAGCACCAAAGTCTACATTTGTAACTCCAGTACTTAAAGGGTGGAGGAATGAAGAGCCTTAGTTACACAACCAGACAGTCTAACAAATTAGTGGATTCAGGGTTCAATGAAAGCTCCTGCCTCAGAAAATATGTTTAAGAGTGGTTTAAGAAAATACCAGATAGCAATGCCCTGCTCCCACATGCATATACGGAAGCATATGTATCTTCCCCCTCCCACCAACATGGAAACAAAAAGATCTTACTTGTATTGTTAGTTTCTTGAGACAACACACTGCATTGCAAAGGCATGGTAAAGATAACAAATAGCACTTGTCCCTTTCACATATTGAAATGCCAAAATGACCACATTTAAAGTACTGAGTAACAAAAAGAACAGAAGTATCAACTTAAACATAATGTTTTTCTGCTGAAATGACTTAGTAAAAACAATCACTTGTATCTTTTTTTTTTTTTTTACTTTTAAAGTGAAGTCATACTCAGTTGCAGTCTGACCATAGACAAAAAGTAATAGAATTTTGTTTTTAGTAGTAATACTGACAGATAAGTCAAACTATAATTTATATGCTTAACACAATAAGAAAACTGTCAAGGCAGTTAACATGTTTTATTAATTTTTCTTTGGTGGAAAGAGATTGTATTTATAAATTAGTAAGGAAAACATATTAAAATATGCTATAATTTTTGTCATATTTCCCTTGTATACAACATTTAGTTTTTTTCATGTTTTTTGTAATACTTGCATCATGGGATAGTGCACAAAACTTTAAAGATCCAATAAAATGCCACTGTAATGACCAATTTCCCTTACATTGTTTCCAATTTTAAAATTGCATGGTTTTAGAACTTTGTATTAAATAAAATGTTGTTATTTGAAATTAACCTTATCTGTTTCTTTGAACTTTGGTTTTTCGTTTTTACTTTTTCCCATCTGACTCTTATTATATATTCTCGAATAAGTGGGATTCTTATGCTCTCAGCAGTGCAATCCTCACTTGTGTGATAACACGATCACAGCACTGGGGAAGATGCAACTCGGTCCATATTGGCACGGTTTTGCCCTGTCCTCCATCCATCCTTGGTGCCATGGTTTTGTCAGGGACTGTACCCTGATGTGAAAAACACACCCCAAAATGAAGAGAAAATTTGTATTCATTGTTGTACTGACAATGTGTATGGTATTCTAGGGAATTCCTATTGTATGACAATGTTCTCGATATGTTGTTTTCAATAGATTTGAAATCTAACCTAAGTGACTGTTATAAAACAGGTCCAGGGAGCAAAAGGTGTGTTTGGCTTACAGTCCCAGTCCCAGCCCATCATTGGAGGAAGGCAGGAACTTGAACAGGAGCAGAGTCAGGAAAAGATGGAAGAAAGCTGTTTAGTGGCCTTTTGTGGCTTGCTTAGCTCCTTGTCTCATACAACTTGGCCCAGTTGCTCATAGTAGCCCGGGCCCTCCTTCACCAACTCTTAACCAAGAAAATGCCCTACAAAGTTGCACACAGGCCAATCTGATGGAGGTAGTTCTTCCTCCATCTCTAATTTGGTGTCAGGTTGATAAAAGACTAGAAGTACAGTTGACCCTTGTCAACTTGACACACATAACTATTAAACAATAACTTTTATTTATCCCCAATATATATATATATATATATATATATATATATATATTGATATATATATGATATATATTGATATATATATGATATATATATATCAATCAAACAGAGTATGATTTTTTTAAAATACCAGTCTTTAAGTTTTTCAGTACATTAAAAGTCCGAGGTCTCTAAAAGGTCTGTCTTTTCACTGTGATTTCCTATAAAAATGAAAAATAAGTTTTTGAAAATTCCATAATTAAATCTATTTTTTGAGTGGTGATTTAAGTGTGTGTGTGTGTGTGTGTGTGTCTGTGATTGTACCATCTATCAAAGCGTTTCAATAATTTGTCACATTTAGTACGCAAGAATGTACCATTTATTTAAAAGATATTTCTTTTAAACTTGTGCATGTGGCACATGTACGTGTGTGGAGTTCAGAAGACAACTTGCAGGAGTTGGTTCTATCTTTCTGCCATGTGACTTTGAGGGATTGACGTCAGGATGTCAGGTGTGGCTGCAGGATGTTGTGGGACTGGCTTCGGAGTTAGCTCCCAAGGACTGGTCAGGACACTGCCCCAGGCCAACAGGAACCCGTGCCACTGGTCAGGGAGAGTTCCTGGGTGCCTGGGTCCCACTGGTCACAGTTACTTCCGGTGTTGGTGCAGATGTTGTGTCCTCATTACCTATGATCCTATGATCCTGGGCATGTTTGGGCACCTGGGAGTGCAGCTTCCTCTGGGTGTTGTGGGACTGGCTGTGGAGTTCGAGCCCAAGGTCTGCTCAGGGCACCAGAACAGAAGAAATTCATTTCACTGGTTGGGTGGAGTTTCTGGGTGCATGGGTCCCTGTTTTGACATTTTATTTGGTATGTGTACATGGATATAATATGTTTGAAGTGAATATATCCCCATTACCGTCCCTCCAGTTCTTTTCTCATGGTAGTGTGTCCCTGAGTCTCCAGCGCTGACTGATATGGACAGGTTGACCCCAGGACCCATTTGCTAGGCACTGCAGCAAAAATAGAGAGCTGCAGATTCAGGATGAGACCCTGTCTCAAAATAAGGTGAAGAAGTGATAAAAATGAAACACCTTAGTTTCAGTTTCTAGCACAAACACTCACATGTATACATACAAGTGTATGAGAAAATCTTTTTTACAAGGTAGCCCTCTTATATATTTGCCCTGGGTTCCCAGAGTGAAACCTGCACATAGAGATGTTACCCTTTAGAGTTGCCTAGCCATCAACTCAGCAGAAGTATTTTTTAAAATAGCTTCCTGCAGGGCTTTGTGGCTCACAACTTTAATCCCAGTACACAATAGGCAGAGGCAGGCACATCTATGCCAGTTCTCTCTTTCCATGGTTTATATACAGAGTTCCAGGACAGTCAACGAGGTCTCTCTCAAAAAATCTTACCATTGCTCAGGTCAAATCTTTTCCCAAATTTTGTGCCTACCTTAGTATTCCCTGTCTCTGGGTTCCAATCACTGTTCGTTTTGGTAGTGCTCTTTGAATCTGTTCTGATTCTTGTCTTCTCTCCTTTTTTCAGCCCCTTTATCCTCTGCCATGTACATCTGCAGACTTGGGTCTTTTCTGTCTCTGTCCCTCTTGCACTCACTTTCTCTCATTCTCTCTCACTCTCTTGCTCTTTACTCTCAGTCACTCTTGCTCATACCCTCTCACTCTCTGTCTCTCAAAGTCTCTCTCTCTGTCTCCAGTCTCTCCCTGTGTCTGTATGTGAGTGTCTATCTCTCTGTTTATGTCTATGAAAATACAAGATCAAAAATGGATTACTTGACTCTCTGTTGAGATTCTAAATATCCCAGGAACTCTCAACTCCACTTCTGTCCCCCAATTGCAAAGTTGTTTTAGATTTGTCTTTTGATGTTGCTGTTTTGTTTTGTTTTTTTGTTGTTATTTTCTTGAAGGGGGCAATCTTGTTTCTCTCTAGCTTTAAATTCAGCCATATACTGACAGTTACTTTTAATGTGCATTCCTTTGTCAACCCATTTTTCAATACTCAGTAAGTTCAGGACATTTTCCCACAGTTCAGAACAGTGGACTGAATACAATCTCAATTTCTTTCCCTCACTGACAGTGTAGTCACGAATTTTAGAGGTCCTTTTGGCCTCCATTTTTCAAGTTTTCACCTGTACAAAGGCATGGATAGGAAGTTAACTTCATCTGGGTGATGTGAACACAGAGAGTATTTGAAAGGATGAGCACACATTTCAGTACAGGCACTTTGCCTGTTGTTCTGTGCCCTGGTTAGGAATTGCAAGGCAGGCCAGTCACAATGTGTAGCCTGATGGTAATTAATATTCAATCACTGTTTTATTTCTCAGTTTCATTGCTGTATAAAAAATGAGTAGAAATGTATCCGTATAAATGATGTCGAGAGTTGCTGTGATGTATGTTTTGTTTTGTATTGTTTTTTGTTTTTCGAGACAGGGTTTCTCTGTGTAGCCCTGGCTGTCCTGGAACTCACTTTGTAGACCAGGCTGGCCTCGAACTCAGAAATCCGCCTGCCTCTGCCTGCCGAGTGCTGGGATTAAAGGCTTGCGCCACCACGCCCGGCTTTGCTGTGATGTATGTATACATAGTGAAATGATTATCTCATCAGAGCTACTGACCACATCCATTGAACCATAGAGCTAGCTCTTTGTGACAGGAATATATTCCTGATGTATTAACAAATTTTGAGTATAATGCAGATCACTTTTTCCAACTGTCACCACCCCTATACTATACATTAGACCTACAGAACTTATTCACGTTATAATTGAGAACTTCTGTCCTTGGTGACCATACCTTATTCTGTTTGCATAATCTCAACCTTTTAGGTGCTGCACGAATGTTGAAAGGAGCTCTTGGTTTTTATTTTTATTTCTATGTAATAGCAAAATCGGGGTCTGAGGAAAAGCACACTGCAGTTTGGACATTCACTTCTCTGAATGATACTGACTTTTCATGTACTTATTGGTCGTTTTAATATCTTATAGAAATGTGTAACTGAGTCCTTCATCCATATTTTTAAAATCACGTTGGTGGTCTGGGCCAAATGTGATCACAATGGGGAGATGGCAGCTCCATAATCTTTGACATCTCTCCCTACAAGGATGTCTGATTGCATGAGTCCCTCCAATCCCTCTCTCCACACTCAACCCTCTGGATAAAATGGCTTGAGCCATCCTGTACCCCTCACACCTCCCCCCAAAAAACGACCCTAAAATAATTTCTTCACTGTTGATAATTTGTTTACACATTCTGGATATTGACATGGAAAGGGACCTCGGAGCAGACACAACCAGACACAAAAATCTCAGCACAAAGGCCATTCATTGACTGGAAAGGGGGCAGGC
Source organism: Mus caroli (assembly GCF_978045245.1). Lineage (NCBI taxonomy): Eukaryota > Metazoa > Chordata > Mammalia > Rodentia > Muridae > Mus > Mus caroli. The sequence goes on along the minus strand of NW_028227260.1, from coordinate 35,149,204 downwards.
AGGGGTCTGAGGGCTGCCTCTGAATTAGGCAAAAATAGCAGGTGTCTCATTGGGAGCAGTTTGTGAGCAGAAAATGGGGAAGTCTGTGCTAAGATAGGTTTGTATGTCCTGACTGGGCATTTTAATCAGTGTACCCAATAATGACATTTGATTGCTAGACCTTAGTGATTGACAGCCAGACCCTAGGGATGAGACTCAGGAATGCATTAGGAATAGGAAAGTGTCCAAATAAGGGAACAGACCTTGGTGCCTAATGATAAGAATGTAATCTAGTGCTGGAGAGATGACTCACTTATTAAGAGCACTGACTGCCCTTCCAGAGGTCCTGAGTTCAATTCCCAGCAGCACATGGTGTCTTACAACCATCAGTAATGGGATCAGATGCCCTCTTCTGTGTCTGAAGACAGCTGCAGTATACTTATATACATAAAATAAGTAAATAATTCCGTGTACAAACAGATAAACGTTATACTAATAAATAAATGTATTCTAATGATTTAGCCGGGGAGAAGGAGAGTGGAGGACTTGCAGGCACCATGTTTGCAATGGTCTGGGCCTGTTAGAGACCCTGTCAGACACTCACTATATTAGACATATGGTTTACAAACACTTTCTCCCATCCGGTGTTGTAACTTTCACTCTCTGTAGCATCATGTGAGGTACTGAGTGTTCTAATCTATGGAGTTCATCAGCAGATTGCATGGTTTCATATACAGGAGAAGGCATTACCACATACAATGGGCAACTTCCATTTGTACATAGTAGTTTACATGGTTAAGGTATGCAATGCTTACACTATACAGCTAAAAATATTCTACTATTTTAGGGAGGCTTTTTATAGGAAGTTTTATTACGTTTTATTGTATAAGGGTTGAGAACTTGAGTCTAATTTCATGAAAAGAATGGAAATCTGTGAAGTAGATGATGTCAGTTACACTCTAATGATTTCAGTAGGCAGCAGGTGGCTGAGGTCCTGATGTGATGTTGCTTTGGTACTGAAAGGGCTGAGGAGTCAGGTACTGGGGATTATGGATGTGTTGAATTTACCTCCAGCATCCCATGCTGTGAGGGAGCAGCAATTAAGCAAACCCTGTGTTTTGTTTATCAAGTGTGATCTGTTGCAGAATGTGCCAATCAGGGTCATAGACTCAATCAGCCATGCTCTTATTTTGTGATCTTTACTTTGGTTTCCTCAGAGGCAGTATGTGAAGGAGCCCTTGCCATGAACCCAAGACTCAGAAACTTGGTTCCAAAACACTGAATTCCAGACATCCAATGACATGGTGCTTTAGTGTACCTATCTGTGCTCTCCTTAGGAGAAACAATAGGAAATTGACGTCACGTGGTCAGCAGGACTTCAAGTCAGTACTAGTTAAGATTATCAGAATGAGGTGCTGATTTGGGGCAAATTTAACACGTTAGAAAAATGTGGGTTTTTTGATACCTTATTAACATAAGATTCTGGACTTTTTACTCTTCTCCATTTAAATTGTGGTTTTTATTAATTTCTTTTTTTTAATTTTTAATATTTTTATTACATATTTTCCTCAATTACATTTCCAATGCTATCCCAAAAGTCCCCCATAGCGCCCCCCACTTCCCTACCCACCCATTCCCATTCTTTTGGCCCTGGCATTCCCCTATATTGGGGCATATAAAGTTTGCAAGTCCAATGGGCCTTTCTTTCCATTGATGGCCGACTAGGCCATCTTTCCATACATATGCAGCTAGAGACAAGAGCTCCGGGGTTCTGGTTAGTACATCATGTTGTTCCAACAATAGGGTTGCAGATCCCTTTAGCTCCTTGGGTACTTTCTCTAGCTTCTCCATTGGGAGCCCTGTGATACATCCAATAGCTGACTGTGAACATCCACTCCTGTGTTTGCTAGGCCCCGGCATCGTCTCACAAGAGACAGCTATATTTGGGTCCTTTCAGCAAAATCTTGCTAGTGTATGCAATGGTGTCAGCATTTAGAAGCTGATTATGGGATGGATCCCTGGATACAGCAGTCTCTAAATGGTCCATCCTTTCATCACAGCTACGAACTTTGACTCTGTAACTCCTTCCCTGGGTGTTTTGTTCCCAATTCTAAGAAGGTGCACAGTGTCCACACTTTGGTCTTCATTCTTCTTGAGTTTCATGCGTTTATCAAATTGTATCTTATATCTTGGGTATCCTAAGTTTTGGGCTAATATCCACTTATCAGTGAATACATATTGTGTGAGTTCTTTTGTGATTGTGTTACTTCACTCAAGATGATGCCCTCCAGGTCCATCCATTTGGCTAGGAATTTCATAAATTCATTCTTTTTAATAGCTGAGTAGTACTCCATTGTGTAAATGTACCATAATTTCTGTATCCATTCCTCTGTTGAGGGACATCTGGGTTCTTTCCAGCTTCTGGCTATTATAAATAGGGCTGCTATGAACATAGTGGAGCATGTGTCCTTTTTACCGGTTGGGACATCTTCTGGATATATGCCCAGGAGAGGTATTGCTGGATCCTCCGGTAGTACTATGTCCAATTTTCTGAGGAACCGCCAGACTGATTTCCAGAGTGGTTGTACAAGCTTGCAATCCCACCAACAATGGATAAGTGTTCCTCTTTCTCCACATCCTCGCCAGCATCTGCTGTCACCTGAATTTTTGATCTTAGCCATTCTGACTGGTGTGAGGTGGAATCTCAGGGTTGTTTTGATTTGCATTTCCCTGATGATTAAGGATGTTGAACATTTTTTCAGGTGTTTCTCTGCCATTCGGTATTCCTCAGGTGAGAATTCTTTGTTCAGTTCTGAGCCCCATTTTTTAATGGGGTTATTTGACTTTCTGGAGTCCACCTTCTTGAGTTCTTTATATATATTGGATATTAGTCCCTTATCTGATTTAGGATAGGTGAAGATCCTTTCCCAATCTGTTGGTGGTTTTTTTGTCTTATTGATGGTGTCTTTAGCCTTGCAGAAGCTTTGTAGTTTCATGAGGTCCCACTTGTCAATTCTCGATCTTACAGCACAAGCCATTACTGTTCTATTCAGGAATTTTTCCCCTGTGCCCATATCTTCAAGGCTTTTCCCCACTTTCTCCTCTATAAGTTTCAGTGTCTCTGGTTTTATGTGAAGTTCCTTGATCCACTTAGACTTGACCTTAGTACAAGGAGATAGGAATGGATCGATTCGCATTCTTCTACATGTTAACAACCAGTTGTGCCAGCACCATTTGTTGAAAATGCTGTCTTTCTTCCACTGGATGTTTTTAGCTCCCTTGTCGAAGATCAAGTGACCGAAGGTGTGTGGGTTCATTTCTGGGTCTTCAATTCTATTCCATTGGTCTATTTGTCTGTCACTATACCAGTACCATGCAGTTTTTATCACAATTGCTCTGTAGTAGAGCTTTAGGTCCGGCATGGTGATTCCACCAGAGGTTCTTTTATCCTTGAGAAGAGTTTTTGCTATCCTAGGTTTTTTGTTATTCCAGATGAATTTGCAGATTGCACTTTCTAATTCGTTGAAGAATTGATTTGGAATTTTGATGGGGATTGCATTGAATCTGTAGATTGCTTTTGGCAAGATAGCCATTTTTACAATGTTGATCCTGCCAATCCATGAGCATGGGATATCGTTCCATCTTCTGAGATCTTCTATAATTTCTTTCTTCAGAGACTTGAAGTTTTTATTATACAGATCTTTCACTTCCTTGGTTAGAGTCACGCCAAGATATTTTATATTATTTGTGACTATTGAGAAGGGTGTTGTTTCCCTAATTTCTTTCTCAGCCTGTTTATTCTTTGTGTAGAGAAAGGCCATTGATTTGTTTGTGTTAATTTTATATCCAGCTACTTCACCGAAGCTGTTTATCAGGCTTAGGAGTTCTCTGGTGGAATTTTTAGGGTCACTTATATATACTATCATATCATCTGTAAAGAGTGATATTTTGACTTCATCTTTTCCAATTTGTATCCCGTTGACCTCCTTTTGTTGTCGAATTGCTCTGGCTAGGACTTCAAGTACAATGTTGAATAGGTATGGAGAAAGTGGACAGCCTTGTCTAGTCCCTGATTTTAGAGGGATTGCTTCAAGCTTCTCACCATTTACTTTGATGTTGGCTACTGGTTTGCTGTAGATTGCTTTTATCATGTTTAGGTATGGGCCTTGAATTCCTGATCTTTCCAAGACTTTTATCATGAATGGGTGTTGGATCTTGTCAAATGCTTTTTCCGCATCTAAGGAGATGACCATGTGGTTTTTGTCTTTGAGTTTGTTTATATACTGGATTACGTTGATGGATTTCCGTATATTGAACCATCCCTGCATCCCTGGGATGAAACCTACTTGGTCAGGATGGATGATTGTTTTGATGTGTTCTTGGATTCGGTTAGCAAGAACTTTATTGAGGATTTTTGCATCAATATTCATAAGGGATATTGGTTTGAAGTTTTCTATCTTTGTTGGGTCTTTTTGTGGTTTAGGTATCAGAGTAATTGTGGCTTCATAGAATGAGTTGGGTAGAGTACCTTCTGTTTCTATTTTGTGGAATAGTTTGTGAAGAACTGGGATTAGATCTTCTTTGAAGGTCTGATAGAACTCTGCACTAAACCCATCTGGTCCTGGGCTTTTTTTAGTTGGGAGACTATTAATGACTGCTTCTATTTCTTTGGGGGATATAGGGCTGTTTAGATCATTAACCTGATCTTGATTCAACTTTGGTACCTGGTATCTGTCTAGGAACTTCTCCATTTCATCCAGGTTCTCTAGTTTTGTTGAGTATAGCCTTTGGTAGAAGGATCTGATGGTGTTTTGGATGTCTTCAGGATCTGTTGTTATGTCTCCTTTTTCATTTCTGATTTTGTTAATTAGGATGCTTTCCCTGTGCCCTCTAGTGAGTCTGGCTAAGGGTTTATCTATCTTGTTGATTTTCTCAAAGAACCAGCTCCTTGATTGGTTGATTCTTTGAATAGTTTTTCTTGTTTCCACTTGGTTGATTTCGCCCCTGAGTTTGATTATTTCCTGCCGTCTACTCCTCTTGGGCGAATTTGCTTCCTTTTGTTCTAGTGCTTTTAGGTATGTTGTCAAGCTGCTAATGTGTGCTCTCTCTAGTTTCCTTTTGGAGGCACTCAGAGCTATGAGTTTTCCTCTTAGAAATGCTTTCATTGCGTCCCATAAGTTTGGGTATGTTGTGGCTTCATTTTCATTGAACTCTAAAAAGTCCTTAATTTCTTTCTTTATTCCTTCCTTGACCAAGGTATCATTGAGAAGAGTGTTGTTCAGTTTCCACGTGAAGGTTGGCTTTCTATTATTTATTTTGTTATTGAAGATCAGCCTTAGTCCATGGTGATCTGATAGGATGCATGGGACAATTTCAATATTTTTGTATCTGTTGAGGCCTGTTTTGTGACCAATTATGTGGTCAGTTTTAGAGAAGGTACCATGAGGTGCTGAGAAGAAGGTATATCCTTTTGTTTTAGGATAGAATGTTCTGTAGATATCTGCCAAATCCATTTGATTCATAATTTCTGTTAGTTTCACTGTGTCCCTGTTTAGTTTCTGTTTCCATGATCTGTCCATTGGTGAAAGTGGTGTGTTGAAGTCTCCCACTATTATTGTATGAGGTGCAATGTGTGCTTTGAGATTTACTAAAGTTTCTTTAATGAATGTGGCTGCCTTTGTATTTGGAGCATAGATATTCAGGATTGATAGTTCCTCTTGGAGGATTTTACCTTTGATGAGTATGAAGTGTCCCTCCCTGTCTTTTTTGATGACTTTGGGTTGGAAGTCAATCTTATCGGATATTAGAATGGCTACTCCAGCTTGTTTCTTCATACCATTTGCTTGGAAAATTGTTTTCCAGCCTTTCATTCTGAGGTAGTGTCTATCTTTTTCTCTGAGATGAGTTTCCTGTAAGCAGCAAAATGTTGGGTCTTGTTTGTGTAGCCAGTTTGTTAGTCTATGTCTTTTTATCGGGGAGTTGAGTCCATTGATATTAAGAGATATTAAGGAAAAGTAATTGTTGTTTCCTGTTATTTTTGTTGTTAAAGTTGGCATTCTGTTCTTGTGGCTGTCTTCTTTTAGGTTTGTTGAGGGATTACCTTCTTGTTGTTTCTAGGGTGTGGTTCCTGTCCTTGTATTGGTTTTTTTTCTGTTATTATCCTTTGAAGGGCTGGATTCGTGGAGAGATGATTCGTGAATTTGGTTTTGTCGTGGAATACTTTGGTTTCTCCATCTATGTTAATTGAGAGTTTGGCTGGGTATAGTAGCCTGGGCTGGAATTTGTGTTCTTTTAGTGTCTGTATAACATCCGTCCAGGATCTTCTGGCTCTCATAGTCTCTGGTGAAAAATCTGGTGTAATTCTGATAGGCTTGCCTTTATATGTTACTTGGCCTTTTTCTCTTACTGCTTTTAGTATTCTATCTTTATTTAGAGCATTTGTTGTTCTGATTATTATGTGTCAGGAGGTATTTCTTTTCTGGTCCAGTCTATTTGGAGTTCTGTAGGCTTCTTGTATGTTCATGGGCATCTCTTTCTTTAGATTTGGGAAGTTTTCTTCTATAATTTTGTTGAAGATGTTTGCTGGTCCTTTGAGTTGAAAATCTTCATTCTCATCCACTCCTATTATCCGTAGGTTTGGTCTTCTCATTGTGTCCTGTATTTCTTGGATGTTTTGAGTTAGGATCTTTTTGCATTTTACATTTTCCTTGATTGTTGTGCCGATGTTCTCTATGGAATCTTCTGCACCTGAGATTCTCTCTTCCATCTCTTGTATTCTGTTGCTGATGCTGGTACCTATGGTTCCAGATTTCTTTCCTAGGGTTTCTATCTCCAGTGTTGCCTCATTTTGGGTTTTCTTTATTGTGTCTACTTCCCTTTTTAGGTCTAGTATGGTTTTGTTCATTTCCATCATCTGTTTGGATGTGTTTTCCTGTTTTTCTGTAATGACTTCTACCTGTTTGATTATGTTATCCTGTTTTTCTTTAAGGATTTGTAACTCTTTAGCAGTGTTCTCCTGCAATTCTTTAAGGGATTTTTGTGCTTCCTCTTTATTGTCTTCTACCTGTTTACCAGTGTTCCTTTGTATTTCTTTAAGTGTGTTATTAAAGTCCTTCTTGAAGTCCTCTATCATCATCAGGAGATATGCTTTTAGATCCGTGTCTAGCTTTACCGGTGTGTTGGGGTGCCCTGGACTGGGCGAAGTGGGAGTGCTGGGTTCTGATGATGGTGAGTGGTCTTGGTTTCTGTTAGTAAGATTCTTAAGTTTACCTTTCGCCATCTGGTAATCTCTGGGGTTAGTTGTTGTCGTTGTCACTGTTTAAAGATTGGAGCAGAAGCTGTGTTCCACTCACCAGCAGTCTCAAAATCCTGTGGCTGGGGTCGTGGGTAGCTGGCGGTACCCCGGTGCTGGTCCAGCAGGAAGAGGCCTGTGGTCCTACTCAGGCCGGTTTTCTGCTTCCCTAACTAATGCAGTCTCAGGTCCCGCGCGCAATTGGATTGGAGCAGAAGCTGTGTTCCACTCTCCAGAAGTCTTAAGATCCTGTGGCGGGTGTTGTGGGTAGCTGGCGAGTGTCTTCCGACCCTGCGCCCTAGATACCCAGGTGCTTTTCTGACCGGAAGAGGCTTGTGGCCCTATGTAGGCCGGATTTCTCTCTCCCCAACCAGAGCAGTCTCAGGTCCCGGGCGATTGGACTGGAGCAGAAGCTGTGTTCCACTCACCAGCAGTCTCAAAATCCTGTGGCGGGGGTCGTGGGTAGCTGGCGGGTGTCAGCCTACCCTGCGCTCTAGCTCCCCTGGTGCTGATCCGGCTGGATGAGGCCTGTGGCCCTACTCAGGCCGGTTTCTGCTTCCCTAACTAATGCAGTCTCAGGTCCCGCGCGCAATTGGATTGGAACAGAAGCTGTGTTCCACTCACCAGAAGTCTTAAGATCCTGTGGCGGGTGTTGTGGGTAGCTGGCGGGTGTCCTTTATTAATTTCTTGACATGTCTCAAGACTTTGGAGAAACTGGAACTCGCACACTCCCCCACCTCCTGAAAAGCTTTTTCGGGTTTCCCTTCACTCTGGGCTCTGAAAGGAATCACAGCTGTAGGAACTACTAGTAAATCTCCCTTCAGGTAGTATGAAATTTTTCTAAAGAAATCAATTTATAAGTTCTATGTCACAGTAGTAATATTATTGGAAATTAAAACTACATCCAAACAGTATAATAACATTGGATTGTATCAAACAAGGGAAACATACATGCAAGAGTATTCTAACTCCTGGGTTATTGTCTGTTATCTGTGAGATTCACTCACTAACAGGGAGGATAGGAAGTAATATTATCATGCATTTCATACAACATTTTTACTATGTCAAAACACAAACACTGGTGATTTACAGATGAATTGTGAGAATATTAAATTGAAAAGAATAACTTTGATGTTTGCTATGGTTCTACTAATGGAAGACGGGTTGGATATGTGGGAAGACATAACTCTGTGTAGACTAAAACACTGTATCAGAAGACTGTGTGTCATTCCAGGGAAAGAATCACATTTGACTCAGGAGGAGGGAACTGGGCCTCTGAGAAAATGATTTCACTCTAAGAGATCATTTTATCAGGTTTGTAAACTTCTGTAGTCAAGAAAATCATAATTTCACAATTTAAAAAGTCACAAAATTGTGAGTAGATTAACACAAATATTTTGGATAAACAGACCATTGAAAAAGCATTCGTTGTATTCAGTGCTGTGGAGGAACAAAATGCATTAAAAATGTTTTGTTAGCATGACTGCACACATGCCCTCCTGTTTGAGCCTGTGATAATGTCTCCTCTAGCATCATACATTACCAAGTACACGTTCTCTCATTACAGAAAGTGCTCGGCTTGCCCGTTCAGGCTAAATGTCCTAGAAATGGATGGTCAAAAGCGAACCCTTCTAGTGATTGAAAACATTCCTAAAGCTCATACTGATACCATCCCTACATGTTCCTTCTCTTGGTCTCTGTCCAGGCTACAGTCAGCTGTGCAGCCTCTCAGAGGTAAAATTCTGACTCTGGCCACTAGGTGGCATCACAGCTGAGTCCTGTAATTTGTTTCCAGTTAAATATCTAAAAAAATGGTTTGTTCACTGTAACCGCAGTTCTGAGCAGTAAATCTCCGGGCACATTACCACAGATCTGTTTGCTGATGATCCCCAAACCTGCATTCCGTTCCCTGGTTCAGGCGCAGAGTGAGCTCTGCACACGACAGAGATTTCTCCCTGGCAGTAGAGTGCTTGTTCTCCAACATCCCACCCTTTCACAGGTTGCTCCAAATTTCTGCAATCATTCCGAGTCTCTTCCTCTCTAGTATATTCTGCACACAGCTGCCAGGTCCCGAGTGAGCATCTCTATCTGCTCTCACTCTCCTCCTGTGTTCCCTGACACAGGCTGCCTTTTCCCAAGGGTCTCCAGGAACACCTAGCCTTTTGTAATGTGGACACTCAGCATAAACAACTCTAGCATACGTATGGGATTGAACCTTGGATATTCTCCAATGATCTATTTGTTGAATCTCTGTTGTCAAGGTAACACTTCTGGAAGAAGGTAAACAAGGTATCCTTACTTGTCATAGACAAGGCCTTGCCAGAGCCCTATGACATCAGACGTTTGCTTTTGAAGGGAAGGGCGTAGGGACCTTGTCCTGCCTCTTTTAGCCTATGCTCCCTAACCATGAGAGAGAGTTTTGCTCTATTGTGCACTCAAACCAAATGGTGCAAAACCAAAAGCCACAGAGTCAAACATTTCAGGACTGGAGGTTTGCACACTAGGAGCAAAGGTGTCTCTTTTCTCCTTATAAGCAATTAGTATTAGATACTTCTTACTGCAGTGGAGACCTGACCGAATGGTCTTGCTTTACACCTATTGGGGTTTTGAGAATAATTAAATTTTGCACTAAGGTTTATAAACTGAATTTTTAGACAGAGTCTTACTATGCCCTCAGTGGCCTGGAATTTGCTATAGACAAAAGGCTGCCCTCAGGTTCTTCAAAAATCTGCCTACTTATGTATCATGAGTGTTTCAATTAAAAGTGTGCAGTACCATGCCCGGTTAACTTGGGTTTTTAAGGAATCATTATACGTTCATGTCTGGGGTGTGGACAACATAAAACCTCAACAAAGTCTATGCTACATAGGGACACTCCTATGCCAGAACATTTTTGCTGTTACTGAGTCCATACAAGAAGAGAATTCTGCCACCCAGTTCATACATCCCCAACACCTAGATTATTCTTTAGATCTTTATGAACACTAAGCTTCTTGTGTCTTAGTGCCACCTTGTGGTACAGCCCTGATGTGCACCAGAAGACAACAGCAATACTGGATGGAAGGAAGGGACCTTGTTCAAAACATTGAGAGAGGGGTGCATGGTGGCCTCTGGGGAGAACTTAAGGTCATTTTCTGTATTGAATAAAAGTTTCTATACTACTGGAAGTGAAAGAGTTTCCTGGTTATTGTTGCTGTTGTTATCATTACTTTAAAGCAAACACAGGTCTCACCTTAAAGGGATTAAAGAGTATTTAGTGCTGGAGCATTATGCATGACCATGGCATGGAAACACATATCTACCTTATCTCAAATTCCGTGTTCTGGAGAAGAAACAGTGTCATGTGTGTATTGTGTGTGTGTATGTTGTGTGTGTGTGTGTGTCTGTCTGTCTGTCTGTATATGATTACAGCTTGGGGGGAGTGTGTGTGTGTGTGTGTGTGTGTGTGTGTGTGTGTGTGTGTGTGCATGCTTACAACACAAAGAAATAAAGTCATAAATCAAGGCAAGTTTAAACTACATTGGTGGGTAACCACAGAAACAGATACATAGAGGTGGGAGAAGGTTTATATGTGTCTAAATCATTATCTATGACATCCTAAGCTGGTGTTCTGGTGACAACTAGTAGTCTGCTATGTTGATAGCTTCTAGGGGGGTTTTGTTTCTTATTCCAAGATGTTAGTTCAAAGTTAATAGCTTCTACAAAGCTTTTATTCTAAGAGGCAAGTTCAGATGCAGCGTGTGGCAAGGAATGGCTGTTTCTGAGGTTGAAAACCTGCCCATGATAGCTGGCCTCTGAACCTAGGACGTTCCAATCTCTGCAGAACTGACATTCCAACCTGTCCTCCAGCCTGTGAACATGGAGGCTCCTTGCAGGAGTCTTGTGCTTAAGGCCACAGGAGACTGTGTATTTATGGCTTCTTATCTGGGGTTTTCTTTCACACAGTTGATAAGCTGTGTCAGCTCTTTACTTGACCACACTTACATGAGACTGGGTTTGTACCGCACCATTTTAAATGTTGTCAAATTTTCCTGTTTGAGTTTTATGTCAACAAAGAGATCCAGGACATCCCACCAGAGCTCAAAGTATGGGAATTTAGTTCCATTGCCATGCTTTCTATTGCTACAGCGGTACACCGTGTAAACAATTGTCTATAATAGAACATTTAAGGTGTTCTTTCCAAATCATAAAAATCTGTATTTTATATTAATAGTTTGCATCATAGAGCACACTGAAAAGTTATATTCCCTACAAGACAATATGGAAGTGTCTGCTCTCTCACACTTTGGAAAGCATGCGAAACTCTGATACCTTGACTGGTTAAAACTCATCTTCAGTTAGTTTTTATTATAATGTGTTTTCAAACCATGACTAGAAGTCAATAACATTAGGCATGATACCAGGTTATTTAGACTATTCTAACAATTCCACTAAGAATAGCATTCGGCTAGCATCCTTTCCACCTGTGTACCCTCCTAAAGAGCAGCGTTCATGCCAGCATTTACACCTGTGGGGACCCTTGTGTTGGATATCAATTGGTACTGAGGAAATCGGAGTTCCCTGTTTTGAGATCTCAGACTTGTTAATAAATTAACTGAGAAATGGAGTCAGAAGGAAGCTCAACGACATATTTTATTCAATTTAGAGGGGCAAACTCCAGGGGAGGCAGGCAGTGGATCTTGGCAGCTGTCAAGGGTGGGTTTTCTGAGAGCAACAGACACAACATCACGTTAGAGGGTAACTGTTCTTATGTCCTCAGCATGGCTTCAGGAAAATGAGCCTGCTGGAAGGTTTGTCCCATTGCCAGGTGACTGACAGGCCCAGCTGAACTAACTCTTAGGGACAGTAAGTAACATTCCTTCATAGAGCTGTTCACAAGATCCTGTTGCAAGCCACACCCAGAGGCAGATTCCATTCCCATAATCATACAGAAATAGCTTTCCCTTAAACCACACAGACACACACAGAGACACACACACACACAGACACACAGACACACACACACAAACAACGTACAGCCTCTAAAATTCTTTAAGAAAAGGTGTAAAATAGGGAGTGGATACATTCCCATTTTACCATGAAATCCCAGATCAGTTTCAGAGGTTATCCCTGCAGGTCAGTGTCTCCACAGGAGCCTCAGTCATGCCTTCCTTCCCTTACATATCCTTCAAGGAGGAGTGCTCACTTAGAAGGAGGGGAACATCCCGAGTTTCGCTCTGACATCCCTGGGCAGTAGGACAAGGAAATTTCCTACTTGGAAAGGAGTAGGTTTATTTTCATTCACAACTGGCAGGTCACTGGACATTAGGGCAGGAACTCCAGCAGGGCAGTCACCAGAAAGTGAACCCTGAAGCAGAGCCCATGGAGGAACCCAGATTCCTCCTCATAAAGTGCTCATTCTGGTGTAACACCACAGAGAACCACCTGTCCAAGGATGGCCTCTTCCAGAGTGAGTAAGACACCCCCACATCAACTGTCAATCATGAAAATGCCTCCAGAGACTTGCCTACAGTTGGACGGGGACATTTTCTCAATTGCTGTTGGACTTCAAAGACAAATATAGCTCATGGCAAGATGACAGATCAAAACCAGATCATGTACAGAGAACATGATCTTATTCAAAGTCATTTTTCTTACACTTGTTTAGCTGTGCTTGTGCTGCATGCTCAAACACGGGAGGTAAAGGTCACCGTGCAGGGAGTGGGGCCAACTTAACAACATGTGGGTGCAGGGTATTGAACTCAGGTTTTCAGCCTCAGGGCAGTGACTTTACACATTGATCCAACCCTGGCCAGTTTCTAGTAGGGTATAAGAAGTGAAGACATAGCATCCAAAGACAGTATAGACAGACCTGGTGAGAGAAAGGTTAGTAAAATCCTAATTCTGTCTGTTGGAATGAGATAATCAGCTTCTGTTTTCATTTGCTAGCATTCATGTGGTTCCCTGCTTTGGAAACCCAGAGTGACTCTGGATTTTAGCTCTCAGCCTAAACTTCCAGGTTTAACCTTTGAAAGTGCTAAACCTGGGTACACCATGAGGGGGCTCAAGCTATTTTGGTGTTCACTTTTCAGTTTGACCTGACCAAGACAATGACCTTGGAGAGGAAAAACAAACACCACCACCAACAACAGGACAGAGTAGCAGTATTCCTGGAATTACACTTAGCATTGTCTTGAACAGACATGTCAGGAATAATCTAAGTAGGCATGTCAGAGTAAATTTAGAGTGGTGGTAACTTTAAACAGTCAGTAGAAACTAAGAGCACTGGCTGTTCTTCCAGGGGACTTGGGTTTGATGCTTAGCACACACATGGACCTCATACCCATCTCAAACCCTACTTGTAGGGATCTAACACCAGACCCTGGCCTCTGAGGGAAAGGGCAGGGGTGACATGGTACATAAACATGCATGTAGGCAAACACCTATGCAAATAAAATAAATAAATCTAGAATAATGCACTAAAATGGCCAGGGTGTACATACATTCGTGATTTTGGAGATTTCTAGAGACACATAAAGGTCAGCGGGTCATTTTGGTGGCTTAAGCAAAAGTTAATGGTAATGTGACCTATTACAGAAAAGCATCACATGATGATTGATGGGGATTCCATTCCAGAAGGCCACCATTGGGTAAGACCTTCCTTCTTGTGTTCCTTAGGAAGTCCTTGAAGCCGGAGGTATGGAGTATCTCAGTGACTAAACTTTATGTGCATCTCCCAAGTGAACTGTTGGAGATCATATCCAGACATGATGTTTGTGTAGCATTCTGATGTGATTCTCTATGATATCCTGGGGCCAGACCACTCCTGACAGTACTGTTAAATCTCTGCTCATTACAGTCTCCCATAGTGGGCTGAAAAGAGAAGTTATCTCTTCTCCTTGGTGTCCAGGGAATGCACATAAGGATCAGTCTCCAATAGGAAGATTGCTTCAAACATCAGCATAGCAGTCAGCATCAAGTCAGTTAACACAGACAGCTTAATACACAAATGTCACATAAAAGAGTTAAATTCATTCAGAGCACACTCTCAAACAATAAAAGGAGAAATTAACAGGACTGTTCCCTGGGGGGTGCCAGTATAGCATAGAGTGTTTTTCATGCCTTCAAACTTACAAGAGAATTCCCCAAAAGGAATTAGCTCCAATTAACATGTAAGAAAAAATGTTAGTCATCATCGCACAATAAACCCAGGACCCCAGTGTTTTGTCAAGCAGCACACAGCAGAAATACCATCAGCTGGCGCATGAGTGACTCAAGATGAATACAAACATCTTGCATACTACAAACACGGACTTGACGATTAAATTACCCGCAGAGAGTTGCCAGACCATGCTATGGTGAAAAGCAATCAGATGGAGCGTGCTGCCTACAAAATCAAAACTGTCCTGTCACATGAACATGTGCCCAACAACTGGAAAAAGGATTCAAAGGGACCAACATTGCAGAATCTTCACACATGGATACGGAGAACACAAGAGAGTCCAGGGTCCAGATGGCAAGAGAGTGGGGACTGGAGTGCACAGTATCAAGAGAAGCAGTGGGGGATCCACGGGGCAGAGGAACTGAAAAGGCTGCCTCACCTGTACATCAAGGGGAACTTGTGCAGGAATGAGAAGGAAATACAAATGGGAGAGGGATGATATACCCGTCACTGAAAGGGGACCAGTATCTTTGAACATTTGATGTCTCCCTGCTCACTAGCTCACTCGCACAGAGTGTTTTCTTCATAACAACCTGTCTCTATTTCTATTTCTAACCAGGGGTCCCTGGTCCACTTCTTTAGCCTAGGACATGTGAAAACATCACCAGGTGTCTTCCAAAGTCATCTACAACTATACCAGCCAATACAGGATTAATAGCAGCTCTCCAGATCATAAAGACACAAACCTGCATCACATGTCACAAGTGAATCCAAATCAGTCCCAGTAGCATGGTCCTTTCCCCAGCTCAACCCGATATATCTGAGAGAGACACGGTTTTTACTAAGGAATTAAGAGTGGAATGGACATTAATTCCAGTCAGAGAACGGCTGCTTTTTCCAGCCTGTTTTATTCCCGTGTTGCACAAAGACAGGGTACTGTTTTAGATTTCATGATTTAGAGATGGACTGGTACTTGCATTTCTCCTCTGGTAGAGAGCAGAGTACTTATGGTGAACACTAACAGTACAGGTAAAGGCTCCAGTTAGACACTTGCTGGACTTAACTGTTTGGGCCTTAGTAGTATCAGATTGTGGAGAACAATGAGTAGCTTTGACAATAGCCTTGGTTGTTTTTCATGCCCATGGAATATTTTGGCTAAAACTTAGCTAGATATACTCCATTCCCAGTACTGCAGGTTTCTTTTGATGTAAGATAACTAGTTAAGACATGGCCTCTTCCATTATTTTGATGACTCCACTTAAATTTGATTCATGTCTTATACATTTTCAGAAACTTCTACAGTAGTAAGTTTCCAAGGGAACCCTCAAATGATGCTTAATGCTAGTTTTCCCTACCATAGGGCCTTCACTCCCCTCCCTCTTTAATCGTTGTGCTCCAGTCTCATCCTGTCTCTCCATAAACATACAATTCATTTTTCCTTCCTTGGGACATTGGCAGGATATCATTGCATCAATGTTAAACTCTTTGTGTGTATTTCTGACAATTCTGATAAAGTTGCATGCTGATCTCTGTTATAAAACATACACAACTGGGTTCAAACCACACCAGTGCCCACCATGGTTGTCAGTGAAAACCTTTGGAATTTAATCTCCAGATTACCATGTCGCCAAATCATTATGTTTGTGGTGATCACATGTTAGTCATCGGAGCTAGCAGACTGAACAGGTACCCAATTTTACCTTTTTTTCTTTGCAACCGATCCACCCTTAGATGGTCTTGCAGAAACTTAATTCTATCTGTCTCCTTACATAGCATTGATTTTTAAGGTCTGAAAGAGTATGCAAACTTTTTCAGGAGCAGCCAGACCAACTCCTTGCCCAACACCTCAAATGATTTTAGGGACTTAACTACTAGAGGGAATTGTATGGTATTCATGTATTAGGGCAGATTTGAAAGTAGTCAAGTATGAATTCCTCCCACATAATCAGCACTTTGCAAAACCAAAAACTGAAAGGCTGGACTTTAATTACTCATAGAGAAAAACCCAGGTGTAGTGATCTAAAAAATATTTCTGGTCCTGGGACAGGTGGAGTCAGTAATGTATGGAATTCTGAACTGGCTAAAACATCACAAGGTAATTATCTAGCAGATGATTTGAGGTAGAGCAAAAATATTGTCCTATCCTGCAAACATTATTTTAAATGGGCTCATAGATTATGGTGGCATGACAATGCCCTTCATGGAAATCTACAAGTCCTGGAGATTCCAAAGATACTGCAAAATCTGCCTGAAATGTACATCAACCCACTGGCTACTTTGGCCATTAAATCTATGTGGCATCTTCCCATCTAGGAAAGCCTTGGTGGCACCACCATACTGATAAGGCCATTCTCTTTGGCCCATATACTATTCCAGATGTACACCCATGCTTCACTTGACCTTCCAGTTGAGTCTCCTTCATGATCTTACATATGGCCAAGATCTCAAGTCTGTGCGATGTCTCTATGGTTTTCTGGGCTGTACTTTAACATTCCCCACTCAGAAGACAGACCCTTTCCCATTCAAGGGTGTTGTTTCTCCTCTCTGCTCTCAAAGGACCTGTTGTTCCCCACTGCCACATCTGTTTATTCTATTCACCATCAATTTGCTCTGTCAGGAGCCAAGATGCTAATAATTAGCAGATGATCTTCCCTAAATGTCTTTGTCTTAGATTAATATCTAAAACAAGACTATGATAGGCAAGATCTAGGAGAAAATTATTTTAGGAAAGATTCCTGCTATCAATATGTTTTCCTGTTATTATTACCTATTCCTATTATTATTATCTATATAACATCCACTAGGTATTAGCTCACCATTTTGAGCAAATCTCTGCAGAACTACGAACATGTACAGTCATGTATTGATGCTATATAGACAAATAGATGACTTCATAATTCTTCACAATGATCCTATAAAAAATCCTAAAATTATATCAGTATTTATTAAGCTCTTTTTTAGTGGGACTGCTATTACATGGTCTTCTGATAGTCAAAACAGCAATGAGCATTCTGTCACCAGTTTATTGCTCTTAAATGATGTAGTGGCTATTGCTGGTTGTCAATGTGACTATATTTGGAATGAACTACAATCCAGATTGGAAGGCTCACCAGTGACCCTTATCTGGAGACTTGGAGATAGACATTTAAGATTAATTCTCCGAGTTCAAGGTCATCTTGGATTAAAGGTGTGGTGGAACACACCATTAATCTGGGCTACTCCTTCTGCTGGATGAAGATGAAGGAAGTCTTGCTCTTGCTACCTTGCCTGCTTGTTGTGTGGGACTGAGTAACTGTTAGATCCTTGAACTTTCATTCACAGCTACTACTGAACCATTGTTGGGCATTGGACTTCATCAATAAATTCCTTTACTGAACCATTGTTGGGAAATGGACTGTACACTGTCAGTCATCAATAAATTCCTTTACTATATAGAGACTATCCATAAGTTCT
The DNA here is from genome assembly GCF_978045245.1 of Mus caroli. Taxonomy (NCBI): domain Eukaryota; kingdom Metazoa; phylum Chordata; class Mammalia; order Rodentia; family Muridae; genus Mus; species Mus caroli. Next base: position 35,131,340 of record NW_028227260.1, on the reverse strand, counting down.
GTGACTCTAGAGAACCCTAACTAATACAAATGGCAACCAGATTTTCTCCTACTCAGCTCACATTCCAAGAGGTTGTAAAACCATTAAGAAGAGATCATAAAAATGGAAGTAACATTTATAGGTGTTATGACAGAAGATAAAATATTGACTGAATTTATCTATACAAAACTTCACTAATAACTTAGATTTGGTTTTTAACTCTCAGTGAACCTGTGGAGCTGCAACAGGTGATGAATATTTATTCCTAATCCAATGCATATGCATGTAACATTCAGTGCTGTGAACTTCTATTTCAATTTATGATTAGAATTTCATGTCTGAACTTGTGATGAACTTTTACCATGTGATCATGTATTCTGAAAGATGTCTATGTACTCAGGACAACGATAGGAGTGCGAAGAAGAATTTTCTCTTAACCCCGTTTTCATTCATTCCATTTTAGCCCCCTTCTCTTAGAGAGCTTTCATGGGAAACCTTTAACAGCTTAGTAATTAATGCTCAATCACTTGTCAATGTGTCCCTTTTTCTTCCAGCCACTTCTACTAGCAGGCTGAATGTTAGAGCTGTGCAGTTCCTGCAGAGATAGAACAAAGGCTGCATTAGTCAATCTCCCTATGTCAGGCTACAGGTTTTAATCACCTAAACCAGCAGCTTTTTACCCTCAGAAAGAGCAAGGAAGTTTGTAGCACTTTTTAGAAGTTTTCATTAGCATTTCAGTATAGTTAGAGAGCCAGAGCATCTGGAGACCCTCAGACTTTAAAGCAACCCTAGAGTCCTCCTCTGTGTCCTGTTTCAACCAGCTCCAGTCCCAGAAGCTCCCAGCATTGCTCTACAAAGGAATTCTCTTACTTATATTCATCCAGGGTCACAGAGAATTCTCTTTACCCTTAACTCAATACAAGTGAATTGCCAGCAGGATCCTGTATAAAGCCAGCTGTGCACATAGCAGAAATCCTGGCCACTGCAGCTGCTGGAAACAACTCTAAGATTTGGTCTTTTAAATGGTGAGAGATCTGACCACATATCTGGGCAGCAGAAATTGGTCTTGAATGGATAAAAAGAGGTCTAGAAGGAACTGTGCCCCTTCACAGAGCCCTCAGTATGCACTATGAGAAATTGTTAAAGAAAAAGCAATGACATTTCACTGGAGACATTGAAGTCTTGTCACTTTCCAAAAGACATAGTGTGCAAAAAATCAGCAGAGGACTGCACTGTATGCATGTGTTCATGTGTGTTCATGTGTGTGTACATATGTATGTGTACATGTATTTGTGTGTCTGTGCATATACATGTATATGATCATGTTTAAATGTTTGTGTTGAGGCACTGTTTTCCAAAACACACTAGTTCATGGGAGTCTCTCAAATGGGAAGGCTTCTTTCTTCAGGTGTGAGTCAAGAGAAAGAGAAGCCAGTATACAAAGTGTTGTGAGTGGACTCCCAAGATCCTCCTACAGGTCATTCACATCATGGCAGGCATTCAGATGCCAGGAGCTGAGGCACATACTGTGGTCTAGTCAGGGACGAAATTATCCTTCTTGGCTCAGCAGCAGCTGGAGGGACTCCCTGGAGACATATTCAATTCACCATGTGACAGCCTACACAGTTGTTGGGCTGAGAGTATGTATGCATCACAGGGTCCATGAATGTCACTCTGCATGGTTGTTTTAGGGAGGAGGCTGACACATACGGGGAGTGACTTTCTTAAGGACTTTGAGGATGCCTGACTATGTTCCAGATGTAAGGAAGTCAGTGCATGTAGTGTGGGGCTGGAGATTTGGCACATGGTCCTCTGGGTGCTAATCAAACAGCACAGCACCAGGTGCTTGCCTCTCAGGTCTCCAGATGTCTCCCTGTAAAGACTATGCCAGGGCTATATGGCCAAGAAGGAAGAGATCAGACAGGAATT